>NW_022437055.1:681592-711528 GCF_009761245.1 Sapajus apella
CCGGGCGCGGTGGCTCACGCCTGTAATCCCAGCACTTTGGGAGGCCGGGGCGGGTGGATCACGAGGTCAAGAGATCGAGACCATCCTGGTCAACACGGTGAAACCCCGTCTCTACTAAAAAAATACAAAAAATTAGCTGGGCATGGTGGTGCATGCCTGTAATCCCAGCTATTCAGGAGGCTGAGGCAGGAGAATTGCCTGAATCCGGGAGGCGGAGGTTGCGGTGAGCCAAGATCGCGCCATTGCACTCCAGCCTGGGTAACAAGAGCGAAACTCCGTCTCAAAAAAAAAAAAAAAAACTTACTAGCTGGGAATGGATAAATAAATTGTGGTATATCCATACAATGGAATATTATCCAGCTATATGAAGGAATAAGGTACTGATATGTGCTATAACATGGAGGAACCTCAAAAACATGCACAAGAAGTCAGATACAAAAGACCACGTATTGTATGATTTCATTTAACATTTATCCTTTTTTTTTTTTTTTTGACAGTTTCACTCTTGTTGCCCAGGTTGGGGTGCAATGGTGCAATCATGGCTCACTGGAACCTCCGCCTCCTGGGTTCAAGTGATTCTCCTGCCTCAGCCTCCCAAGTAGCTGGGATTACAGGCGTGTGACACCATGCCCAGCTAATTTTGTATTTTTAGTAGAGACGGGGTTTCAGCATGTTAGTCAGGCTGGTCTCAAGCTCCTGACAAGTGAGTCACCGGTCTCAGTCTCCCAAAGTGCTGGGATTACAGGCATGAGCCACCAGGCCTGGCCATTTTATTCTTTTTAATTTAAAAAATTAAATATAGAGATGGAGTCCTTTTTAAAATTCTATTTTTTAATTAATTGATTTTTATTTCAATGGACTTTTGGGAAACAGGTGGTGACTGGTTACATGAAGAAGTTCTTTAGCGGTGATTTCTGACATTTTGGTACACCCATCACCTGAGCAGTGTACACTGTATCTAATGTGTAGTCTTTTATTCCTCATCTCCATCCCACCCTTTTCCCTGAGACACTGTATCCAATGTGTAGTATTTTATTTCATTTTACTTGATGATGAAGTCTTGCTCTGTCGCCCAGGCTGGAGTTCAGTGGTGCGATCGCAACTCACTGCAACCTCCACCTCTTGGGTTCAAACGATTCTCCTGCCTTAGCCTCCCTAGTAGCTAGGACTACAAGCGTGCACTACCATGCTTGGCTAATTTTTGTATTTTTAGTAGAGACAGCATTTCGCCATGTTGCCCAGGCTGGTCTTGAACTCTTCACCTCAAGTAATCTGCCCACCTCGGCCTCTTAAAGTGCTAGGATTACAGGCATGAGCCACTGTACCTGGCCAATGTGTAGTCTTTTATCCCTCACCCCCTCCCACCCTCTCCCCTGAGTCCCTCAAGTCCATTGTATCATTCTTATGCCTTTGCATCCTCTTGGCTTAGTTCCCACTTACAAATGAGAACACATGATGTTTGGTTTTCTATTCCTCAATTACTTCACTTAGAATAATAGTCTCCAGTTCCATCCAGGCTGCTGCAAATGCCATTATTTTGTTCCTTTTTATGGCTGAGTAGTATTCCATGGTAATATGTATGTGCATATATGTGTGTGTGTGTGTGTGTGTGTGTGTGTATATATATATATACACATTTTTTCTTTTTGAGACAGAGTTGTGCTCTGTCACCCAGGCTGGAGTACAGTGGCGTGATCTAGGCTCACTGCAACCTCTGCCTCCCAGGACCAAGTGATTCTCGTGCCCCGCCTCCTGAGTAGCTGGGATTACAGGCATGTGCCCCCATATCCGACTAATTTTTGTACTTTTAGTAGAGATGGGGTTTTGCCATATTGGCCAGGTTGGTCTCAAACTCCTGGCCTCAAGTGATCCATCTGCCTTGGCCTCCCAAAATTCTGGGGTTATAGGCATGAGCCACTGCACCCAGCTTGTATGACTTCTTTTCCTCTGGGTAGATATTCAGTAGTGGGATTGCTGGATCAAATGGTAGTTCTACTTTTAGTTCTTCAAGGAAACAGGTGGAGTCTTGCTATATTGCCTAGGCTGGTCTTGGACTCTTGGCCTGAAGTGATCCTCCTGTCTTGGGTTCCCAAAGTGCTGGCATTAGAGGCTTGAGCCACTATGCCTGGCCTATGATTCAATTTAAATGTAATATTCAGAATAGGTAAATCTAGAGAAACAGAAAGCAGATCAGTGATTTCGAGAGATTGAGGGGAGGGGGAAACAAGGAGCAACTGCCTGACAGGTAGGGAGTTTCATTTTGGGGTGACGAAAACAATTTGGAACTAGAGAGGTAGTGGTTGTACAGCACGGGAATGTACTAAATACTAGTGAATTGTACACCTTAAAGTGTTTTTTTTTTTTAATTTTTTTTTATTTTTTATTTTTGAGACGGAGTTTCGTTCTTGTTGCCCAGGCTGGAGTCCAATGGCACAATCTCGGCTCACTGGAACAACCTCTGCCTCCCGGGTTCCAGCGATTCTCCTGCCTCAGCCTCCGGAGTACCTGGGACTACAGGCATGCACTACCACGCCAAGCTAATTTTGCATTTTTAGTAGAGACAGGGCTTTCTCCATGTTGGTCAGGCAGGTCTTGAACTCCTAACCTCAGGTGATCCACCTGCCTCAGCCTCCCAAAGTGCTGGGATTACAAGCGTGAGCCAGTGCACCTGCCCACCCCCCCCATTTTTTTTTTTTTAAACAGTCTCACTCTGTCGCCCAGGCTGGAGTGCAGTGGTACACTCTGAGCTCACTCCAACCTCCGCCTCCCGAGTTCAAGCGATTCTCCTGCCTCAGGCTCCCAAGTAGCCTGAGGCACTCAGGACATCCACCATGCCTGGCTAATTTTTGTATTTTTAGTACAGATGGCGTTTCACCATATTGGGAACTCCTGACTTCATGATCTGCCTGCCTCAGCCTCCCAAAGTGCTGTGATTACAGGTGTAAGCCACTGCGCCTGACCGTTAATTTTATATAAATTTGACTTACAGATGCTGGAGAGGATGTGGAGAAATAGGAACACTTTTGCACTGTTGGTGGGAGTGTAAATTAGTTCAACCATTGTGGAAGACAGTGTGGCGATTCCTCAAGGACCTAGAAATAGAAACTCCATTTGACCCAGCAATCCCATTACTGGGTATATATCCAAAGGATTACAAATCGTTCTACTATAAGGACACGTGCACACGAATGTTCATTGCAGCACTGTTTACAATAGCAAAGACCTGGAACCAACCCAAATGCCCATCGATGATAGACTGGATAGAGAAAATGTGGCACATATACACCATGGAATATCATGCAGCCATCAAAAACGATGAGTTTGGGTCCTTTGTAGGGACATGGATGAACCTGGAAACCATCATTCTCAGCAAACTGACAGAAGAGCAGAAGATCAAACACCGCATGTTCTCACTCATAGGCGGGTGTTGAACAATGAAAACACATGGACACAGGGAGGGGAGCACTACACACTGGGGTCAGTTGGGGGGAAATAGGGGAGGGACGGTGGGGGATGGGGAGCTGGGGAGAGATAGCAAGGGGAGAAATGCCAGATGTAGGTGATGGGGAGGTAGGCAGCAAATCACACTGCCACGTGTGTACCTATGCAACAATCTTGCATGTTCTTCACATGTACCCCAAAACCTAAAATGCAATAAAATAAATAATTGGGAAAAAAAATTTGACTTCGATTAAAAATGTACTAACTGGACAAGCTTGGGCAAGTCACTGAATCTCTTTGTACCTGAATTTCTTCATCTATTAAAGGGGAAAGAAATAGTAACTACATGATGGAGTTGTTATGAGTATTACATAAGCTAATACTTGTTAAATCCTTTGATCAGTGTCTGGCATATACTAAGTGACATATAACTGTGTGTCAAATGGGGTCCATGAAGGGAAAGAAATAATAAAACCCTTGGTAGTGAAACGTTTGAGGATTTATGGCAAAGATGGAAAGGAAGAAAGTGCTCAATGTCCTTCAAGATGTAGTCCCAGAACCCACTGGTTCTAGAATTTACTGTAGAGATTGTTTGAAATCCAAAGTACAAGGCACCACCCAACCTATTCAATAAAGCCCTAAGTGGGGCAGTGCCTTGGAATCTGAATTTTAAAGGAGCTGTCCCGTTTGATTCTGATGTATATTAACGCTTGAGAAAATTTGGTAAGTATATATAGACTGAATGTGTACTAAAGGCAGAATATTCACTTCCCAGATTGTAAAAAAAAAAAAAAAAAAAAAATCAAATTCCAGGTTTGGATTTTTTGTTTGTTGGTTTTGGTTTTGGTTTTTTTTTTTGAGATGGAGTCTTAGAGTCTTGCTCTGTCACCCAGACTGGAGTGCAGTGGTGTGATCTCCACTCACTGCAACCTCGGTCTCCCGGCTTCAAGCAATTCTCCCTCCTCAGCCTTCTTAGTAGCTGGGACTACATGGACATGCCACCACGCCCGGCTAACTTTTTGTATTTTAGTAGACACAGGGTTTCACCATGTTGGCCAGGATGGTCTCGATCTCCCGACCTGGTGATCTGCCTGCCTCAACCTCCCAAAGTGCTGGGATAACTGCCGTGAGCCACCACGCCCAGCCTTAATTTGCTTTTTTTAAATTATCTTCTAACTTTCTTCACAAAACAGACAATTCCTGTGGCACGCTTGCAGTTTAATGAGCAAGAACAGACACACAAGAATACACATAAACACACACCCTGCATGCACGCATACCCCACCCCACACACAGAGAAAGACACACACACAGAGAGAGAGAGAGAGAGAGAGAAAACTGAAATAAGAATGGTATCTTAACTGAGTTATCTTAGCTCGTGACACTATGTGCTTACTCTGCTGTTAATGCTGGAAGCTCTATGCCGGGCCATGTGGAAGGCATGGGAAAACATGGCCCTTGCTATCTAGATATTTACAAATTCTAAGATACAAGACACTGGGGTGTCTGTGGGTGATTGGTTTGAAAAGTGTGGTGTAGGGGGACAGAGGATTAATAGAAGGCATGCTGGGCAGGACTTGAGGGGACTCATGCTCCCACTGCTCCTGGTGAATGCCTACTTGTCAGTCAATCCCAAAGTATTCATGGAGGGCAGTCTGCGCAAATGCTGCCAGGCATTATGGGGAATGCTGAGTTCTATAACAAGGTGCCTGCTGTCAGATGGGGCGGTCTAACCAAGGCACAGGCACAGAAGAGCACACTACGTGCTAAACTGTGCAGTATTTACCTATGGGGACCAAGAGTTCAGGGACAAGAGGATGTCTCAGAGGCGAAGGCATTAGCTGAAAGCTTCACGGAGGTGGGGCTCGAAGGATTTGGCCAGGTGGAGGAGGGTACATGAAATGGATCAAGCATGATATAAGCAGGTTCTGCAAGGCACCTCAGTCCCTGCTAACCTCCCTATGCCTGTACAGAATCGCTACCACAGCAAGAGAAAAGCAGCACCCCAAATTCAGTGGAATTTGGTGAGCACCCACTAATACGGGCCACTGAAATGGTTGCTATTCTCAATATCCTTTAGCCTCTTTGGGGCAAGAGGTAATAATTTTGCTGAAAGTTTTTGCTAAATTTTATTCTACTCTCCTTGCCAAAAATACATCTCTTTTTCTTTATGTTCAGGTTGTGGGTTTTATTCCTAGGCTTAAGTGAAGCAGGTCCTCTGAAGTTCTGAACTCTAAAAATTCCTTGTATATTTTTTTAACTACTATGGAGCATCTGCTAGGTGCCAGGCACTGTTCTAAGTGCTTACCATACAAGAATTCATTTGATCCTCATAACGTTTTCTTCTTCTTCCTCTTCTTCTCTTTCTTCTTCTTCTTCTTCTTCGTTTTAATATACAGAGACCGGGTTTCACCATATTGCCCAGGCTGGTTTCAAACTCCTGACCTCAACTGATCCGCCCACCTTGGCCACCCAAATTGTTAGGATTACAGGCATGAGCCACTGCGCCTGGCTCTTATAAGGTTTTCAGGAGGTACTTTTTAGCCCCCATTTCACAAATGAGGGAACTGAGACTCAGAGACAAGAATGCAAGGCAATAGCGCTAGGAAGTGGTGGAGCCAGTATTCAAACGATGTCTATCTAACTTCAGAGATTGTGTGCTTAACCACTGAATGGGAAAAGAAAGACTAAAAGAGACCAAGACTTTAAAATGAGTCTTTGGCAAGAAGGGAAGTCAAGTCTGGGCCTCAGTTTCTTCACTGTAAAACAAGTGCCTACTCTTTGCCAAGGTGGGAGGTCTTGTGGGGAGACGAAGGAGGCTATGATACACAGATGAGAAATACTGAGTCCTTTCATCCAAGGAACTTACAATCTAGTCAGAGAGATAGAGTGTAGAAGTGCTAACTAAAGGGACAAGCTAAAAACTGCAGGCGTACCCTAGAGGAGCAGTCAACTTCCTTAGGGAGGGTGTGGGCATCAGGGAAAGGGGCATGAGAGAGTGGTCTTTTGTTTGTTTGTTTGTTGTTTGAGACAGAGTCTCGCTTTGTTGCCCAGGCTGGAGTGCAGTGGTGTGATCTCAGCTCATTGCAACCTCTGCCTCCCAGGTTCAAGGGATTCTCCTGCCTCAGCCTCCCAAGTAGCTGGAATTACAGGGATGCACCACCACACCTGGCTAATTTCTCTATTTTAAGTAGAGACGGGGTTTTGCCATGTTGCCTAGGCTGGTCTCGAACTCCTGACTTCAAGCGATCCACCCACCTTGGCCTCTCAAAGTGCTGGGATTACAGGTACGAGCCGCCATGCCTGGCCTCAAGAGCTGTGTAACGGTTGAGTGAGATTTCTTTTTTTTTTTTTCCCCATTTATTTATTTTATTGCATTTTAGGTTTTGGGGTACATGTGACGAACATGCAAGATTGTTGCATAGGTACACACGTGGCAGTGTGATTTGCTGCCTTCATTTGCTGCCTTCCTCCCCATCACCTACATCTGGCATCTCTCCCCTTGCTATCTCTCCCCAGCTCCCACCCCCCACCGTCCCTTTCAATAAGCTAAGAAGGACATATAAAAAGCTGTGGGAGGAGCCAGGTACAATGGCTCACACCTGTAATCCCAGCACTGTGGGAGGAGAAGAGGGAAGGATTCCTCGAGGCTAGGAGTTCAAGACCAGCCTGGGCAACACAGCAAGAACTCAAGAACTCATCTCTACAATTTTTTAAAGTTAAAAAAAAAAAAAAAAAAAGCTGAGGAAGCAGAGCTGACAAAGTGTATGTCTTATCCAGGGAATGCCGAGGGGGCTAGTCGGATCAGAAAAGAGGGTTTTATGAGTGACATGGAAGGAAAGGAGGCTAGAACTAGAACAGGGAGGGCCCTAAAGGCTAGGTAAAGGTTCATGGACTTGATTTTGTTGGCAGTGGCCAACCATAGCCAGTTTTGCAGAAGGGTAGACTTCTTAGAGTCCCTTCCACCTTTAGCACTGCATGTTTGATTAAGAACTTTGTTGGCTGAGCGCAGTGGCTCACATGCCTATAATCCCAACACCTTGGGAGGCCAAGGCTGGAGTATCGCTTGAGCCCAGGAGTTCCAGACCAGCCTGGGCAACATAGCAAGACCACTCCCCAACCCTGCCTCTAATGTTAAAACAAAAAATTAAAAGAACTTTGTTTAGAGCCTAGGAGTCTCAAGGAAGAGGGGACTGGTCAGCAAGCTGAAGGGCTTGACCTGGTGAGGCCTCTGGGGCGATTTGAGCCCCTTTCCTCATTTTCACTCCTTTGGCTATAAAATCCAAAAAGGTTGTTGGTTGTTTACAGAGTTCAGTTTAACGGACATGCTGTCTCCCTGTCCACACCTGGGGCTCTAAGAGGGCAGAGACCGGGCCATTTGTTCTCTGGGAGCCAGTAAGTACTTAGTCTCCAGTACTCTGTAGGCTGCTGGAATGTATCTACTGTAGGGACCCTGCTTACAACAAAGGCTTGTAATTTGCCAATAGCAAATAGGGGCATGGACTCCTCCCCAACCCTCCTTGCCCTTTAAAATAAAGTGATACACTATAGACATCAGGTGTAACACATGGTCACTCTTTTCTGTAGCTTGCACAGCTCTTTCTGTCTCTCCCCTGCCACCCCCCACCTACCCCGTTCCCTTTCAAGGCAGGTAACTTAGAATGAGCCCTTTGACAATCCTGAGATCCTAAGTTCCAAAATTAAGTTTACCTTCAATTGATTGAGGTGCAGGGAACAAAAGGACAACTAGAAGCTTCAAATTTGCTTCATTCTGATAGCTCTAAAGATCTAAACTGGGATTTTTGTTTCGTCATAGGGCTGGGCTGTTTTACCAGAGAGACAAGGCCTCTGATTACAGAACAAAGCAGAGAATTAAACTAATTACCTACGGATTCGGTTAGAGGTTGGTTTGGAGCCTAAATTACCTTGGGACCCCCCCCCCACCTCCATGTCCTGCATTGTCTAGTAAGTTTCAGGAGGGCAGGGCCCAGACCTGTGCCACCCTTAGGTTTCTGTGCTACACCTAGGGAGGCTGGTGATGCTGACACTGATAGTAACTCCTGCATGATCGGGTGCAGTGGCTCACACCTGTAATCCCAGCACTTTGGGAGCCTGAGGCTGGAGCATCACTTCAGTCCAGCAGTTCAAGACCAGCCTGCGAAACATAGCAAGACCTCATCTCTGCTAAAAGTAAAAAAATTAGCTGGGTGTGGTGGTGCATGCTATAGTCACAGCTACTTGGGAAGCTGAGGCAGGAGGATCGCTTGAGCCCAGGCGTTTGAAGTTGCAGTGAGCCATGATTGCACCACTGTACTCCAGCCTGGGCAACAGAGTAAGACACTGTCTCAAAACAACAACAACAACAACAAAAATCCAAAAGCTCCAGCATGAATCCAGTAGTTTATGGTATATAAAACACTTTCCCGGCTGGGCGTGGTGGCTCATGCCTGTAATCCTAACACTTTGGGAGGCTGAGGTGGGTGGATCACCTGAGGTCAGGAGTTCAAGACCAGCCTGGCCATCATGGTGAAACCCCATCTTTAAACAAACAAACAAACAAAAAACACTTTCCCATCGATACCTCATTGCTCACGGGATGTTTTTATGAGGGAGGTAGGGCAGGTACATTGATGTCCATATTTAAGAGGTAAAGAGAAGACCCAAAATACAGTACCTGGCATCAGGCTGGCACTACTCAGTCAAATGTCAGGGATTGCTTGAGGTTCCATTGCTAGCTATGGATAAGGCAGGACTAGGACCTGTTCTTAGAACTTTCCCAAACAACCCTCTTTCCATTCCACCACGCTGCCTCTCTGAGAGTCCAGACCTGGGTCAGTAGACATTACTGATGAGAGAAATAATTAAGAAAAACAGGCCAGACGTGGTAGCTCACGCCTGTAATCCCAGCACTTTGGGAGGCCGAGGCAGGCAGATCACAGGGTCAAGAGATCAAGACTATCCTGGCCAACATGGTGAAACTTCGTCTCTACTAAAATACAAAAATTAGCTGGGCGTGGTGGTGCACCTGTAGTCCCAGCTACTCGGGAGGCTGAGGCAGGAGAATTGCTTGAACCCAGGAGGCGGAAGTTGCCTGAAAAAAAACTATTTTGGCATGACATGGAGGCACTATACCATACCGAAAAAAACCCTGGATATAGAGTTAGGACTACTGGGGTTGAGTCTGGGCTCAGGAACTCACTAGCCATGTGACCTTGAGCAAGCCACTCATAGATGCTCATAGACTCAGTTTCCTCAATTACAATATGGAGAGTTATAGTGAGAAACACATGAAATAACACAAGTGAAAGAGCTTTGTAAACACTCTGATGCTATACAAAGGTAGGTATTATTATTATGGTTATGTTGTGGTTCTAACCTCAAATAAAATAATCATTAATATCTACATTCTTCACAGGGTTTCCCACAGCTCTCCCCACCCTGCTCCTTGGTTTCCCATCATCTCCTGTAGGGCAGGAAGCCTGGCCCCCAACAGGAAAGGGCTCAGAGGAGCGAGAGCTTCAGCCAGGAAATAATCATCTTGCCCCAACCTTAGTTTCACCAGACAAATGAGGCAGCCAAATGGTGAGACACAGACTAGTGCGAATGGAGATGTTCAGGATCTGTTTCGGCCTCAAACCAAGGAGGAAAGTAGCCCTAGCACCCTAAGGGCTTTCAAGAAGTGGAGAGTTAGTAATTTCTGGGTTAATTAAAATCAGCGATGACAGTAAACTCTTTCTGAATCAAAGCAGAATTGGTGGGGTCTGTATCATCAGGCCCCATGGAGATGATTTTGAGTTCATATATTGATTGGCTTAAACAGATCACTTCCAGACCTTCACTTTCCCCTTGATGCAACTTAGGCCAAATATTTTTTAAGGTAGGGGTGTGTGTGTGTGTGTGTGTGTGTGTGTGTGTGTGTGTGTGTGTGTGTTTATGCGGTGTGCAGGGAGTGGGGATGAGGTGCATGAAAGGTTAGTAGGGGCCAAGTACAACATCTTGAGGAGAGGTTCCCAAAGCAAAATAGAATGGCCAGCATCACATCCACGTTGCTGGCAATAGGTTTTGAGGGTGGTGAGGACAAGCAAGAGGGGTCCTAGAACACCAGGCCTCAGGCCACAGCAAAGCCACTGCAGCCTTAGATAACTTGCTCCAATGCTCACCCACATCCCTCACGCCAGGTGAGGGAGACATACCAGGCAAGTCTCAACTGCCATCTCCAAAGTACTTCTAAAGGAGAGAAGACACATCGCAGCTGAGAATGGAACCTCTGGGCCTAGGAGAAGGGAGGTGGGGTGGGGAAGAGGACGAGGAAGACATTAATCCAGCAGGGCTTCCTTCTAGTCCAGATGACCCCTCTGACTTCCTCAGCATGGACAAATATATAATAAATAATATCAATATATCTGCACATAAAGACTTTTTTCAAATTCCTGCTATTCATTTCAAATTCCGTTTACAAAGCACTGAATCCTCCAGGAACTGCTGGGCACCTCCCCTAATACCCTCTAGGCTGAGGCAATGCCTTTGAAGTCCCTATCACGGGCTCAGGGCTACAGCTGCTAAGAAACACCCTAAGACTGAAAGCAAATCGGCCGGCAGCTTCAGCTCCTTCGCAAGCTGCTGGCTGCTCTCTTCGGAGTCAATGTAAAGTCATCAGAGTTCGACTGTGGACCGCAAGCTTCTCAGCCCTTCAGTCCCAGGGATGGCCTGGGATGTAAACACACACGAGGGTTTTTTCCTTTGGCCAGGCAGGGAGTCGTTAGGGTAAAGGGTAAAGGTCAAGGGGGCTCGGATAGGTGACTGAGGAGCCCAAGGAAAGCTGGCAGAAGCCGAGTCCTCTAGAGCTGGGCTTTTGGCTCCGAATCGTGCAGGCTTCCCACTTTACAACAGACCTTTCATCCCCTTCCTCCTTCTTCCTCCCTTGGGTCTCTCGCTCCCTCCATCTCCAGATGCCTCCACGCCCAGGTGGGGGCTGCCTGCTGAGGGTGGCCCAGGGGGTTTGCAGCTGGGGAGGTTGTCACAAAGAGTGGGCCGCCCGGGAGACAAGAGGCGAGGCGGCGAGCCCCGGCATTTTCCTTTCCCCAGCACCTGTCCCACTTCGGCGCCGGGGCTGGGGCTGCTCCCGCGGGCGGCCTCGGAGCCTGAGCGCCAGAACCACGCACTGAGGTCGCCCAGGGTGGGGACGTAGGGGGCCGGGGGAGGGGCGGGGCGTCCGGCCACCGCACGCAAGACCCTTCGCGTCCCTCCAACATACACTGAGGCTAAACAGGGGGAAGAGAGTCACACAGAGCACGAGCGAAAACGCTCGCTCTCCGACTCGAACGGCGCGTTGTTCGACCCCCCTTCCTGGAGCCGGGGGCTGGCCAAGGAAGGTGGCTCAGTTCTTCCCCCGTGGCCAGTGCGGGGTCTGCGGCTGCCCGGCGAGGTTCCGGCTTGCCCGGGGCTGGCAGGGGGAGCCCCGAGAACTGCAGGCCCGCCCCCCCTTCCTCCTCCTTCTTCCCCTCCTCCCCCACGTGTCCTCCCGGAGCCCAGCGGCCTGATCCCAGCACCCCCCCACCGCCACCTCCCTCCTCCTGCTTCACCCGCTTCCCCGGCGGCGTGGAGAAGAGCAAAGTTGCAACAGTGGCAGGGGGCTCTGCCCAGGTAAAGGGGGCGCCGTGAGGCGGGGGTGGTGGGGGAATGGTGCGGCCCTGCGGCGGGGGCGGGGGGAGGATAAAGAAACTTGCTTCCCGCGGCCCCCACCCTGCGTGGGTTCCGATCTTGCGTGGAACGAGCCCTCGTGGCGAGTCGCGGCAACACTGCCGGGACCGAGGCCGGCACCTGGATCTGGACCCGGACCGCGCGCTTGGGCCAGCTCGGCGGGCGCAGGCAGCGGGCCAGGCCGGCACCCAGGCAAGGGCGGGGTAGGTGGCCGTACACCGGACCGAATTGGGGACTCCGGTGGCTTGGGCGCGGGCCGAACCGAGACCGGGCCGAGTTGGGTGGCGAAGTAGGACGTGGATTCGGGGGCGGGGCGCGGCGGGAGGGGGAAACCAGGCCTGGCCGGACTGGCCTGGGCGTGGGGGCGGGGGGCGAGTTCGGGGCACTTGCTGGGCTCAGGACCGAGCGGTAGGGCGGGGCGGCGCTCGGGGCTGGGCCGGACCCGCAGGGAGAGGGCGAGGGGAGGGAGAGCGGGGGGTGGAGTAGGGGCGTGGAGTTGTGAGCGGGGTCTGGCTCGGCCGGGGGCGAAGGTAGATCGGCGGGGCCGCGAGCGGAGGGAGGGAGGCCCGCGGCCGCGCGGCGGCAGCGAAGGCCAGCTTCCGCGGAGTTTGTGCCCGGGCTTCCCGGGCTCCAGCCGCCTCACGCGCACAAATGGGGCTAGGGGAATGAGTGGTAAGCAACTCCGAGTGTTAGACGGTGATCGGGCGGCGATTCCGGGAAAAGCGAGGAAAGACACCGTCTACGATTTGCCGCACCCCCCACCCACCTCTTAGCATCTGGATTCTGTTCTCGTGGGGGGGCCACGGACCCTCCCTGCCACGATCTTTTTACTCTCCAGCACTCCTATCGTCTTCCCCCGTCTTCAGCCATCTGACTTTCCTAGGGGTATGTGTTTTTGGGGGTGGACGGCGACGGGGGGTATACTTTCCTTCTCGCGGCGGCAACCTGGTTCATATCTTATTCCTACAAGGTAGCGTCGCTTCAAGTCGCGTGGACATTGGGGCTTAATTTACCCCCCCCCACCCAAGCGATTTAATGGCTTTTAAGCAAAAGGACGAATACCTGGATTTCCACGGCAGGGATGAGGTTTGAAAATTGGGATTCACCCCCAGTTCACTTCCACTACCAACCCGTCTTTCTTGTGAGCCACTTCCACGGGTATCCAAACCTGGGGGGGAGGGGGGACGGGAGTATTAATGTGCTTCTCTATTTCTACACAGGGTCGGCTTCGCGAAGGACCGCTAGCCTCGGAGGGAAAGTAGAAACCAGTACAACTCAGGTCGCCCCCACCATTACTTCGGTGAGGGGGCAACGCTAAGAAGGGGATACTGGTGGGTAGGGGCCCAGTATAAGGGAGGGGGCTGGGTAGTCATCCCCAGAGGGACTCCGTGTCTTGGCGGGGAGAGAGAGAGGCGAGCCCCGGCTTCAGGGGAGGGGTTCCGGGGAGGGAGATGGGGGGGTGGCGACGACGGTAAGGGGGGCGGGAAGAAGGGGGAGTCACGCCCTGCCTGCAAGGGGAGCCTCCCTCAGGCCCCTGGGAGAAGGGGACTGAATGCGTCTGTTTTGTGCTGCCGGGCAGAGGAGATCTGGGGTCTCCAGATTTGCACACTGGATCGGCACCAGTGGCCTGAGAAAGTCAGGTCTGGGCATAAGGTGGAGAGCCTTGGAAGAAAGAGAGAGAACCCCTTGGCCCCTACTCACTGACCCTCTCCCTTCCTCAACCTCCCCTTTTGAGGGACGTCGAGGTGGGGGGGGGCGTGGGGCTCCTGCAGCCCCGCAGATTGAGCGCCTCCGCCTCTCCCGGGAGTCTAGCTTTTTGCCCGGCTTGCTGCAGCCACTGCTGCCTCCCTCTCCAGAATCCGCTCGGTCTTCTGAGCGATCCCCTCCTCCTCTCCTCCCCTCCCAGTGTCACCGGGGCTGCTTGGCTCTGCCCCCTTCGCCGCCGCTTGCTCCCTGCTTTCGTCCCTCCCTCTCTTGCTGGCTCCCTCCCTTCGCCTCCTCCTCCCCGTTCCCCCCAACCCGCGTAGGCGGCATTCTGGGAGTTGTAGTCCGATGGCGCGGGGGTTGGCGCCGCCTGCGGACCCAGCCGGACTCCACTTCCCGTCGAGCCCTGCGACCGGCACCCACTCCACCAGGCTTCGCTCGCACACAGACACACACACACACCGCTCTCCCCCTCACTCTTTCGCTCGCCGCGGCTGCTGCCAGTGTGTGGCTCTGTCTCTCCTCCGCTTTGCTGAGCCCTCCCTTCTTCCTCTCAGTTCCTAGAGTCCGACCGCCGCCGCCGCCGAGAGAGAGGAGAAGGAGGTCGGTGGTGATAAGGGGCGGAGGGGGGCATCAGATCTGGGCAGTATTAGGCGGGTGACGGTTAAGAGGGAGTAAGAGGGAGCCCGGGTGGCGGCCTGAGCCTCCCCGCGGAGCCGACCCGGGAACAGGTGCGTCTTTTTTCTCTCTCCCCCAACCCCTCCACCCCTTTTGACTCCCCGGCTTTTTCGTATCCCCCCACCCGCTTCTTTCTATCTTAAGCCTTTCTCCAACCCTGTCCCTTCTTCTCCCTGCGGCCGCTCGGCTTGCCCCCCGGGGGCGCCGTCCTCTTCGTGTCCCCGGACGTAGCGCTCCCTGGAGCTTGCTCTGTCTTCGCCCCTCCCTTCGGGACAGCTCCCCTCCACTTCCCACCTTAGTACCCCATTCCCTGCCTTGCCCTACCCCCTCCTCGACCCCCTTCTCTCTTAGCCAGGTGAGTCTTGTTCGCCACGATCCGAGAGTCTTCTTCCCGGCTGGGCGGGGGTCTCCATGGAAACGGGGGTCGGTTGATCCTGGGGGGGAAACCGTAGGAATTACCCTACTCCTCGGAAAGGGAGGTGGAGGCTATGGTCTTGTTAACTACCTGACCCCAACCCTGGATCCAAGGATCCGACGATCTTCGCGAAGGGAGGCTGGCTAGCAGGGAAGGGCGAGAAAAGGCTTGTTTTTTTTGGGGGGGGGTGTCCGTGATGAAGTCTTGAAGAGACCAGGAGAAAATACCCTCCAACCTCAGAGGGGAGGTGAGACGGGTGCTCTTCAGGGCTGCTTTCTTCCCGGCGCTGGGGTGCGGGAACCGTAGGGTAAGGGGTACCCCTAGGTGGCGGCGGGGCCTGGGTTCGGGAGTGGGAGTGCTGTGATGGGGGCAGGGGCAATTATCCGAGTCCCTGGAAAAAAGGCGGGGGATGACTTCGGAGCGCCCTGGCTCCGCTGCCCTCGCTCTAGGGGCGGGGGCCGCCTGGCCGGGCGCGGCGGGGAGGGGGCTTAAATTGAAGGAAGATAAGATGGGGGCAATTCACACTAGCCCCAGCATGCCAGGGGGGAGATCCGGCGTGCTAGCCCTCCACCCGCTTCGCGCCAGGCCTGGAGGCAAGGGGTCGGCGAGCGAAGCCGAGGGCTGGAAGGAGGGAGGCTCCGGTTACGGGGCCGGGTTTCGGGATCAGGGGCAATCCCCCGGCCCTTGGAGAAGGAGGGAGAGGGATGGCCGCGAACCCCAGGGCTCCCCCACCCTGGGTCCTAAGGGGCGTGAGGAACGGACAGCAGGCCCAGCGGAGCTGGATTCGAGCGGATCGCGGCCGGGGAGTGGGAGGGCTTAGTGGTGGGCTTCGGGGGGAGCAGTCCGGCGGCGGGGCGGGCGGGCGGGGCGTGGGGCTCCGGCGGGCGGCGGGGCGGGGCCGGGGCGGCGCTGCTGCCGCCGCCGCTGCCGCCGCCGCCGCTGCTGCTCCTGCTGGGGCCGCCGCAGCCGTTGCCGCCGCCGCCGCCGCCGCCGCTTCTGGGCGGGGAACGGAGGCCAAAGAGAGTCCCGTGCCGGGGCAGAGGGCGCAGGCGGCGCGCGGTGGGGAGGGGGCCGTCCTGGGGGCGGGGGCAGGCGGGGGGTGGAGCCCCCGACGGGGGGCGGTACGAGCCGGGACGACGACGACGAGGAGCCCCGGGGGCCGGGTGCATGGAGGACGAGGTGCTGGGAGAAGGAAGGGGGGTGTGGGTCCCGCGACGGGCCTCGTGGGCTTGGCTCCTCGAGGTTCGGCTTCGGGACAGAGCCCTGCAGGGGAGCTAAGAGGCCGGGGAAGGGATAGGGAGGTGAACTGGACGGTGGAGGGGGCCCTCTTCGCCGGGGTCCCGCCGAGAGGAAGGCTGGGCCAGAGGGACGTCCGGGGCAAGGCTGGGAGGAGCCGGCCGCACCTCGGCTGGGGATTTCGCGTTATGGAGGTGCGGGAGCCCGTTGTAGGGAAAGACGTGGTCGAGGGGAAAGGTGGGAGGGAAACACTGCAAACCCGGGAGGCCAACAGCACAGGCCCGTGGGGGTGCCCTTCTATTCCGCTTGCACCTTCTCCCTCCCTGAGTGGAAGCACTAGCACTATGTTTTTGTTTTATTGTTTTGAAATTTTCAGTGTTGGCTGATGGAAACTGTCGATGGGGTGATCATCATTCTTGGTGTCTGCTGAGTAGATGGTAAGGACAGGCATCCTTTGGCAAGCAAGCACCTAGCCTAGGGTTTAGAGGCTCTTTACACGTGTGTGGGAAGGGGGCCCGGTAACTTTGTGCCATAGCTTGGCTACTCTTAAGGCAGTTTGGAGGTCGTCCCTCTGGTACAGAGGTGGAGTACAATTGCAAAAATCTTCAGTGAGACTTCTGGAAATGAGTTGTAGGTTAGCGTTACAGTGGGCTAGCCCTGTGCTTCTTTGAACTTAGAAGGCTCTTCATCAAAAGCACGCCGTTGAGTTACATGGGAAAATAAATGTGGATGCATTTGGGGTTGGGTGTGGATTAGGTTGATAGTAAAATTTCAAGGTTGGAAGGGACTTTAAAGGTCATCTACTTTACTGTTAATATGTCTTGTTCTTGAACGTTGGAATTGAGGAAGCTTTATTATGGGGGAGATGGTAGTTGGCACAGTGGAGGATGTTTGTTGCAGAGTTTAGGGCACTTTAATTGGATGGTGATCTCACCAGTGGTACTAAAGATGACAGTATGTAGGAAAGAAATTTGGGGGATTCCATTGGGGATTAAATGGGATAACCTAATTTTAAGAATCATCCCGGGGCTCCAAATAGAAGCAAAAGGCTGGGGAAGAGCCTGTACAATTTCAAGGGTGGTGAAAAGTTAGTAGTAAAGACTGAGGGAGCTGGGAGGAGCAAGGGGCTTGGTGAGTCAAGAGAATCTGAAGGTTGATAGTGGAGTTTAGGGACGTGGCCATCTTGACTAAGTCATGAGGATGTTGTTAGGTGGACATCTTTTGACAGGGCAACTTAGGCAATTGCCCTTGGGGCAGATGTGAGGGATGAAAGGCACAGGCCTTGGGGCACAGACCCTGACTAAATTGACCTTAAGAGGGCTGATCTTGATACCAGCTTTGCAGCAAGGGCAGGTTTCTTTTCTTTTCTTTTCTTTCTTTCTTTCTTTTTTTTTTTTTTTTTGAGATGGAGTCTTACTCTGTTGCCTGGGCTGGAGTGCAGTGGCACAATCTCAGCTCACTGCAACCTCCGCCTCCTGGGTTCAAGCGATTCTCCTGCTTTACCCTCCAGAGTAGCTGGGACTACAGGCCCCCACTACCACACCTGGCTAATTTTTTGTATTTTTAGTAGAGACGGAGTTTTCCAATGTTGGCCAGGTGGTCTTGAACTCCTGACCTCAGGTGATCCACCCGGCCCGGTTTCTTTTTGTCCTGGCTGTAAGTCATTGATGGAGGAAGGAGAGGGGACACTGATGTCTGAGTTCAGGAGGACTAGTTTTTTTTTTTTTTTTTTTTTTTTAGGATAGGCCAATAAGGAAGGGACAGCAAATCACATTGTTGGTGCAGGACAAAGAAAAGCTAAGGCCCTGGTGAGCTCTGCTGCTGGAGTCTGCATCCGGCAGAGTGGAGGGACATACATAAGACATGATGGCTGCACCAGGAACACTTATGTGGGTCTGGCTATTTTGATTTGCCAGGAAAGGGTAGAGAAAGAGGGAGGATCACTTTCTCAATGACATAGACATTCTTGGGAAGAAAAGGGGGTTCCTCCAGAGGGCTCTGCTTTATTTATGATGCAGTTCATGATATAGAAAAAAATGGGCCAGGTGCGGTGGCTTATACCTGTAATTCCAGCAGTTTTGGAGGCCGAGGCAGGCGGATCACTTGAGGTCAGGAGTTCAAGACCAACCTGACCAACATGGCGAAACCCTATTTCTATTAAAAACACAAACGTTAGCCAGGTGTGGTGGGGGTGTGCCTGTAATTCCAGGTACTTGGAAGGTGGAGGCACAAGAATGTCTTGAACCTGGCAGGTGGAGATTGCAATGAGCCAAGATCGCGCCACTGTACTCCAGCCTGGGCAATAGAGCGAGACTCCATCTAAAAAAGAAAAAGAAAGACAATTTTAGTCTGGATTATGGGCTGTAGGGAGGGGCTTCTTTGACAGAAACAGAATTATGAGAAAAAAAGGACTTGGACACTAGAAGGCAGGAAGGCAAGAAAGAGAAGTCAGGAAGAGGGTTGGTTGAGCAATGAAAGGAAAAGAAAGGTGATCATTCCTGGTCCCAAGGGCCAACTAAGGAAAAAGTCAGATCTTGAAATCTCCAGGACAATGTTTTCCACAGCAAAGTTTGAAGAACTCTTAAAGCTCTTTACAGTTTCATGCTGGAATCACTAATGTTGGGGTAGAGAGAAGGAAGATCTGGGGTAAAAGTAGGGTTGGGGAGAAACTGGCATTTAGAGAGAAATACAAGCATATTTATCCATAAGGAAATAGGAAACTTAGAGATTATATACAGGTTAAAAAGGCCGAATATGAGAAAAAAAGAGGGGAATTAAGAGCCAAAGGAGGAAGACGTTTACTCAGATGTCTTTTAGAGCTGGTGTTAGGGAACGGAAAAGCTTGCCTTTGATAGCCACTGCCCTGGGAGGGCCCGGGAAGCAGAAGTTAGCTGGGATCCAGGCCTTACACATCTATACATTAATTAGAAAATCTAGACTAAAGTAAGGATACTGAACGTGGGGAGGGATTCACTGTCCTAAATAGAGTGGCCTTGAACGAAGGAAAAAGTGGGAATACACCAGTGCTTCCAGTGTGCAGGTGGGAAGGATCCTAGGTATTGGATGCGAGTGATGGAAATTTCAGGGTGAAACTGGATAAAGAACAGTAAGTGGCATGAGAGCCTGGGGGCCAGAATTGGAGGGTGGGGTTAGGGGCATGGAAGAGAGGCTCTAATCAGGGCTTGGACTGCAGGCCAAATGGAGTAATTCATTGATTCTGGGCTGATCTAAGCTTGGGATGAAATAGAATGGTCAAGGAGAGTAGAGAGCTGTTCTTCAGGGCCAGTCAGCATCAGAATCAGAGCGAAGAAACTCGAGGTCAAGTTTGGGTGGGAAAGTGAACACTGGAGTGGAACGGAGAGGGTGCTGGGGAAAGTGACACAACTGTTGGGGAGAATAGGAAAAGGGAGAAGTCACTGATGATTACATATCCCGGACGGAAGACCCTCGGCCTTTGAGTTTTCAAAGAGAAGGGAAGTTTCTTAAAGCCGGAGTTTGAATTAGGTGTGAGTCCATGCTTGCCAGGACGTTTAGTGTCAGGATGGCCAAAGAGGGAGGTAATATCTATTTTTCAGCCACTAGGATATTAGTACAGTATTTGATATAATTTCACATATGAACTAGGCTTTAATAATGCCCATTTTTGAATGGTTATCCTTAAAATAATATAGAAACGGTTCCCTTTCTAAATTAAATCATTCCCTTTCCCACTGTTCATAACTTAAAAGCAATCTTTTATGATAAGAACTTTCTTTGGTGAACTGAAGTTTTATTCTGGTCAAGAGTACAATTTAACTGTGTTTCTATCCCCACAATTCAAATATGCTGTTCTAGTTTCCTTCTTTTTTATTCTAAGCAGAAGCCACCCTTTTGCCATAAAGCATAAAAAAGAATTTTTTTTTTTTTTTTAAAAAAGTAACTTCAGGCTGCATGTCAAAGTCATATTTTCCCTGGTCAATGGATTTTGATGAATTTGAATAGAACTGATGTATTATTTGTAAAATGTGGTAATTTTCAGAGTTACTCATCACAGTATGTGAGGTAAGATACCTCTTCATTTGGATTTTAAGAAAACCTTAAGCTAAAGGTCTGTGAGGAATCCAGAGTACCAAGGAGCGGGGAAAGCTTTGTGTTTTGGGCTTCTTTACCGTCGGTCTGCTAAGAAACAAAATTTGGTTACCTCATTACTAAGGTATGCCTAGAAATCATAGCCTTAGTGCCATTTAAGGATACAGTTGCGTTTTGTTACAATGCTGATGTCCAGGGACAAGGAGAACAAGCAGATTTTTGTTTTTTTCCAAGTTTTGTGGAGAAGTGCACTGTATATGACTGATCACAGAGGTGAGTTGATGCATTCGATACTTGAGTCCATGAGAGAATTGTCTTCCGATAATGAGACTTTACTCAGTTTAACTTGGTGGTACCACACCCCAGTTAGTATAGTACAGTGCTTCTCAAACTTGAGCTCATCAGAATTACCTGGGGGGCCTCTGAAGACAGACAACCTCAGGTTAGAGCACTTGCCCTTCTACTTCCTAGCTGTGTGGTAGGAGGCAAGTCACTTAACTTTCTTCACTCCCCCCATGAGATGGAGTCTTGCTCTGTCACCCAGGCTAGAGTGCAGTGGCGTGATCTCAGCTCACTGCAACCTCCGCCTCCTGGATTCAAGCTATTCTCCCATCTCAGCCTCCTGAGTAGCTGGGATTACAGGTGCCCACCACCATACCTGGCTAATTTTTGTATTTTTAGTAGAGATGGGGCTTCACCATGTTGACCAGGCCGGTCTCGAGCTCCTGACCTTAAGTGATCGTGATTTCCCCATCTCAACCTCCCAAAATGTTGTTGGGATTACAGGCATGAGCCACTGCACCAGGCCTTCAGTTAACTTTCTTTTTCTTTCTTTCTTTCTTTCTTTTTTTTTTTTTTTGCGATGGAGTCTTGCTCTGTCACCCATGCTGGAGTGCAGTGGTGCTATCTTGGCTCATTGCAACCTCTTCCTCCCAGGTTCAAACTATTCTCCCACCTCAGCCTCCTGAGTAGCTGGCATTACAGGCACCTACCACTATACCCTGATAATTTTTGTATCTTTAGTAGGGATGGGCTTCACCATGTTGGCCAGGCTGGTCTCGAACTCCTAACCTGAAGTGATCCACCCACCTCAGCCTCCCAAAGTGTTGGGATTATAGGCGCAAGCCACCATGCCATGCCTTCACTTAACTTTCTTTTTTTTGAGACAGAATCTCACTCTGTTGGCCAGGCTGGAGTATAGTGGCACAATCTCAGCTCACTGCAACCTTCGCCTCCCGGATTCAAGCAGTTCTCACGGCTTAGCCTCCCAAGTAGCTGGGATTACAAGCACCCGTCCCCATGCCTGGCTAATTTTTGTATTTTTAATGGAGATGAGGTTTTGTCATGTTGGCCAGTCTGGTCTCCAACTCCTGACCTCAGGTGATCCTCCTGCCTCAGCCTCCCAAAGTGCAGGGATTACAGGCGTTAGCCACCAGGCCCGACTCACTTAACTTTCTTGAGCCTCAGCTTTCTCATCTGTACAATGGAGATGATAATACCAATTTCACAGGGCTGTGAGGGTTACACAAAATGATGCCAGGCCCATAGTAGGTGCCAATAAATGGGAACTATTATTATATTATTATCTAATTTTTCTTTTTCAATTGTATTCTATTATGTTATAGTAAACATGGAGGCAGCATGAAAACTATCAACAGCTCCTGACTGGTTCCCTTATATCTTGATTCTCTGTCCTCTTTCTCCATATTCCTGTTGTATTAGTACACATTTAGCATTTACAATGTGCTAGGAAGAAAGAGCTTGACTCATCACTGCATCCACCTTTGAGGTGGAAGTGGCGACTTCTTTAACTGCTATATTGTAACACCACTCAATATTTCAGGACAGGAACTGAGGCATGTACATCCAGTTGAAACTTTAGGGGATATTTTGGGCCATGGGTGACATTTTAAAAAACCATTGCTTTTTGAAAACGGCTGCTGTGTTTATTTTATTTTTATTTTATTTATTTATTTATTTTGAAACCAAGTCTCACTCTGTTGCCCAGGCTAGAGTGCAGTGGTGTGATCTCGGCTCACTACAACCTCTGCCTCCTGGGTTCAAGTGATTCTTCTGCCTCAGCCTCCCGAGTAGCTGGAACTACAGGTGTGAGCCACCACACCCAGCTAATTTTTATATTTTATTTATTTTTTTTGTTTATTTATTGAGACAGAGTTTTGCTCTTGTTGCCCAGGCTGGAGTGCAATGGTACAATCTCAGCTCACTTCAATGTCTGCCACCTGGGTGCAAGTGATTCTCCTGCCTCAGCCTTCCGAGTAGCCAGGATTACAGGCACCCGCCACCACACCCAGCTGATTTTTGTATTTTTTTCTAGTAGAGATGGCGTTTTGCCATGTTGGTCAGGCTGGTCTCGAACTCCTGACCTCAAGTGATCCATCCACCTTGGCCTCCCAAAGTGCTGGGATTACAAGTGTGAGCCGCTGTGCCTGGCCTATTTATTTATTTTTGAGACAGGGTCTGGCTCTGTTGTCTCAGCCTCCCGAGTAGTTGGGACAGGCCACCACGCCCAGACAATTTTTTTTTAATTTTTATTTTTAGTAGAGACAAGATCTCCCTATGTTGCCCAGGCTGGTCTCAAATGCCTGAGCTCAAGCATTCCTCCTGTCTTGGCTTCCCAAAGTGCTAGGATTATAGGCATGAGCCACTGCGCCTGGCAGAAAATATTCTTTTTATTTTATTTTTGTTTTTGAGATGGAGTCTTGCTCTATTGCCCAGGCTGGAGTACAGTGGTGCGAACACGGCTCACTGCAGCTTCGACCTCCCAGGCTCACGTGATCTTCACACTTCAGCCTCCCGAGTAGCTAGGACCACAGGCCCGTACCACCAGGCCCAGCTGATTTTTAAAAAATGTTTTGAGCCAGGCACAGTGGCTCACACCTATAATCCCACAACATTGGGGGGGCCGAGGCTGGCAGATTGCTTGGGCCCAGGAATTTGAGACTAGCCTGGACAACATGGCAAAACTCTACCCCTATAAAAAATACAAAAATTAGCTGGGTGTGATAGCCACATCTGTGGTCCTAGCTTCTCTGGAGACTGAGGTGGGAAGATTGATTGAGCCCGGGAGATCAAGGCTGCAGTGACCTATAATCACAACATTGCACTCCAGCCTGGGCAACAGAATAACACTTTATTTCAAAAAATTGTTTTTTTACTTTTTATAGAGACAGCATCTTCTCTATGTTGCCCGGGCTGGTCTGGAGGTCCTAGACTCAAGGGATCCTTCTGCCTCAGCCTTCCAAAGTGCTGGGATTGCAGATGTGAACCACCATGATGGCCAAGAATATTCTTTCTATTAGGTTGGTGCAAAAATTATTGCAGTTTTTGTCATTACTTTCAATGGCAGAAACTGCAATTACTTTTGCACCAACCTAATATAATAGTCTTGGGGAACCTATGGACTGGTAGCAGGATGATTCAATAGTGCGAGTCTGAAACTCTGAGGCAGAGGCAGTGGCTCAGGCCTTTCTTTTTTTCAGCAAAGATTCACAAAGTTTATACCGTCTGTTAGGAACAAAATATTTTACAGTGTCACAGTGACCCACAAAGAATATTGTTACTTTGGACAACTGAAATAATTCCATATCAGGGTTGAATTAAGCGGCAGCATCATTTTTGTTAGGGCAGTGAGCTTCCAGTCCTTATTATAGATATTCCACTGCTGGCTTGAGCTGGGTCCTGAATACTGCCGTCTCCTGGACTCGCTGGCGAAGGCATCCTGTGCCAGCAGGCAGCTTCATTGCCTTCCTCTCCTCTCGGAGCCCCTTCTTCGCTATCCTGCTTATCAGATACCCGAAGTTCTGGTCAGGTGGCCTCAGGGAGCCCATCTGATTGGTTCTGTGGGTCCCACACCTCCAAGGACCCCCATGCCCTTCATGTGATGCTTAACCCTTTGTTTATGCTCATTCTCACCTGGGCAGCAGGTAGCTAGCAGACCCTCTCTCACCTTTCCTTCACCCTTCTTCCGCCTCTATTTGTGCTCCTGTAGCAGCCTTGCCCATGAAGTATTTCCTGTGGCTCCAGTGATAATAAAGTACTTTGGGAGGCCAACATGGGCGGATCGCTTGAGTCCAGGAGTTCAAGACCAGCCTGGGCAATGTGACAAGACCCTGTCTCTATAAAATAATACAAAAATTACCTGGGTTTTATGGTGCCAGGCATGGTGGCATGTGCCTGTAGTCCCAGCTACTTGGGAAGCTGAGGTGGGAGGGCCGTTTGAGCCCAGGACTACAGCTACAGCAAGCTGTGATTATGCCACTGCCCTTAACCCCGGGTGACAGAGTTGAGACCCAGTCTCAAAATAACAACAACCACTCTTTGAGCTAATACTGTTTAATGAAAGCTATATAGATATACCTTTGAATGAGTAACGTATATAAAGTTAGTTGAACCCATAGCTGAGTCTGTTCTATTGTGAGAGAATAGAAAGAATAACCTGATAATGATCTTTCCAAATATCTGTGTATGTAGTCCAGGAGACTTATAAAAGCAAAAGTTGGGTGAGGAAGAAATGTCTTTTTTAAAACAATTTTTATGTATATATTTATTTATTTGGAGACCAGGGACTGGCTAATTTTTGTATTTTTTGTAGAGATGGGGTTTCACCATGTTGCCAAGGCTGGTCTGGAACTCCTGGGCTCAAGTGATCTGCCTGCCTCGGCCTTTCAAAGTGTTGGGATTACAGGCATGAGCCAGTATGCCCAGCCAGGAATCATCTTTAGATGAAAAATTGCATATCATGAATATGGCATACTGAAATGGAGACACCAGAGGGCCACTGTCACAGTCTATGGCAGGCAGGACCCAGATCTCAAAAGGGATTCAGAATGTCTCATATTATGATGATTCAACTTTGGAGTGTGAAAAATACACTAAATATTTATATGGTTGTAGTGAAGAACGAGATTAAGGAAAGCCAATTCATGTTTTTGGTCTAGCGGAAATTAGAAGTACTCAAAAAATAACCCTAGCTATTTAGGGTGACATTTTGAGGTTGCTTTGCGTTTTGAAGGAACTGATTAATTTCACAATGATCACTTAAGTTTTCTATATGTCTATGACATCTAGAAGTTGTATAAAATCTTGTAGCTAGAGCCTAGGTCTAGTATACAGCTGTGAGGAGGTATTTTTGTTAAATGGAGTAAAATTATTTTCCTACAGCAGGAAATGGAAGTGAGTCCTGTTTGAGTAATAGAAAAAAGTATCATAGTAATAGGTAGAAAGCAAAAAGAATCTGGTGGTATGAAGATGTAAGTGAGGCCAGGCACACTAGCTCACGCCTGTAATCTTAGCACTTTGGGAGGCAAAGGCAGGAGGATCGTTTGAGACCAGTCTAGGCAACACAGGGAGAACCTGACGGTACTGAAGAATTTTTTATATTAGCCAGGTGTGGTGGCATACACCTATAGTCACAACAGCTTGAGAGGCTAAGGTGGGAGGATTGCTTGAGCCTGGGAGGTCAAGGCTGCAGTGAGCCATGATCATGCCATTGTACTCCAGGCTGGGTTACAGAGCAAGACCCATCTCAAAAAAAAAAAAAGAAAAGAAAAGAAAAAGAAATGTAAGCAAAAGATTAAAACTTTTGCATTGGACAACTTCATTCTTGTAATAGATTACCTGTGGTCCTTTTTGTTTTGTTTTGAGACTGAGTCTCACTTTTGTGGCTTAGGCTGGAGTGCAGTGGCACAATCTCAGGTCTGACCCCCGGGTTCAAGAGATTCTGCTGCCTCAGCCTCCCAAGTAGCTGGGATTACAGGTGCCGGTCACTATGCTTAGCTAAATTTTTGTATTTTTAGTGGAGACAGGGTTTCACCATGTTGGCCAGGCTGGTTGTGAACTCCTGACCTCCAGTGATCCTCCCGCCTCGGCCTTCCAAAGTGCTGGGATTACAGGTGTGAGCCACCATGCCTGGCCAGCCTATGGTCCTTTTATAAGTGTGTTCATATTATTCCCAATTTTTGGTAGGGACTAGTAGTTTATTCCCATTTTGCAGGTGACATGGTAAATGGACATAGAGAGATAGTCTGAGATGGCTGAGAAGTGGGGACTGGGAGTGTTCTCCAAGTTTTCCCACCCCAGTGTAGGCTATGGGTGCTAGAGTATATCACTTTTCAAGGCATTACTTGATAAGATGGTTCTGTCTAATATTGCTGCTGTTTGAGTAGATGGTTCTGAATGGATTTTGGATGTTCCTAAACATCAGATTGACCCTGAAAGGATGGGATCCAGCACTAGTGAGGAGAGTGAAAAGGGTATAGCATGGGTCTGGATGCTAATGCTAACAGAGGAGCTCCAGGGAGATTGCGAGCCCTGGCTGCTCAGCTGAGATGACTGTCCAGCGTCCTGAGGCGACTACTTTGGGGTAACTCCATTCATTTGAATGAGTAAACGCTCATGTGTTTAACAGGCAGTTAACATTCCTTTGTATCCAGTCTCATAAATGTTTATAGGTAAGGTTTTAGACATGGAAGTACCCAAAGAGTCTGTGAAGGTGTCCATGCTAGACCCGTGTGCCGGCAACTACTTAGGCTTCCCACTAAGTATCAGAATTCATGTATCTGGGCAAATACAATATGCCTTATAAGACTGATCCCTTGGGGTAGATACCAGTGGAAATATTTGGATAGGAAAAAAAAATCCAGGGGAAGTAGAAAGTGCTAGAATAGACTTTTAGTCAGGCAGAACTTTGGGATGAATAGCACAAAGGGCCCTTCTTCCTCCTTTAAGTTGCCTGGCAGATTATTTCTAGTTGATTTTTTGTGTGTGGTGGTAGAGGAACCCCCTTGGCATGAAGGGAAGCAAAGTAAAGTGTTTGGGGCATGTCTATGGGACTCTTTTTTTTTTTTTTTTTTTTTGAGATGGAGTCTCACTCTGTTACTCAGGCTGGAGTGCAGTGGCGTGATCTTGGCTCACTGCAATCTCTGCCTCCCAGGTTCAAGCGATTCTCCTACCTCAGCCTCCTGAGTAGCTGGGATTATAGGTGCACACCACCATACCTGGCTAATTTTTGTATTTTTTAGTAGAGATGGGTTGCACTGTGTTGATCGAGGCTGGTCTCAAACTCCTGGCCTCAAGTGATCTGCCCACTCCGGCCTCCCAAAGTGCCGGGATTACAGGCATGAGCCACTGCGCCTGGTGTGTCTCTGGGACTCTTGAGTTTCAGGGAATGATACTTGGTTAATGGTAGGGAAAGATAAGGGGATATAGATATTGGGGGGAAAGCCTGAGGAGAATTTTAGAATACCCTTATATGTATTAAATCATTAAAGAACAGTTTATTTATTTATTTATTTTGACACGGAGTCTAGCTCCGTCACCCAGGCTGGAGTGTAGTGGCCTGATCTCGGGTCACTGCAACCTTTGCCTCCCAGGTTCAAGCTATTCTCCTGCCTCAGCCTCCCAAGTAGCTGGGATCGCAGGCGCACACCACCATGCACAGCCAATTTTGTATTTTTAGTAGAGACAGGGTTTTGGTGTGTTGGTCAGGCTGGTCTTGAACTCCTGACCTCTAGTGATTCACCCGCCTCTGCCTCTCAAAATGTGGGGATTATAGGCATGAGCCACTGCACCCGGCCAGAACGGTTTAAATTGGGGGAACTTCCTCACTGGGGGCAGGGGTTGCGGTATGTAGTGAAGTAGGGAAAGCAGGAATGTTAGTTTCCTAACACTGTCTGTTGAATACACGTGGAAGAAGGTAGAGTAATCAGGAGGGCAAGCTCTGTACTAGGAGTTCCACATCTAAACCAGGTAAAGTTGTCCTTGCTGGGTATGTGTACACATTCCCATGGAAAACAATGAGCAGTTTTGCCTTCTCTCTAAAAGACTTCTGAGCAGAAGTCATGCCCTTTTCCCTTTAGCCCTGAGATCTTAGTGTCAGTGGCCTCTTGGAACTCCTCAGGGGTGTCTTAGATGCCGTGTTCCTTAAATGGAATGATGGGGTGGCCTCTCCTTTTGCTGCTGTAAAGTTTGCCTCTGTCTTATGGGAGCTTTACCAAGAGCTCTGGGTCTCTATTGGAGGAGTAGGTCCCAAAGTTGGTTTTCTTTACTCATTAGTCATCACTGACCCAGCCCTCCTCCTTAAACTGTCTACTGGCCACGCCTATCCTCTTGAGGACAGATTCGGGGCCAGGCTTCAAGATGAATATTTTCCAGCTCTTTCGTTTTTTAAAGTCATAATTGCTTCCAGGTCACCAGGCAGTATGAACCAGAAGGAGCCTGGGGGAGCACGACCACATTTCGTTTAAATGAGAGCTTCTTAAGCTTGGGTTTCTAGTTTACTCTCTATAGTAGAGTCCAAGCATGAATAAATGGGTAGGTTTCATGCTATATGTAAAAGACCTAGTTGTGTTCCATACATTGCCAGCTCTGAGTGTTCTGCGCTTAAGGGGTCTTTGGCCACAAAGGGAGCTACATAATCCTGAAGTCCTTTTCAGCTGCATGAACAGCCTGTCTGATCATTTTCTTTTATTTATTTATTTATTTATTTTTGAGACAGGGTCTTGCATTTTCACCCAGGCTGGAGTGTGGTGGCACAACCTCAGCTCACTGCAGCCTCGACATCCTGGGCTCATCCCTCCTACCGCAGCCTCCTGATTAGCTGGGACCGCAGGTGTGCACCATCACACCAGGCTATTATTATTATTATTATTATTATTGTTATTTTTTGTAGAGAGAGGTCCCACTATGTTGCCCAGGCTGGTCTCAAACTCCTGGGCTCAAGCAGTCCTCCTGCCTCGGGCTCCCAAACTGCTGGGATTATAGACGTGAGCCACCACACATGGCCTGGTCCTTTTTAAGGTTAAAAACTTTCTAAACAGGGCCTACCTCAGTCAAAAACATTTGTCAGATAGATGCTCTCTCTGTTACCGCCTTGAATGTCCTTCTCTTCCTCATATGCATGGTGACAATCATGCTTTTGCTTGTAATTGTTGTGAAATCTGCCTGTTTTGGCATCTTCATTTCAAAACAAAACAAAACAAAATCCTACCCCATCTGTAAAATCTCCTTTGAGATTTTAGTGCTGCCTGTCCCCTATTACTAAATCCCCCAGCCCTGACATGGGGTATAATTTAATATTATTCCTCCCCTTCTGAGAACACATTCTCTCTAAACTTTTTTAAAATGTCTGTCTTCAGTGCTTCCCCACAGTATTTCAGTTTGGCTCATGATGGTGAAATATTTCAGTTTCCCCTATTTCATTTTTTTTCCTTTTTGGTTGTTACATGCCATGGGCTTTTCTTTTATGCCTGTTACACCTGCCCTTGCCTTCCAGTGTGTTCTATTTGGATTTGTTTTAAAGATATTTGCTTCATCATGGTTTCTCTTCCACTACCCACTCGCCCTCAGCTTAGGTGCCATTTTTCACCATTTTAAAGTTATTGCGGTCAGGCGCAGTGGCTCATGCCTATAATCCCAGCACTTTGGGAGGCTGGGGTGGGCTGATCACGAGGTCAGTAGTTCGAGAGCAGCTTGGCCAACATGGTGAAACCCCGTCTCTACTAAAAATACAAAAATTAACTGGGTGTGCTGGCACACACCTGTAATCCCAGCTACTCAGGAGGCTGAGGCAGGAAAATCGCTTGAACCCAGGAGGCGGAGGTTGTAGTGAGCTGAGATTGCACCATTGCACTCCAGCCTGGG
Source organism: Sapajus apella (assembly GCF_009761245.1). NCBI lineage: Eukaryota > Metazoa > Chordata > Mammalia > Primates > Cebidae > Sapajus > Sapajus apella. The sequence goes on from NW_022437055.1 coordinate 711,495, forward strand.
TGACAGAGTGAGACTCTGCCTCAAAAAAAAAAAA
>NW_022437055.1:711628-877736 GCF_009761245.1 Sapajus apella
CCCCTCCCATTAGCATTTTCTTTTCGGTTTCCCCTGTTCTGCAGTGTGGCGATTGTCTCTGGCTACCTGCTCTCAGCTGCCCGTTTGTTGGATTCATCCTTTGGGATCTTGGGCAGGCCTTTTACTTCTCTGTGCATGTTGCTTCTCAATTGAAGGTGTGTGTGTGTGTATATATATATATATATATATATATATTTCAACTACACTTATGGCTTTGGGTTGGCAGAGCATGTGCTCTCCTTTTTTTTCACCATGAGTTGGATATGTCTTTTGAGTTTTTTCCCTCAAAGTAGGGATAGCTCACAGTGGTTCCTCTGCCTTCCAGGCAGTGACCAGCATTGGTTCTTGGGCCATGCAGCTGTTCATTTCTTTAAGAATTACATAGTTGTGACATCTGGGAAAATCCTTTGAGGTATTTCATATCCTTGTGCCTGTGCTTCCTGGGTCATTTGGGATTACCAGGTTTCTTCCAAGTTCCTTTTTGGAACTTTGCTTTTGATGTGATGATTCCCATCAGAGAGAAGGAGAGTGGGCGGAATGAAAGGGGGAGGTGGGAAGGGAGAACACATGAGTACCGGTGCTTCAAGCAAAAGCAAGCCTGCATACAAGTGTGTAAACCAGGGGCACCTACCAAGTGTGGCATGCCTGCAAGGCTTTTCCTTTTTGCTCACCTCCCCTGGGATACTAATTTGATTGGATATAATATAATGAAACAAACCCCTACGGAATCAGAATCTTCAGGACTGAGACCTAGGAATCTGTATCTTGAACAAGCTCCTGGGTGACTCTGGCTGGGGAAATGTTGTTTGACATTGATGGTCCTGGCTCCTCCCTTCTGTGAGCATTTACACAGTCAGGAGCCTGTTCTCTAGCGCCACTTTAGAGGTTCCCTTTGCTTTCCATCTGGCTTGGGAAGACCATTCTTTGGCTTCTTGTATAGACCACATAACTCAGTGTCAGTGTTCTCCTGCTCATGTTTCTAAAGCTCCCCTCATCTGCAAAGGCTAGTGTTAATTAGCAGTACAGGTACTGGGCTTCAGATAGGAAGTAGTGCTCTTGGGACAAAATCGGGATAGAAAATTGGGAGGCAAAGATTTCAGGGGATGCTCCATCTTGAGGATCTTGTGAAAATGGGGGCATCTAGAATCAGCGTTGCTCTTTATGTGGTCATAACGTGTATTATGTAGTAATCATTTTGATGTTTTAACTTTGTTTTATTATTTATTTATGTAATTTTGACCTAAGAGCCCATTATTTAGGTGATGTTATATGATGTTCTGTTTCCAAATGCCAGGGTTCCCGCTCTGATTTCTGTCCCAGACCCTACATGCTACTGATCCTCTAAATAGAACAAAACGAAACCTGAGAGTGAAAAATCCATTGTCACTAATGTCTGCTGCCTATAGATACTTAGGTAGCAACTAAAACTTGTACTTTGTGTTGAAACACATCTTTTTTTTTTTTTTTTTGAGATAGGGTCTCTCTCTGTTGCCCAGGCTGGAGTACAGTGGCACAATCTCAGCTCACTACAACCTCTGCCACCTGGGCTCAAGTGGTCCTCCGACCTCAGTTTCCCAAGTAGCAGGAACCACAGATGTGCACACCTGGCTATTTTTTGTATTTTTAGTAGAGATGGGGCTTTGCCATGTTGCCCAGGCTCATCTTGAACTCCTGAGCTCAAGTGACCCACCTGCCTCGGCCTCCCGAGGTGCTGGGATTACAGGTGCGATCACAGTGGGATTACAGGCCACTGCACTGGGCTGAAATGCTTTTATGGCAAGAACAGCCCCTTCCATTGCTTGAGTCCTCTTTTTTTTTTTTGAGACGGAGTCTGTTGCCCAAGGTGGAGTACAGTGGCACCATCTCAGCTCACTGCAACCTCTGCCTCCTGGGTTCAAGCCATTTTCCTGTCTCAGACTTCCGAGTAGCTGGGACTACAGTTGCCCACCACCATGCCCAGTTAATTTTTGTATCTTTAGTAGATATGGGGTTTCATCATATCGGTCAGGCTGGTCTGGAACTCCTGACCTCAGGTCATCCACCCATCTTGGCCTCCCATGTGCTGGGATTACAGGCGTGAGCCACCACACCTGGCTGAGTCTTCTAATGCTTAGTAGAGAGAACAGATCAAAAGAGTACCTGGGGTATCAGCCAATTGGCTGAGCTGGTTTTGTTTTTGTTTTTGAGTTTTTAGACAGGGTTTCACAGTCACCCAGGCTGGAGTGCAGTGGCACAATCTCAGCTCACTGCAGCCTTGACCTCCTGGGCTCAGGTTATTCTCCCACCTCAGCTTCCCAAGTAGCTGGGACTACGGCACCTGCCATCATGTCCTGTTATTTTTTTTGTATTTTTTGTAGAGATGGGGTTTCGTCATGTTACCCAGGCTGGTCTTGAACTCCTGGCCTCAAGTGATCCTCCCACCTCAACCTCACAAAGTTCTGGGATTACAGGTGTGAGCCAGTGTTGTTTGCTAAAGTGGGGATATTCCAAGATATTCTGAGAAACAGTCAAAACTTGATTAACCAAGATGTTCAGGGAACGGGGTCCTTGTTAAAAATATTTCTAAAATTATGCTAACCCACATAACTGTCTTGCAATGTTAAAAGATAATTGTCAGAAAAAAGGTAAAAAATCATGACTCGTACAGATATAAAAATGAACACGTGTTAAAGATTTTATTTTACTCATTAATCAACAAGAGAACCAGACAGATGTTATAGCTGGTTCAAACAAAAAGTCAAAAAGCACAAATTTATATGGAGTAAAGGAACTGAATTGCAAATGGAGGCAAAAGTAGTTTTTCCACAGTGGGGAGGAAAGCGAATCCAAACTCTATGGGACAAGACAGACTTTGCATATCCATCAGTTACTTGCAATTTACAGAGATGCAAAATAGCTTGAAGACAATAACCTGAGCTAAAATCAGGTAGCCCAGAAGGTTATACAAAGACAGTGTATAGTTTTTTCATTGGAGAACAAAGGTTTTTCTTGTTTTTCTTTTTTATTTCTTTTCTTTCTTTCTTTTTTCTTTTTGAGGCAGAGTTTTACTCTTGTTGCCCAGGCTGGAGTGCAATAGCACAATCTCAGCTCACTGCAACCTCTGCCTCCTTGGTTCAAGCGATTTTCCTGCCTCAGCCTCCCAAGTAGCTGGGATTACAGGCATGCACCACCATGCCTGGCTAATTTTTGTATTTTTAGTAGAGACGGGGCTTCTCCATGTTGGTCAGGCTAGTCTTGAACTCCCGACCTCAGGTGATTTCACCCGCCTTGGCCTCCCAAAGTGCTGGTATTACAGGCATGAGCTACCATGCCTGGCCTGGAGTACAAAGATTTTTCTATAGTAAGCAAACATGGTGGATGCTTTTGTGTGTGTGGCAGTTGGAGGGGGGTGACTTTGCTTTTTGTGATTTCTCAGGGCCATCACTTCAGTTCTTATCCAGAATTCAGTTCCATATAACATGCATTTAATGAGTAGTTACTATAGGTAAGGTGTTGTGGAGGAATCAAAGACAAAAAAGGGGTTTTTTTTTGTTTTTTTTTTTTGAGACAGAGTCTCGCTGTGTTGCCCAAGCTGGGGTGCAGTGCTGCGATCTCAGCTCACTGCAACCTCCACCTCCTGAATTTAATCGATTCTCCTGCCTCAGCCTTCTGAGTAGCTGGGATTACAGGCATGTGCCACCACGCCCAGCTAATTTTTTTATTTTTAGTAGAGACAGGCTTCACCATGTTGTTCAGGCTGGTCTCGAACTCCTGACCTCGTGATCTGCCTGCCTCAGCCTCCAAAAGTGCTGGGATTACAGGCGTGAGCCACTATGCCCGGCTGAAGGATGCTATTTCTTACCTTAGGTAGCTGATTGTCTGGTGGGGGAGACGACCATGCCATGCCTTCAACTAACCAAGCTAGAGAGGAGAATAAGAACCAGTGCTGTGGAAGAGATAGGGTTAAATTTTGAGGAGAACCAGAGAGGGAGGGGTTAACGGAATGACAAGATGACATTTAAGCTGGGTCTTGAGGGAAGACAGGGAGAGGAAGAGGGGGAACCAGAAGAGGCCGATTCAGGGTGAGGAGGCAGAAGAGTCCTGAAACTGGATGGTGTGTTTGGGAAGGGCTGGGAGCTGGGGGTGGTGAGAGTGGTGGGGAAATGGCAGGATGTGGTGGAAGAGGAGGCTGGAAAGAAGGTTTGAGGCCAGGTTATGAGTGCCCTGGAGGCTGTGCTGAGAATGGCTGGCTTGATGCTAGAGGCTGGGGAAAGCTATTGAAAGTGTTTGAGGAGGGAGGGAGTGACATGATCGAACTGGCGCTTTAGAAGATGAATTGATTGTAGAATCAAGAAATTGAAGGCAGAGGGAGCAGTTAAGAGGTGAATGTAATATTCTGGGTGAGAGCTGACGAGGGCCTGCACCAGGGTGGTGACAAGAAGGGTAGAAGACAACACTGGAGATGGCATTATTAAGGTGTGACTTCTGATTGAATATGGGTGGCAGGGGAGATAAGGAGTTCAAGATGACAAGGCGGAAATCTCCAGGCTAGGGGACAGTAGTGCTGTTAAGTAAGCTAGGAAACATGCTGCGTACTGGGTGGGGGATGGGCAGCAGGTTTATGGAAACAGATAATGAGTATGGTTTGAGACACTTTGTGTTTGAGGGGCTTGGTGGTCATCCAATTAACAGTGAGTTGCTGGCAGCTGGAAATTCTGGTCTGGGCCTAAGGAGAGAGGTCAAGGCTAGAGATACAGATTTGGGAGTCATCAGCACACCAAGGGGCAAGCTGAAACTGTGGAAGCTCATGAGCTGAGAGAGAAGGCGGGGCAGGGCTGACAAGGGGCACAGAGGGAGAGGAAGATGTGGGGGGAGCCAGAGAGAGCCGCAGAAGGCAGACTAGGAAGAAAAGAGACAGAGTGAGACTGGGAAGGGATTGGAAGAAGGAAACTGAAGGCCAGACTGGAGGGGAGGGGGGGACATGGGAGGAAGAAAGGGAAGGAGTGGGAGAGGGAGGAGAGACTGAATGGGAGACTGCGGGAAATGAGGAAGGTGAGGTAAACAAGCAAAAGATGGAAGGTGAGAGGTGGGAAGCGGGAAAAAGTTGAAGGAGAGGGGATTTTGTGTGTGTGTGTGTGAGAGAGAGGAGAAAGGCTAGAGGTGAACAGCTAGGAGAATAATAAGGGAAGAGAAAGGTGAGGAGGGGGAAGAGACACTAGGTGGAAGAAGAAAGACAGAGAGATGGGTAGGGGGAGGAAGAGAAAGAGGAAAGCAGCCTTGGAAAATAGGAAGGGGAAGAAATGGAAGAGGGTGGCAGAGGTGAAGAGAGACAGAGATCAAGGGAAAGGCCAGACTCCGGTGAATGTCCAAGTCTCTGTGTGGGCAGTGGAAGAGAAGGGCCTCGGAGAAGCCATCAAGCAGTGGGACAGGAGAGACAAGAGAAGGGAGAGAATAAAGAGAAGGGGCGAGGGCAACGTATCCCATTCTCCAGAGATGAGGAGGAGGATGAAGCCCAGGCAGGTACTGGGTGGATCCCTCTCTCCTCTCTTCTCCTGCCACCTCCACACTGGCCTCCTGGCTCTCCCTTGATCTTTGTGGGTAACCCCCTGCCTTTGGACTTTCGCGTGCACTCTTCCCTCAGCCTGGAATGCTTTTCCCCCAAAATCTGCTTGGCTGCTCCTTGAGCTACCATTAATACCACCCTGCTTACCCTATTTCAGATGGTAGCCCCCCCGAACCCTAGACTGTGCCCTTGCCCTTTAGCCTGTATTGTACTATCTTCTAACATGCCGTGACATAGAATTATTTATTTATTTATTTTTCTGAGACAGAGTCTCGCTCTGTCGCTGAAGCTGGATTGCAGTGGCGCGATCTCAGCTCACTGCAACCTCCACCTCCCAGGTTCAAGCGACTCTCCTGCCTCAGCCTACCGAGTAGCTGGAATTACAGGTGTGCATGCCACCACGTCCAGCTAGTTTTTGTATTTTTACTAAAGACGGGATTTCACCATGTTGGCCAGGCTGGTTTCCAAATCCTGACCTTGTGATCCATCCACTTTGGCCTCCCAAAGTGCTGGGATTACATGAGCCACCATGCCTGGTGACATAGAATTATTTAATGTGCTGTAACATGGAAGTATTCAACATGTTTATTGTCCATGTCATCCCTCTGGGGTGTAAGTTCCACATGGGCTTTTGGTCTGTTTTCATTAATCATTGAATCCTCAATATCTCGGATGGTGCTGACTCATAGAAGGAATGCAATAAATTGTGGTACTGTGTTGAATGTGGACAATCTCTGAAAACTGAAAAACAGATACACGAAACAAATCCGTCATACAACTGTATCTTACTGTGATTTATTTCTTTGGAAAGTGGAGAACAGCATAAAATTCTGATCACTGTAGGGTTCCGTTCAGTTGAACTTCAGTGAATAAGGATTTTAGCTAATAAGCTATCTCAAGAGCTTAAGGGTCTCAAGACAGGCTCATTGGATAAAGCTCTTTTTCTTGGTGCCTCATTTTTTCTAGTAGGTAAATTGACTGTGCCCTGCTTGTCAAAGTGAGAGCTGGACATTGGCTGGTGAAGAGAGTGGTAGGGCATGGAGATAACAGACTCATATGAAGAGACAAGGATGGAAACGTGTGGCTCTTGTTTTTATTTTTATTTATTTATTTATTTATTGAGACGGAATCTTGCTCTGTGGCCCAGGCTGGAGCGCACTGGTGCAATCTTGGCTCACTGCAACCTCTGCCTCTCAGGTTCAAGCGATTCTTGTGCCTCAGCCTCCTGAGTAGCTGGGATTACAGGTGCATGCCACCACACGCGGCTAATTTTTTAATTTTTAGTAGAAACAGGGTTTCACCATGTTGTCCAGGTTGGTTTCAAACTGCTGACCTCAGGCGATCCACCTGCCTTGGCCTCCCAAAATGTTGGGATTACAGGTGTGAGCCACTGTGCCCGCCAAGACATGTGGTTCTTGATGGAACATTGTTTTCTGTTTGTTTGCTTGTTGGTGGTCAGTGTTTTCGGAATACCACACCTGATTTGGAGGGAGCTTGAAACCAGGTTAGATACATGTGTTATGGCCAGCTCAAAATCAATAGAGTATTTTTGAAGGGCTTATAAAAAGGCATATGCTTCCTCTGAAGAGTGTAAAATTGGCTACGTCACTCAAATACTTCCATACCCATGGGTTAGAGAGTAGATGAGAAAAGAATCACCAGTAGTGTTTCAGTGCACTGTTCGTATATGGGTTTGACTCTCTAATTGTAGTTGGTTAGGCTAAATGTGTGTAGAAAAATACACTGTCATCTCATTTGTCTGAAATAGATTGAATTTCCTCAAACATTCAAGCATATCTGTCTTTTAAGATAATTTAAAACTCACTCTAGGTGATTAACGATGTCCTCATGTCCATCCTAAAACCTATGGATTCCTAGAAAGCTCTGGTGCTCCCTCTTCACGGCTTAGACCTTCATTTTCCATAGCAGGCTGCCTCATGAGAATGGCTGCTTTAACATTCCGATGCTAAAATTACCTTTATTGAAACATTGCTGTGTGAAAGGTGATTGAAGCAGCTGTCCCTGTGACGAGTTTTGATTTTCTGAAATTCTTTTCCCCAGGGGGAGTGGCCACAGCAGGTCCTATCTGGTGGTGAGTGGCTGTCATGATCTCTACAGCACCGCTCTACAGCGGCGTGCATAACTGGACCAGTTCTGACCGGATTCGCATGTGTGGCATCAACGAGGAGAGGTGAGGAGGCCAGGAAGGTGGCCGCTGCTGGCCTCCAGTGAGCATTACCTCGTCATCAGAGGAATAGCTGCACAGAGCAGGACTTGGGGAGGGACCCTGGGGAGGAGACTTTTGGTTGTTTCTAATTTTCCTGTGGCAGGATGGGGATGGGGCTGTGTGAGTGGCCTGATCTGCCATGCTATCTCTTTTCAGATGAAGGTGAGGAGGCCAAAAAATGACCTTTTGCCAGCTAGCACTTGTCTACTCATTAAGAACTGTCAGACTGTGGAGTAACAGGAAGCCCAGGCGATGGCAGTTTTTTTTTTTTTTTGAGGCAGGGCCTGTCACCCAGGCTGGAGGGCAGTCACACAGTCTTGGCTCACAGCAACCTTTGCCTCCTGGGCTCAAGTGATTCTCCCACCTCAGCCCCACAAGTAGCTGGGACCACAGGCGAGTGCCACCATGCCTGGCTAATTTTTTTGTAGCTTTTTTAGAGATGGGGTTTCTCCATGTGGCCCAGGCTGGTCTCAAACCCCTGAGCTCAAGTAATCTTCCTGCCTCAGCCTCCCCAAGTGCTGGGATTACAGACATGAGCCACTGCCCACGCCTGGCCAGCGATTGCAGTTTTGATTTGCTGCATCAAAGTTTGGTGCTTAAGGATATGTGTAAAATATTTTCAGTCCTTGATCTAGGCCTGGAAGAAAGGCGGTTTTATTGGTCAGATTTCTACTGGGAACTGGCAGTGGGCATTCTGGCAGTCAGCACTTTCCCATCTCGCGAGGCAAATTCCAATTTGAAGTGAGATCCTTATGAAGTATCAAAGGAAGTTGAGACCACATAGCATGGTCTTAATACAACATCGAGAGTTGGTGATACCTGCCTGATGTGTATGTGTTTTCAGTTATCTGTTCCCCAGAATATTTGCTTGACCAAGACATGCCATTTCCTGATCCTGCCCCATACCCAAAGTACTCAAAATGGCCTTCAGAATTTATATTTGACTTTCATAACCCTTGGTCAAAGAGCTGTGGGTGATGGCTGCAGTGCCTCTCCCGTTTTTAGAGAAGACACTGCTCTCTCATGCTTGCTGGTGTTTTTCTGTTGCTTCAATCCATTGACTATTTAAATTCAAATATACATCAGATAAATCACCAAGACACAGAACAATATGGCTTTCCCTGAGATTCAAGATCTGATGTTTCTTGGGTAAATTTTAGAAACGTGTATGTGCGTATGAGGGAGTATTGGTGATTTTGAGGGAAAAGGAATGGAAGTCTGCATGTTTATCTATTTTTTTCTTCTGTTCCTAACTAGAGAAGTGTATACTTGTCTGAGGTCAAGGTTGGCAGAATAGACCTTTTCATTTTCTTAAGCCATTAGCTCCTGATAGCTTAATGTTCTTTGTACTGAGGAACAAGATAGAGATGGACTTAAAAGGAATTTAATTTTAGGGTATAAGAGTCAGGCCTATGGAAAATGAGACAGAATTCTTCTCGGGTGCTCAGGAAGAAAAGTGTTTTCCTTTTCGTATGAAGTATGTCCTCAGACAATCACTAAGAGATGATCTAGGGAAACGCCGTGTGATGATAATGATTTGGGCGTATTCATTGGCAGGTTATGTTGACCTTGTTATAAGTAATTGAGAGTTTGATGCAGAAATCTGGACTAGAGCCTTCAAAAGACCAATGGAGCTGGGTGTGGTGGCTCATGCCTATAAACTCAGCACTTTGGGAGGCCACGGCGGGTGGATCACCTGAGGTCAGGAGTTTGAAACCAGCCTGGCCAACATGGAGAAACCCTGTTTCTACTAAAAATACAAAAAAATTAGCTGTGGTGTATGCCTGATAATCCCAGCTACTGGGGAGGCTGAGGCAAGAGAATCACTTGAACCCGGAAGGCGGAGGTTGCAGTGAGCCAAGATTGTACCACTGCACTCCAACCTGGGTGACAGAGCAGGGCTCCGTCTCAAAAACAATAAAATAAAATAAAATTTTTAAAAAGGACCAAACAGGCAAGTTACCTTGGTTCACCATCTACTGTAAATCCCTGCCAAGAAAGGAGCAGGAAGTAGGCTCAAAATCTGATTTTCCCCCCTTCTTGTTTTTTGTTTTTGAAATGAAGTCTCACTCTGTCACCCAGGCTGGAGTGCAGTGGCACCATCTCGGCTTGCTGCAACCTCCGCTGCCTGGGTTCAAGTGATTCTCCTGCCTCAGCCTCCCGAGAAGCTGGGATTACAGGTGCATACCACCATGCCTGGCTAAGTTTTGTATTTTTAGTAGAGATGGGGTTTCACCATGTTACACAGGCTGGTCTCAAACTCCTGATCTCAGGTGATCTATCCACCTTGGCCTCCCAAGAGGGCCGGAATTACAGGCATGAGCCATCGGGTCCAGCCAGATTTTCCCTCCTAAACCCGTGCCTAGTGCTTAAGTGACCTTTTAAGTGTTGTCACTTTCAATCTCATCTGCCTTTTGTCACCTTCTTGCTACAGTCTAGGCCATGCTATCACTGGTTTCTAAAATGTAATCTCATCTTATTTAAAAATCCTTTTCTTTGGCCCTTTACAACTTGTAGAATTTAGGAATTTGGGGTATAAAGCTGCACCTGGGGTTCAACTCTTAAAGTGATGTTTTAGAGGCCTGCCAGCTTTGGCAGCTACACTTAAGGACTGCAGAACAGGAGGCATGGGCTTGCACCTGACCCCAGGTGGCTGTCTCTAGGCAAACCTATAGCTAAATGGGTCTGCTTGCTTGCTTGCGTTCCTTCTAGGATTAATTCATGCCTTCATTCAACAAGCATTTATTCAATGTAATGAGAGCAAACCAATATAGTCCTAGTACATTGGTGGTGAGTGCCCTAGAGTAGCATGTCTGCGTCCAGTGGCAGTCCAGGTGCAAGACTGACAAACTTACTGGTGGGAGAATAAGGGAAGGCTTCCCAGAGGCAGTGGCATTTGAGCCTGGGCTTGAGGAATGAGTAGGAGTTTGAGGTGAGAGCTGGTATTTCACTGGACAATAAGAACACAGTGTATTTGGGGAGGTTTGAGTTGGAATGAAGACAATCTTGGGGTACCATGGGACTCAAGCCAAGAAAAGTCTCCCGGGACTGGAAGGTAAGGAGCCTGGTGTGTGCTGGGTGGTATATTTCTCTTATGGGTAGTCTGGGCCCAACAGGAACTGAAGAAGGTCCGGTTTGACAGTGGTGCTAGCGCTTAATAATTAGGGAAACGGCCCTAAGGGGTCATGGCCGTTTCTGGCTTAAGTTCTACAAAGTCTTGAACATAATAACAGTTCTGTCTCCTCTCTGGTGGGAAGAAACAGCAAGATTGATTTTTAGTCCAGACTGAAGCCTGCTATGACCTCTGTTCCCTCCTGCCGCCCACCCCTGCCAGCTGTACCCTCATAACCTCACCCGGTTGACCAAGCTCTTCCCAGGCCCCCTTCCCTGCAAGTTACTCCTGTCCCAGGCTCTTCTCTCAATGGAGCAAGTTAATGTTTGCATAGCTGTACCCACCCCTCTTCTCAGAGGATTTGAAACACGGCTGCATGACATTTTGCAGCGCCTTGGGGGCTGGCACTCAGGCGTGGGTATGGCTGGAGTAGCCAGGACTGCTATTGCTTGGCCTGGCTTTGTGGTTCTCTGGCGGCTTCCTTGGATGGCAGGGCTTCTGCTTTCAAGGTGTAATGATTTCAGGTAGGGTGGGAGCTTGCAAGTGGGGAGTGAGGATGCAGCTCACTCCCTTTTGTATGGCCGGGAGGGGAAAGAATGTAAATAAATAGCACCTTCCCAGGTGGGGTTGCTTGGGGGAAGTGCTGCTCGTTCCCCCTCAAGTACTCCCGCAAAACCATTCCTGGCGTCTAGTTGGAACACGCCTCCCCCGGCCCAAGGCTGGGCATAGGTCTCGCTTTTCTGGTCTCTTAGGAGTTGATGTGAAAGTATATTTTCCCTTTCCCTTGGGCCCTCCCTCCCTCCCCTTCCCTGAGACCACCCTGACTGCATCCAAAGCCCTTGCCTCTCCTTACAGTCATTTCTGTTTGTCACCAACAGTCACTTCCAGCAGTGGAGCCCTCCCACTTCTGCCAGTCCAACTGCCTTTTAAAGGGAATACGCCTTTCCCCCTCGGTTAGCCCCTTCTGGAGCCCTGAAAAGATGGGGAGAGGCCTGTGGTGATCCCCCTTGCCTTTTTTGCTTCTCTTGCCCCAGGTACAATTTTGGAGTCCCTGTTTCAGCGGGAGGGAGGGAATTAGCAGGGCCCTCCCCCTTCTTATTGGGGTTGGCTCCAGCACCCGATTGCCCTTTGGCTAGGGTGACTGGGGAGGTGGGATCCAGCTTCTTCAGGGCTGTCTTCAGGAGCTTGGGGTGAGCCTCTAAAGAAGGGAGGCAAAAATTAGCCAGGCATGGTGGCACATGCCTGTAACCCCGGCTACGCAGGAGGCTGAGGCAGGAGAATTGCCTGAACCCAGGAGGCGGAGGTTGCAGTGAGCCAAGATTGAGATCGTGCCACCGCACTCCAGCCTGGGTGACAGAGCAAGACTCAATCTCAAAAAAGGAAAAAAAAAAAAAAAAAAAAAAAAAAAAAGAAGGGAGGCAACCTCAAACACAGTGTATTTCCCCAGGGGCACCCAGCTCAGTCCTGTGCCCACCAGGAAACACACTGCAGCATCTGTGTTGGGGTTTTACTCTTTAACCTCAGCCTCCTCCTTGGCCACTCCCACCCACGACTCCCTAGAGCAGGGGGCAATAGTTGTTTTTTTTTTTTTTCTTTTTTGAGACAGGGTCTCACTCTGTCACCCAGGCTGAAGTGCAGTGGTTGGATCTCGGCTCACTGCAACCTCCACCTCCCAGGCTCAAGCAATTCTCCTGCCTCAGCCTTCCCGGTAGCTGGGATTACAGGCACCTGCCACCACACCTGGCTAATTTTTGTATTTTTAGTAGAGACGGGGTTTCACCATGTTAGCCAGGCTAATTTCGAACTCCTGACTTCAGGTGATCCGCCCACCTCGGCCTCCCAGAGTGCTGGGATTACAGGCATGAGCCACCGTGCCTGGCCTAATATTTCTTGCTGTACTTAAAATACCAGATTTTCAGTGGGTAACTTCACCCTTCCAGTCTGACCCCCTCCCTTTTTTTTGGTCAGGATGTAACGTTTTCTATGATGCTTACCTGAAATTTGGAGAAGACTTTTTGAGCAGGGGGAGATGTAGTTGAGTTTTCCTCCTTTGACACCCAGCTCTCTGGCCTTGAGCCTTTTTCTCTGGGGCATATGAACCTGAATTTGGGGTCTGTGGCCTTTGGGACAGGAGAGAACGTAGTGGTGCTGAGAGACAGAAGGGGGGGGTCGGGGAGGCTGGCAGGGGATAGAAGGTAGGCAAGTATAGAAGGAGAGTAGAAGGGAGGGTGTTGCCTAGAACTCTAGAAAAAGGGGCAGTGTCTCCTGGAGGGAAAAAAAGTAGTATTTTTTAAATGCCTCTCAGCACCCAGTGACCTGGTGGCCTCCAAGTGGTATCATTACCAGTGCTAATAAGCGTGTCTCTGCTCTAGGCAAGCCAGGAGGTGAATAGGTGAAGATTCAGACTTAGACCTGAAAACACAGCAGGGGTTTATTTGTTTTAGAAGAGGATTACCCATATGACACTTTCAGCCAGTTGCCCTTAGAGACTTCAAATAAGATTGTATTTAAAAGAAAAGTGGGTTTTGCATGCCTTTTGAGGCATTCAGTGGTTCTCATGTCTCTCCCCTTTGAGCAATGCCCTGTACATTCTGGATGGTCACTTTGGTGGGTAAGCTCCAGGGAAAAGGTGAAAGTGCCAGGGTATCTACACTCCTGGCAAGAGCCCTAGAAAATGGGATAAACAGTCCAAAGACGGGAGTCTAGTCAGACTGGGCTCTGGCAGGAACTTGCAAAGCTAGGTGTGGAACCTCCGCTTTGTAACCAAGAACCCCCTGTTCCTTGTAATCCCCCTTGAAAGTTACTATGGGAAGTGAGACAGGAAGGTTTTATGGGGACCCAGGCGGGCAAGAGGCAGGGGAAGGCATTCTGGTGGTGACTCAAAGCTTGGGCCTCATGTCCCTTCTCTGGTTGTATCTTCCATGCTAGAAGAGCACCTCTTTCTGATGAGGAGTCAACGACAGGTGACTGCCAGCACTTTGGATCTCAGGAGTTTTGTGTCAGCAGCAGTTTTTCCAAGGTAAGAGGCTTATGGAGCCACACACTGTCCACCAAAGGATGGAGCTGAGCTGCCCAGGAGGTGTGCCCAGTCTGCCATCCCAAGAAGCAGGCAGGAAGGGACAGGGTCTCTCCCAGGAGTTGGTGTTGGTGGGACACAAATTGGCTGGCTGCCCTCTTCTGCTTCTTCCGAGTCCTGGTTGGTCGAGTTGCAGAGAAGACCAGCAGTCGCCTCTCAGGGGCCTCAGGACACTTGCACCATCCGCAGGGAGCTGGCTGACATGTGCATGCTGTCCTCTCATTGCAGGTGGAGCTCACGGCAGTTGGAAGTGGCAGCAATGCCCGGGGGGCAGACCCAGATGGCAGTGCTACAGAAAAACTTGGGCACAAGTCAGAAGACAAGCCTGATGATACCCAGCCAAAAATGGACTATGCTGGGAACGTGGCAGAGGCGGAGGGCCTCTTGGTACCCCTGAGCAGCCCAGGAGACGGGCTCAAGCTTCCCTCGCCCGACAGCACTGAGGCCAGCAACAGCAGGGCCGACTGCTCCTGGACTCCACTCAACACCCAAATGAGCAAACAGGTTGACTGCTCACCAGCCGGAGTAAAGGCTTTGGACTCTCGGCAAGGCGCTGGGGAGAAGAATACTTTCATTTTGGCAACTCTGGGAACTGGAGTCCCTGTGGAGGGGACCCTGCCTCTGGTTACCACTAACTTCAGTCCTCTGCCAGCCCCTATCTGTCCCCCTGCTCCCGGTTCAGCCTCCGTCCCCCCGTCTGTTCCAGATGCATTCCAGGTTCCCCTCTCCGTGCCTGCCCCAGTGCCCCATTCAGGGCTGGTTCCAGTCCAAGTTGCCACTTCAGTTCCAGCTCCTTCCCCTCCCTTAGCACCTGTCCCGGCTCTGGCTCCGGCGCCACCATCAGTGCCCACGCTCATCTCTGATTCAAATCCCCTTTCCGTTTCAGCCTCGGTCTTGGTGCCTGTGCCAGCTTCTGCTCCCCCATCAGGCCCGGTTCCCTTGTCGGCTCCGGCTCCTGCCCCGCTTTCAGTCCCAGTTTCGGCTCCTCCCTTGGCTCTCATCCAGGCTCCTGTGCCCCCTTCAGCTCCAACCTTGGTCCTTGCTCCTGTCCCCACTCCAGTTCTGGCTCCAATGCCGGCATCCACGCCTCCAGCGGCCCCTGCCCCTCCGTCTGTGCCCATGCCCACCCCAACCCCGTCTTCCGGCCCGCCTTCTACCCCCACCCTCATCCCTGCCTTTGCTCCTACGCCGGTGCCTGCACCCACTCCCGCCCCCATTTTTACTCCAGCCCCCACACCCATGCCTGCTGCCACGCCAGCTGCCATTCCCACCTCTGCACCCATCCCAGCCTCCTTCAGTTTGAGTCGAGTGTGCTTTCCTGCAGCTCAGGCACCAGCTATGCAAAAAGTCCCCCTGTCCTTTCAGCCAGGGACAGTGTTGACCCCAAGCCAGCCGCTGGTCTATATCCCGCCTCCAAGCTGTGGGCAACCGCTCAGTGTGGCCACACTGCCAACCACTCTAGGGGTTTCCTCCACTCTTACGCTCCCTGTCCTGCCATCCTACCTGCAGGACAGGTGTCTCCCAGGCGTGCTGGCCTCCCCGGAGCTTCGGTCTTACCCATATGCATTTTCTGTGGCCAGGCCTCTGACTTCGGATTCCAAGCTGGTGTCTCTGGAGGTGAACAGCCTCCCCTGCACTTCCCCATCCGGTAGCACCACCACCCAGCCTGCGCCCGATGGGGTTCCTGGGCCTTTGGCAGACACCTCTCTTGTCACTGCTTCTGCCAAGGTGCTTCCAACGCCACAGCCTCTGCTGCCAGCCCCCAGCGGGAGCTCAGCCCCACCACACCCCACCAAGATGCCAGGTGGCACTGAGCAGCAAACAGAAGGGACCTCTGTTACTTTCTCTCCTCTCAAGTCACCACCACAGCTGGAACGAGAGATGGCCTCTCCACCCGAGTGCAGCGAGATGCCCCTTGATCTCTCCTCCAAGTCCAACCGCCAGAAGCTTCCGTTGCCGAACCAGCGTAAGACGCCCCCCATGCCCGTGTTGACCCCCGTGCACACCAGCAGCAAGGCCCTCCTCTCCACAGTTCTGTCTCGATCTCAGCGCACCACCCAGGCTGCCGGCAGCAATGTCACCTCCTGCCTGGGCTCCACTTCCTCGCCCTTTGTCATCTTTCCCGAGATCGTGAGGAACGGGGATCCGAGCACCTGGGTGAAGAACTCAACTGCGCTCATCAGCACCATTCCTGGCACCTACGTGGGAGTGGCCAACCCAGTGCCTGCATCTGTGCTGCTGAACAAAGACCCCAACCTGGGCCTCAACCGTGACCCCCGCCACCTCCCCAAGCAGGAACCCATCTCCATCATTGATCAAGGAGAGCCAAAGGGCACTGGTGCCACGTGTGGCAAAAAGGGCAGCCAGGCTGGTGCTGAGGGACAGCCAAGCACAGTGAAACGATATACCCCAGCCCGCATTGCCCCTGGGCTGCCAGGGTGCCAGACCAAGGAGCTCTCTTTGTGGAAACCCACGGGGTCGGCAAATATTTATCCCCGGTGTTCAGTCAACGGGAAACCCACCAGCACCCAGGTCCTGCCTGTTGGCTGGTCCCCGTACCACCAGGCGTCTCTGCTTTCCATTGGCATTTCCAGTGCCGGGCAGCTGGCCCCCAGTCAGGGGGCGCCCATCAGGCCCACCAGCGTTGTGTCGGAGTTTTCTGGTGTGCCATCTCTCAGCTCCAGTGAGGCCATGCATGGACTTCCCGAGGGGCAGCCACGGCCTGGGGGCTCCTTTGCTCCAGAGCAGGACACTGTTACAAAGAATAAAACTTGCCGGATTGCTGCCAAGCCTTATGAAGAACAAGTCAATCCTGTCCTCTTGACCCTTAGCCCTCAGACTGGAACCCTGGCGCTATCTGTCCAGCCTAGCGGTGGGGACATTCGAATGAATCAGGGGCCAGAGGAACCTGAGAGCCACCTCTGCTCTGACAGCACTCCTAAGATGGAAGGCCCCCAGGGGGCTTGTGGCCTGAAGCTGGCAGGAGACACAAAGCCTAAGAACCAAGTGCTGGCCACCTACATGTCCCATGAGCTGGTCCTGACCACCCCCCAGAACCTGCCTAAGATGCCTGAGCTGCCTTTGCTACCTCACGACAGCCACCCCAAGGAACTTATCTTGGATGTGGTTCCGAGCAGCAGGAGGGGCTCCAGCACAGAGCTTGCGCAGCTTGGAAGCCAGGTGGATCTGGGGCGAGTGAAAATGGAGAAGGTGGATGGTGATGTGGTCTTCAATTTAGCCACCTGCTTCCGAGCGGATGGCCTCCCAGCAGCTACCCAGAGGGGCCAGCCTGAAGTTCGGGGTAAGGCCGGGCAGGCTCGAGTGAAACAGGAAACCGTAGGGGTCTTTGCTTGCAAGAACAAATGGCAGCCAGATGATGTGACGGAATCTCTGCCACCCAAGAAGATGAAGTGCAGCAAAGAGAAGGATGGCGAAGAGCAGCAGCCGCAGCCGCAAGCCAAGGCCATGGTCCGGAGTTCCCACAGACCCAAGGTGAGTGCTAAGGTCCAGGTGGGGCCCAGACGCTGCTGGTCTATACCATGCTGCAGGTGGCAACCTCCTGTGACCCCTACCCTGTGGCACAATGCTGTTGGGCAGCTGTGTGAACTGAACTGATCAGAAGGCTTTTGTAAAAGGAATAGTGACCTGCTCTCCCCTCCCTAGGTCACGTTTTCCATATATGGTGCCTCAGCATGGGGAGAGGCTAGCTTGTATTTTGTAGGCTGTGGGAAATGCTTCCGTCCCTGGGGTAGAGAAGCCATTGTCCCAGATGAGGCTGGAAAATGGAAAAAGGTATTGGTGAGGGAAATCAATGAATAACAGGCTCTTCCTTGAATAACCGTTCTTCCTTTTCCTTTACTGAGAGAACACTGGCCTTGAGAACTTAGGAGGGGGGAGAGCAGGGGCCTTTGACAGGGTTGTTCCTTGTACTGCTGGTGGGGGGGGCCCTACTTAGAATTTGCTGGAAGTCTTGTGGGGTCAGAGCCAATTTGGCTTCTGCGCTAATCCCTACCCACTCAAATGCTTGAGGCAGCACCTTTGGGTTTTGGCTCATTGGAGATTGGATGGGAAAGGCAGGTGGGGTGTCTGGGTCTTGGTCTTAACAGGCTATGGATGGTGGCAGAGTTTTTTGTTTTTTTTTTTCCTTTTGGAGACACAGTCTTGCTCTATTGCCTAGGCTGGAGTGCAGTGGTGCGATCTCGGCTCACTGCAATATCCACCTCCTGGGTTCAAGCAATGTCTTCTGCCTCAGCCTCCTGAGCAGCTGAAACTACAGGTGTGCACCACCATGCTCAGCTAATTTTTTTTGTATTTTTAGTAGAGACAGGGTTTCACCATATTGCCCACGCTTGTCTCGAACTCTTGACCTCGTGATCTGCCCGCCTTGGCCTCCCAAAGCTTTGGGATTACAGGCGTGAGCCACCACGCCCAGCCGGATGGTGGCAGAGTTCCAGGCAAAAAAGGTGGGCCAGGAACACTCTATTAGAATTCCGTGGTCCCCCAGAGGGAACCAGAGGCCACTGGTGATCCAAGGAGAATCTTGAAACATTTGAGGATAGGGTTTATTAAAAGTCTATAACAACTTGAAGTTCTGTTAGCAAGCTTTCAGGTTGGATGTTGATAATACACTAAGGGACAAATTTCTGGCTAGAGTGCTGTGAATTTGTCTGTGACACAAGTTTATCGTCTTTTTTGGACCATAGATAATTTTGAAAAGCTGTTGAGAGCTATGGACCCTGTCTCTAGAAACATGACCTCAGAATTTTGCCAGTAATTTCAGGGGGTTCATGGACCTGACCCCCTGCCCTGTCCCCTAAAGCCCACCCAGAGACTCCAGGTTAAGAACCCCTGGGATAGGCGTTTGAGTGGCTTTTAACTCACAACCTCACAGCCACCCTGTTATATCAGAGACACGTGAGGTAGGAACATGGGTCATGACATAGTAGAGCATGTAACATTTGGTCAGGTAGCTGCCATCTGCACTTGGCGGTAATAAGAATAATAATTCATGTCATTAGAGTTGTGCTTTCTACATGTTATCTAATTTAATCCTTTAGATACATGTATCTAAATTACATGTTATCTAATTTAATCCTTACAGTAACCCTATTAGGTGAATGTTACACCAATCTACCGGTGAGAAAATAAGTGAAACAGAGGCTCAGAGAGGATATATTACCCAGTTACACAGCTATTAAATGGCAGAGCTAGAACTCAGAGTCTGGTCCCTGGTTCCAAAGTCTATGTTCTTCAGCTCTACCACACTATCTTCCACTCTCCTTTTTTTTTTTTTTTTTGAGACAGGGTCTTGTTCTGTCGCCCAGGCTGGAGTGCAGTGGCTCAATCACAGCTCACTGCAGCCTTCACCTTCTGGGCTCAAACAGTCTCCCACTTCAGCCTCCCAAGTAGCTGGGACCATAGGTGTGTACCACTACACCTAGCTAATTATTTTTTGTAGAGATGAGGTCTCGCTATGTTGGCCAAGCTGGTCTTGAACTCCTGGGCTGAAGTGATCCTCCTGCCTCAGCCTCCCAAAGTGCTGGGATTATAGGCGTGAGCCGCCGCGCCTGGCTAACTTCTACTCTCTGCCTATGTTTCACTGAATGTTTTGCAAGTATTTGTTGCATGGTTACTATATGCTAGTCCTTCCCAGGCAATGAAAATACATCTTCGGGAGGGTGGTATGGTAGATTGATGAGGACTGTGCTCTCTGGAGCCAGGCAACAGAGCCTTGGTTTGAATTTTGCCCCACCTCTTCCTAACTGTGTGCTATTAGTCAATCTACTTAATCTCTGTGGCCTTCAGTTTCTTCATCTATACACAAGACAGTAATAGTACCTACTCATAGAGTTGATGTAAAGATTAAATGAGATGGTGATATAAAATGTCCACAGTAGGCAAATCCATAGAGACAGAGAGTAGACTAGTGATTGCCTAGGGCTGGGGAGGATGGAAGAATTGGGGAGGGACTGTTTAATGGTTATTGGGTTTCCATTCAAAAAAAAAAAAGTTCTGGAGCTAGATAAGTGGGGATGGTTACACAACTTTGTGACTATACTAAAAACAACTGAATTTTACACATAAGTGAATTACATGGTATGTCTCAATAAATTATATCTCAGTAAAGCTGTCATTTTAAAAAATATTAAATAATGTGATATACATAAGTGTGTAGTGTAGTACCTGGCACATAGCAGGGGTTCAGTTAGTGTTAGTGGTTGCTGTTATTATTAGTATTACAAACAAAATAGATAGGGCCCCGCCTCTCCTGAAGCTTCTGAAGATGACTCAATGACAGGTGGACACTGCCCCATCCTATATTAGATGAACCGTTCAGTGGACCCGCTGTCAGATGCAGAGGGCAGAGAATAAAGTGACAGGATCAGGGGCCTGGAAGCAGCTCTTTACAACTGCCTGTGAGGATTTAGTAAACGTCTATTTTTTGGGAGTGCAAATCACTTTGTTCTTTCTTTTGTTACGTACCACCTTCCTGAGAAAGAAACTGTTGATAACCAAACTAAGATCATGGGTTCATTTGAAACAGCCCCTTTCAGGGCATGGCCAAGAATGAAAATAGTCTCCTGTTGCCAGCACCGCCTGCCCAAGGCCTCTCGGGGTCCTGAAGGGCCTTCCGCACCACCAGCAGAGAGAGACTTCTGCTTCATTTGCTGCTGGATGTATTTTATTGTCTTCTCATTCCTTGGAAAGTTCTTTGGAAAATATTTCAAAACTCTGTTAACCATAACATTCATCTCACATGGTCTCCACATCCTCCCAACTTCATGCATAAGTTGGAGTGTGTGAAATATTTTTATTCCTGACCTCAGGTGATCCACCCGCCTCGGCCTCCCAAAGTGCTGGGATTATAGGCTTGAGCCACCGCGCCCTGCTAGATGTTCTGTTTTACTTGTTGTTGTCTATCTTAGGAAGTAAAAGTTAATGATCTGTATTTGAAAGAGCCAGCTAAGAATGATATTCAGAAATAAATAGGACATGTTCAAATGTAAATGCATTGACTTGATTCCCCCTGACTTCAAATAGTTTTTCTCCAGCCATACCCAAAGGTCAGTTTCTCGTTCTTGTTGTTGTTGTTGTTTGAGACGGCGTCTCCCTCTGTCACCCAGGCTGGAGTGCAATGGCATGATCTCAGCTCACTGCAACCTCCATCTCCTAGGTTCAAGGGATTCTCCTGCCTCAGCCTCCCAAGTAGCTGGGAATACAGGCACGTGCCACCCCACCCGTCTAACTTCTGTATTTTTAGCAGAGACGGGGTTTCACCATGTTGGCCAGGCTGGTCTCGAATTCCTGACCTCGTGATCTGCCTGCCTTGGCCTCCCAAAGTGCTGGGATTACAGGTGTGAGTCACCACGCCCAGCCCCTAAAGGTCAGTTTTTAAGCAACAGTTCCTCATCTTCCTCTTTCCTCCCGATGCTTTCCTCCACCTAACACTTTGGTTTGTAGGAACTGGCAGCAAGCTAAGGGGGAAACTGAACTTGAATTTTCAGCTCTGGTCTCTGCTGAAAATAAGAAGCAGGAGGAGTTCATGGGATATGAGGAGTCCTGGAATTTGAGGGGTAGTGGTGACTCCCTGTCCCTGGAGAATGAGGAGGCCCCAATCCCCGAAAATATTCCATCAGTAAGGTATGTGCCATCCCCTTAGCTGGAGATACACCATGATAACCTTCTAGCAGGCAAGGTATGGGTCAGTTTAGGGGAAAACAGCTCAAGCAGGTTGAACCCTTCCTTTCCTCCTAGGACATGCTTTTATTGTTCCAGTGTTTTGCTTATTCTGCACTACCTGGATACTAGAATACTGGAAATCCCGACATTGCCCTGTTTCTTGTTTAGTGGCACAGAGAGACCTCAAATCTCGTGAGAATATGTGACTTTTAGGCGCCAGGCAGTAGGTGTGGGAGAAGCTGAGCTGAAGCAGCCAAGGAAGCCATTCAGGGAGAAGAAGTAGCGAGAGCTGATGCCCAGAGGCCCAGGCTGGGGCCAGGAGCCACAGGTCCTAGTCCAAGTCCTGGGTC
Source organism: Sapajus apella (assembly GCF_009761245.1). Lineage (NCBI taxonomy): Eukaryota > Metazoa > Chordata > Mammalia > Primates > Cebidae > Sapajus > Sapajus apella. Next base: position 733,616 of record NW_022437055.1, read on the forward strand.
TTTCTCACTGCAAGCAGAAAATGCTAACTTGTGGGTTGGCCTGGTAGGTGGCAGTCCCTGAGCCAGTGGACACATGGAGCTGTGTGTTACTCTGGACAAGTCATTTACCCTCTTGTCTTGGAGCCTCTGTTTTCTGATCTGTTCAATGGGGATCACATTAGCTTCTCCTCACAGGGTTGTGGGGAGCATAAAATCCAATAATAGAGATGAGAGCATTTGGAAAAGTTGAAAGCACCGTAGAGTATAAAGTGGCATTATTAATAATGCCTGGACCTTTTCACTGGATTTTATGAATACGAAGATATTTGAATTGCTCCTGTGTTGTGTTTTTCTTCTTGCCTTAGTTGAATCTGTTTTCTGGTATTAATTTACACTTGAGAAGAGACAAGTTTCCTTGAGTTGGCCTATACTGAGAATGACTTTCAGTTGTTGGTGCAATAGCATTCACAGTGAAGTTATTTGAACAATGCAGTCTCCTAACTTGCAGAAGAGGCATTTTGTTTAATGCTGGTCTCTCCATTGGTGTTTGGGTATAGAGAGTATGGAACCTGACTTTGCACCTTTTAAAATGACTTTGGGTGTTTATTCACTGGCTTGTGAACGCAGACTCTGTAGACCTCTTTAAAGTGATGGGGTGTGGACGCCTGTGGGGATTAGCTGGGTCCCTGAACTCAGTCCAAAAGAGCTTCTGTCGCCCACTGTGGAAGGCAGCACATAGCCCTTTCCACCCAGTCCCCCACTCTGGGTAGCTCATGCCTTTGTGTCAGAAACAGGACACATGGTTCAACCCCAGGAGAGCTTTCTTAAGAAGCGAAACTGACCTCATACCTGACCCTCTACCTCTCCACAGTGCCGGAAGCCGCCCAGTGACCCCCAGGAATCCACCAAGAAAAGCCCCAGGGGGGCTTCAGATTCAGGAAAAGAGCACAATGGAGTTAGGGGAAAGCACAAGCACCGGAAGCCGACAAAGCCGGAGTCCCAGTCTCCAGGAAAACGAGCCGACGGCCCCGAGGAAGGTAGGCCCCCCAAGGCCCTGGCCCTCTGGGCTGGGCTGCAGAGGGATCCCCGGGGCACGGTGAGGGCAGAGGGGCTCAGGCACTGACTTCTTCACTCTGGAAAAGTGAGACTTCTCCACTGTGGAAAGAAGATGTGATTGAGCCCTCTCAAGTCTTAAGGTGAGCGAACAGGGATCAGGGCTCCTTCTGCACCCACTGGGCTCTAGAATAAGGCTGAAGGAAGTGGTTTTCAGATGGACAAATGCCAGGCCCACAACACAGTAGCCAACCCATTTCCCCACAATGGGTCTAGGCTCAAAGAAGAAACAGGTTTAAGGAGAATTTAGACAAAAACCACAGAATGGGGGTTCATTACACTGTCTTCTCTACCTTTAGTTATACTGGAAAACTCCCATTCTGAAAATATAGAAATCAATATTAGCTAGGAGGGTTTAGAGAAATCCTAAACATTTATTATCATTTAGGGACACACAGGATGTTTGGGATGGGGGTGCTGGTATGTGTCCCTAACCTGTCCGTTTTGCCACTAATAGTTCCTGGGTGCCCTTATCAGGGAGAGAATCCCCAGCATTCCTGATCTTAGGGGTCCAGGTTTATGGTCTTGCCCATCTGACATGACCACCACTTGCCTCTTCTGGCCTGTTCTTTATTTTTTAGACAGAGTCTCGTTTTGCTTCCCAGGCCGGAGGGAGTGCAGTGGCACAGTCTCGACTCACTGCAGCCTCAACCTCCTGGGCTCAAGCAATCCTCCCACCTCAGCCTCCCGAGTAGCTGGGACCACAAGCATGTGCCACTATACCTGGCTAATGTTTGTATTTTTAGTAGAGACGGGGTTTCACCGTGTTGCCCAGGCTGGTCTTGAACTCCTAGGCTCAAGTGATCTGCCCTCCTTGGCCTCCCAAAGCATTGGGATTACAGGCGTGGGCCACCGCGCCCAGTCTGATTCTTAAATAGCAGTTTTTCTCTGTTCGCTGCTCCTTGTACGCATCTTCCTGCCTCACTCAGTCCTCCAACACTCACTGAGGTTGCCCTCCTCTGGGACCTGCTCCAGCTCAGTTAGAACTTTGTGCTTTTTGTTTTTCGTTTTTGTTTTTGAGATGGAGTCTCACTCTGTCACCTAGGCTGAAGTGCAGTGGCACAATCTCAGCTTACTGCAAGCTCTGCCTCTCAGGTTCAAGTGATTCTCCTGCCTCAGCCTCCCGAGTAGCTGGGACTACAGGTGCATGCTGCCACGCCCAGCTAATTTTTGTATTTTTAGTAGAGATGGGGTTTTATCATGTTGTCCAGACTGGTCTTGAACTCCTGACTTCAGGTGATCTGCCCACTTTGGCCTCCCAAAATGCTGGGATTACAGGCATGAGCCACTGAACCCAGCAGAACTTTGTTGAGATGCAACAGCCTCAGAGTCCTATGGGCAGTGGGGCCTCCTACTTGCCTACTTTCTGTCACACTGTCAGATTGATACTATGCACTGCCTTTTCTTGTATCAGCAAACGTGACCAAACTCCCAGTTTTTAAAAACCGCCTGGAAAAGCTCATTCTTGGGTTTTTTTTTTTTTTTTTTTTTTTTTTTTGAGATGGAATCTCACTCTGTTGCCCAGGCTGGAGTGCAGTGGTGTGATCTCAGCTCACTACAACCTCCGCCTCCCGGGTTCAAGCTATTCTCCTGCCTCAGCCTCCTGAGTAGCTGGGACTACAGGCGTGCTACCACGCCTGGCTGATTTTTGTATTATTAGTAGAGATGGGGTTTTACCATGTTGGCGAGGCTGCTCTTGAACTCCTGACCTCGTGATCCACCCGTGTTGGCCTCCCAAAGTGCTAGGATTACAGGCGTGAGCCACCGCACTGGGCTGGAAACACTCATTCTCTGCAAGAGACACATATGTGATGGCCACATAAGGGGAGCGAATAAATGAAACCCAGAGTAACTGCAGTATAAACACAAACTCTTTTCTTGATCTTTCCCCCGAGCCTCACAGGTGGGCTTTCTGGTCTTTAGGCTCTGATTGTAACATTTCTGCCTTCCGTCCCCAAACCACACATCACTCCAGGTTCCTTGGAAAAGAAAGCAAAGAGCAGTTTCCGTGACTTTATCCCTGTGGTTCTGAGCACCCGCACGCGAAGTCAGTCTGGTGAGTGAGACTAAGGTGATGGCCCCTCTTGGCATCTTCTATGAAAAGAGAGGCTGAAATCTGGTTGAGCAGTTTTGCCATGGGCCCAGGTGTCAAGTTGGGAATTTGATTCACTGTGCCACAATGCCCAGCTCCTTGCAGAGATAAGAGTGTCCTGGGTTGGGGCAGGTGACAAATAGTCCTCAAACATTGCCTACTAGTTGGGGACTCTTTGTTCAACTTTTCAGAGCAGGGATTTGGCATCTCTTGTTGGGAGCTGCCGGTGGAAAGAGGTAAGGCCTGTGCCACTCAGGAAAGCCAGTTCAGCTCCAAGCTTTGGCACCTCGTTGTTACTGGGGCCAATCTCAGGCACAGACATTTAACTTTCGACCTTGGTCTTATTGCCCTATGTGATAGACAGCCTCAAAATTGGAAAAGTCATTGAATCATCAGGGCTGGCAGAATCACATTTGGCCCCCTGAATTTGTATTGATCAACCTCCAGGGACCAAAAAAAGCTAGCCCTTGCTAGCCACCACTACCTTCTGGTATGATGGTATCCACGCTGGTATCCGGGGCTGGAGATGGTTGCCCAAGTTCACCCAGTTTCCATACAAATTGGATAGAATGGGGAAGCAAGGTACAGTGTAAACTCAGTTATCTGACATTCTATTAACTGGCACCTTAGCACATGGCGAGGGAGGTGGTAATTGGGGCTCATAATGATGGCCTGGGGGCCTTGCAAAATCCTGAAGTGTCCTCTGAATCATCAAAAAGCGAGTACATTACAGCCAGTCCTGTTTTAATGTTAAATACGTTGTACTGTATTTGATTCTTTGGAAACTGGTGATCACTTTGTGATCTCTATGATGATTCTGTGTTAACCAGAATATTAGATTAACCAGAACGCTTCGTTCTGCCTGGTCTATATAACGGAAAGTGTGCTGTTTATTTGCTGTCTTTTAGCAGTCTGACTAACTTGGAGCTTTGGTCAAGGGCTGCTGTATTTGCCTCAAACCATTTCTTTCTTCTGCTGACCTCGATTGGGTCTGGGGACTGTTGAGTTAATAGCTGGGCCTTGGGAGAAAGATGGGAATGTCTCACAGCTGCTTCCGAGGAAGGTGTCAACCCTCCTGTGCTGTGAAACCAGACCAATTTAGGATGTACTTTTGTTGTTAGCAGAGTTGAAGGAAAGAGTGGGAAGAGAAAATGGCCTCTTGGCAAGGTGGCTGAGGAAGGCAGGAAAGGTACCATCCATCCTGGAGTGGTAGGGGAGGAGGGGAAAGCGCTTGCCCAGTGGTGAGGAATAGCTACAACCGGGTGGAGTGAGGTGCCTGGGAGGAAGCTCCACCCCTGAGCTCTTGGCAAGTCGGGAGGAGGTGGGGTCATTTTAAGGGAAGTGGGTGTGCCTGGGTGCATTTGGGTGTGACCCAACCAGGCTCTGTCACAGATCACAGGAAAGGGACTCCTTCTTGCTTCGCTTTTCTTGAGACTCTTCTCTTCTGATGATTCTGCTTGGCTGGGGTGGCTCTGTCCCCAGGATTGGTGGTGCCACAAAAGGAATATGTCCTCCCTTGCCCTGCCTGACACCCCAATTGCCCTCTCCTAGCCCCGATTTCCCAGGGACTCGTGGCCCTCTCCTGCCCTTCACAAAATTCTTGGCACCTTGTAAGAACTAACCAAAAGCTTTTGGTATGAATTCAGGTGACACTGTAGCAGGGATGAGTAAGGGTGTGTGTTTTTAATACTTGATGTCGTCTGGTGTATCGGACTCTGTAAAGCACTTACATGTGAAAGATCTTATTTGAGCCTCAAAACAGTCCTGTGAGGTCAATAAGGGGAGAACAGTATCCCCATTTTATATATGAGGAGACTGCACTGAAGGAACTTTCCTGAAGGGTACAGCTAATAACTGGCAGAGCCTGAACCTGAACCCAGACCTTCAAACTCCTAGTCCAGGGCATTCACTTCGACACCATGCTTTGTCCTTTGAAGAAGTACCTGACCATCCTCTGTACATCCCGTCCACAGGAAGCATCTGTAGCTCCTTTGCTGGCATGGCAGACAGTGACATGGGAAGCCAGGAAGTTTTTCCCACAGAAGAAGAGGAGGAGGCAACACCCAGCCCGGCTAAGCGTCGAAAGGTGAGAAAGACCCAACGGGACACCCAGTATCGCAGCCACCATGCCCAGGACAAGTCTCTGCTGAGCCAGGGCCGAAGGCACCTGTGGCGAGCCCGAGAAATGCCCTGGAGGACAGAGGCTGCCCGGCAAATGTGGGACACCAATGAGGAGGAGGAGGATGAGGAGGAAGGCCTGCTGAAGAGGAAGAAACGAAGACGGCAGAAGAGCCGAAAATATCAGACTGGGGAGTACCTGACGGAGCAAGAAGATGAGCAGCGGCGGAAAGGGAGAGCAGGTAAGGCTGGCTGGGGGCACTGCTGTTGCCACAGCTTGTTTGGCTTCTGGGAACCCTCGGGCGTCTCTACACCAGCCAAAGGCTTCGGGACCCAGAGAAACCCGGTGCTATGATCTCCAGCTGCCAGAGGGGGTCACTCAACTCCAGCCGCGGGCCTTTGGCTTTGGGTTGACATTGAATGAGTTCGGACTGACCTGCAGGTGAGCGGAGACATGAAGGCCCAAGCCCTCCAATTTCTTATAGAAGTCTGAACCGGTGGGCAAGGCCTCGGTGACATCCTTGGCATGGGACAACTGGATACCAGGGAGTTCTCTGGTTGGCTTAAGGGAGTCGAGTCTTTTGGGAGGATGGGTTCTCTCTCCTAGAATCTTGGGTTCAAGAAGACAGAGGGCATCGGGGATGCTTGCAGCCTCTAAGCTAAAAAGAAGTACACTCGGTTCTTCAACCCAACAGAAGAACTTCAAGTAGAAACGGGCACAGCATTGCTTTTCCATTAAAGCCGCAATGATTATTCAGAAGCAGAGTGAAGCTTTGAGGTGACCCAAAGTGGCATCATTTTTGTTGGACCTGAGTTGAGAAGGCAGGCAGCCCAAAGAGAAAACCAGGCTTTCTCTGACCACGTCAAATGCTGTGATATACCGTCCCGGAGGCACAGACTGTCACAAGACGCTAATATCACTATGTTCTGCTGAGTACTGTTCAGGCTCATTCCTATAGTGGATTCTAAATGAGCAAAAAGCACATCTCTGGGTTTTATAAGAACACCTCTGTCTCTCACTCTCATTCTCCGACCTCTATCCTGGAAGCAGGAATTGATTGCCTCCTATAATGTATTCATCCTGAGCTGCTGGTAAACATCCACTGTCTCCTTATTAGCTAAAACCGAATAACCCCATATTGAGTGGGTAGTAGATTCCAGGTTTGCTATAATGCAAAGACGGCTTAACCTCATTTCCAGCTCTGTTTAAGTGGAGATACATGTATGATACCCATCTCTACATTCAAGAGAATAATTGAGCTAATTTTCGTCAACTGTGTGACAGATCTGTCTTCTGCTAGAGCAATAATGGATTGGTCAGGAATGAGTTGTCAAGCTGTTGGCCTCAGCCACTTGTGTTAGGATGAAGAGGAGCTTTTTGTATATCACCTAATCTTCTCTAATGGCAGCTGGTTTTCTAGCATGGAAGCTTCCTGTGGAACGTATTGGCGCCTGGAACCAGAAGGACCCTCAAGGTTACCTGGTCCAGTTTGCCACCCAATGCAGAGATAGAGATCTCCACAGCATTATTGACAGGTAGCCAGCTAGCCTTTTCATGAACACACCTCCAGTAATGCAGAGAGCACCACCCATCAAGGCATCTTACTTGATTTGGGGGCAGCTCTAGTTATTGGAAAGTAGGTCGTTCTTCCTCCATGGATGTTTCTAAGGGTTTTGCTTCGAGGCAGCTGGATTTGGCGTGTGGTCTGGTCACTTTCGTCCAGTTCTGATAATGGCATCTTCATGCAGGAATTTGGCAAAGACCAATCTCAGCTCACTGCAGCCGCCGCCTCCTGGGTTCATTTCTCTGCCTCAGTCTCCTGAGTAGTTGGGGTTACAGGGACCCACCACCACACCCAGCTAATGTTTTTTTTGGACTTTTAGTAGAGATGGGCTTTCACCATCTTGGCAGGCTGGTCTTGAACTCCTGACCTTGTGATCCACGTGCCTCAGCCTCCCAAAGTGCTGGGATTACAGGCATGAGCCACAGCGCCCAGTGCCCTCTGACTTTTCTTTTCATCCCGGTCTTGGTTATCTCCCTTCTTGACCTACAGAGCAGGTAGGAAGAACCACTTCCACTCACACACCTGCCACCTCTGTTCTTTAGTCCTTTGTGGGCTACTATAAAGCCTTCACTTCTCTGCAACTGAACAAACACCAGAGCCTGCCCTGCCCTGGGTAAACAAGGTGGGGGGTCATTTCTTTGCCTGTAGCACTGAACACTAATATGACTTCCTCATGTTTCCTGGGGTCCTCACAAGGCATGGTTCTGTTCCTTCCTCTTTGCCTCAGCCCAAATGTGTTGCATCAAAAGCCCGAGTTTAGAACATTCTGGCTGGAAGTGCTATTAGAGACCATGTAGTATAGCAATTCCCAGACAGGTTGTGGGGCCCCGGTAGTGGCCTGGAGCTAGCTGGGAGAAAAGTGGCATGACAGCTGGCCTTCTAGCAACTGTGCATAAACTGGAGCCAACTCCTCATGCTGGAATGATGATTCCCACATCTGGGTCTGCCTTTGGCAATGTCACACGTGAGAGCCCGTGTCAGGGTTCGGGAAGGCGAATTGAGGACTCTTCGATTTCAGATCCTTAATTTCACCAATTTTTAGGCATGGTGCTCATTCCTTTGGGGATGATAACACATGGGCATGGCTCTACCTCAAGAGCTTGTGCTTAAATAACACAGTAGTGATGCCTTACTTGTTATAACATTTTTTGAAAGGGGTTTTGCATGTATTACCTTACTTAATTCTCATACCACTCCTGTGATGTAGATTATATTCTCCCCATTTTACGGATATGGAAACTGAGGCTCAGAGCAATTAGGACTTGTGCCAGCCAGTCACACTATTGATGGCCAAGCCAAAGAGTATTGATCTTGAGAGACGAGGCTAACAAACAATCAGTCGCCCCTACACATGGGGTTAGGACAGACCCTGTGGGATGAAGCTCTTGATAATGGAGTTCCCGGCAGGCCTCTTTGAAATTAGAATGTGCTTTGTTCAGCAAGCTGTGGCTAAATTAGAGATGTTGCTAGTGTGTTCCAGTGACACCAGTGACTTGATTTTCACCCAGAAAGGGCAGCAGGTTTCTGCCCATGACTGCCAGCTAAGTAGGCTCATGGTGCTTTCTAGTTTTAGGGAGTTCCTGTAGCTTTGATGTTTGTGTCCTCGGAAAGTGACAAATGGGGCAGTTAGGTGGGTAAAGCTGAGACCATGAGGACAGCCCTCTACCCTCTCCTCCCTGTTCCCCGTGTACTTGATATTTATCTTCAGCAGCGCCATCAGATTTGCTTTCATACAGGACTGGAGAAAGAGACAAAGGGAATGGGGAAAAAAGTGAAAAGGAATTCTGATTTGCTCTGGGCTATGGGAAAAATCCTGTTAAAATTACCCTCATCTTGGGGCGGCCAGATGGGCCGCCCCCTGCTGGCAGGGCTGGGAGCTGTCTCCTGCTTGTAGAGGAGGGACTTTGATGTTGAAGTACAGTGTGTTCGTTCAAGAAGCATTTAGTGGTATAGTCAGCGCTGCACTAGATATCGATAGCTGATAGTTACACAACTTTGCACTGCAGTTCTAATCTCCAAAGTCCTCTGATTCATCTTAGAGGAAGGCATTGCTTTTCTGTGTTCCATTTCTCTGATATCCATTCTTTCCTGTTTCTTGCCTTCAGATTTAAAGGCCCGTAAGCAGAAGACTTCCTCCTCCCAAAGTTTGGAGCACCGCCTCAGGAACAGGAACCTCCTCTTGCCCAGCAAAGCCCAGGGGATCTCGGATTCACCAAATGGTTTCCTCCCAAATAACCTGGAGGAGCCAACCTGCCTTGAAACTTCAGAAAAGCCATCAGGAAAACGAAAGTGCAAGACCAAGCACATGGCAAACGTCTCAGAAGAGGCAAAGGTGCGTTGCTATCAAGGGGGGGATTGTACAAGGTGTGGGGCAGAGGAGGCAGGAGGGAGGGAGGGGATGGGGAGGATCAAATTAACCCATATTTAGTAAGACATTCTCAAACTAGTTCTCAGAGGGGTGGGGGTGGATTTGAAGAATGGAAACTAAAGTTATGGTTAACTAAGGTCTGGCCCATGATGGCTTTTCCTCTACAATCTTTTTTTTTTTTTTTTTTTTTTTTAGACAGCGTCTCGCTCGAGACAGTGTCTTGCTCTTGTCACCCAGGCTGGAGTACAGTGGCATGATCTCAGCTCACTGCAACCTCTGTCTCCCGGGTTCAAGTGATTCTCCTGCCTCAGCCTCCTGAGTAGTGGGATTACAGGCGCATGCCACCACGCCTGGCTAAGTTTTGTACTTATAGTAGAGAGAGGGTTTCACCATGTTGCCAGGCTGGTCTCGAACTCCTGACCTCAGGTGAGCCACCTGCCTTGGCCTCCCAAAGTACTGGGATTACAGGTGTGAGCCATCTTGCCCAGCCTTCTCTACAATCTTTAGATCTTCTTTGAGTTAAGGAAGAGTTAAAGCATATGGCAGGATGTTGGCCTGAGTAGCTTGCTAATATCGAATCAAGAAGCTTTTGTCTGGGTTTAACTTACTGGAAACAAATCATGGAACTTTCTGAGTCAATCAAGGTGGAAAACAACTTGTAGGAGAAAGGATTGTAAGGTCCCAGACAAAGGTTGATTGAGGGTGGGGCTGAAGGAATTCCACTGGGGCCCAGGTTCTAGCTACTCTTCCCCTCCCCTGCTCCTCAGTTCTTTAGCTTCTCGTGGAAGCACAGGAGAGAGTGAGCAGGTATTCACCAGTACCAGGCAATCATTCCTAAAACTCCCATCCCAAATCAACGTCTCTTTTATGTCTGATATTCATGCTGTTGGTGTTAGGTTGCATGTTGTATCCTTAGAAAAATCAGTCTTTAACTTGGGTGAACTTTACATTTGAGAGAAGTGAGAGTCCAGGTTCAAATGTATACTCATAATATGTGTTTGTCATTGACAGCCAAAACCAAAAAGCCATCTTCAGCTTGTTTTGGTGGCCGTGATTCTTTTTTTTTTTTTTTGAAGAGTGTCACACGCTGTTGCCCAGGCTGGAGTACAGTGGCACAATCTCAGCTCACTGCAACCTCCGCCTCCTGGGTTCAAGCAATTCTCCTGCTTCAGCCTTGTGAGTAGCTGGGACTACAGGCACCTGCCACCATGAGTGGCTAATTTTTATATTTTTAGTAGAGACGGGGTTTCACCATGTTGGCCGGACCGTTTTCAAACTCCTGAGCTCAAGTGACCTGCCCGCCTCGGCCTCCCAAAGTGCTGGGATTACAGGCATGAGCCATCGTGGTGCTCTGGTGGTCGTGATTCTTACTGGGATCCCCGAATGGCACCAGCAAGAGGTGGGAGCCCCAGGTGCTCATCTCCTCTCCTTTCCCCTTCCCCTTCCCAGAACCTCTTTCCAGCTCAGACAGGACTTGAGCTTATTTCCTCATCTGGAAGAATGGAGCTGCTGCTTCATGCCCTTTCTGTCTCACAAGGGTGCTTGGGGGAACAAAGGAAGCAATGTCTGTGACAGGCTTTGATAACCATAAAGTGTTCTCCGAGGGTTGCTGTGCATCATTGTGCTTCGGGCGGAAGCAAGAATGAGGGAACAGAGGCATGGTGTGGCAGGGTAGCAGCGTTCCTTCTCTTGACCCCTTAGAGTAGGAGGACAGGGGTCCAGGGAAAGAGCAGAGAACTCTGGTCTGTGCTAAGCAGTTCATTCATGTTATCACACTTCATTCCCGCAGTGGCACTTGGAGATAGACACCTTCATTATCCTCATTTTGTAGCAGGGAAACTGAGGTTCAAGGAGGTTAAGGGACTCATGTGAGGTTGCTGGGTGGTCCTAAGGACAGAGTTGGGACATGAAGCAGGCCTGTCTGCCTCTGGAGCCCCCCTGGCTCATTCCATATGTCTCTCAGGCTCTGAATGGGTGGCTTCTGTTTGTTTGTATCCGGGAGACACTGCGGGGTGGGGGGCAGTTGGATAGAAAATGCTGCCACCCCAAGCAGCGCTGGCAAAAGGTGGGCATCCCAGGCTCCTGCTCCCACTCCCCTTCCCCAGTGCCTCCCCAGACACTCAGATGGATAGCCCTGGCCCACACAAAGGTAACCAGCGCCGGAGATTTAGCAGCACATGCACATGCTTCTGTCTGGTTATTCTGCCTGGCAGTGCGTCTGCTGCAATGTTTTCCTGGAGAGGTTTTTGTCCCTCCCCATGGCCTTCCTTTCTCTCCCAGTCACCACCACCTGCTCTGGTTGCCCCCATGGCACGGGGCTTTGTAGCAGGAAGCAAGGGTGGGGGAGGGCAGGGAACGCTCCTGCAACACTAAAAGCAGGGCATTGGCCAAGGGCTTCTTCCCACGGGGGCTCAGAGCCAGGGGAAAGGAGGAGGGGGAGGGATCCCCCCACTTATTCTTGCTCCTCCTCCTCCCAGGCAGTTTGCCTCTCTGCTGCTCTCTGGCAGCTTTGGCCCCCAGAAGGGAGAGTCACCCTTTTGTTCCTGGCTTGGCTTAGCGAAACCCTAGGTACTTTACCCAGCATCCTCCAGTCCTGCCATTGTACACTGTATCCTCCTGGCGATAAAGCGGCTTTGTACCCTCATAGCCAGTGCCTTCCTGCTAGGGCTTGTACCTCTCTGCCCTTTCAGGATGGGGACTGATCGTGGCTTCTCGCTGTCTTGGGATTGACCAGAGGAAACAATGCCCCCAGCCCTCATCTCTTCTTCTCTACTGCTCCTTTCCTGACTTGATGTCTTTCTAGGCAACTTTTCTGGCCATCCAGGGCTCTGCACATGGCTGGCTTGAATCAGGCCAACAAATATTTGTTGTAATAATGTGGCCAGGTATGGTAGTTCACGCCCGTAATCCCAACACTTTGGGAGGCCAAGGCTGGTGGATCACCTGAGGTCAGGAGTTCGAGACCAGCCTGGCCAACATGGTGAAACCCCGTCTCTGCCAAAAATACAAACATTAGGTAGGCGTGGTGGCACATGCCTGTAATCTCAGCTAGTTGGGAGACTGAGGCAGGAGAATCACTTGAACCTGGGAGGTGAAGGTTGCGGTGAGCAGAGATCGCATCACTGCACTCCAGCCTGGGCGACAAAGTGAGACTCGGTCAAAAAAAAAAAAAAAAAAAAAAAAAAAGATAGCTGTCTCATTTCTCTTTACTCTCAGAGTTTGCTTCTGCCTATTTACAGATAGGACTTGTAAAAACCTCAATAAATGGGGTTTGAGGCAGGTAAAGCAGGCATGCAGAGTCTTGAGAGAAGCTGGGATATCCCCTCAATCTCTGATTTACAATCCCTGTGGCATTCCTTGGTTTATGGGGTTGAGCATTTGATTCTCCTCATATCTCCCCACTGGCTAGAAAGTCAAGGAAACCTGTGTTGATACTGGAGGGACTTCATATGGTTGGTGTCTGGCCCAGCCTCTGGCCTCAAACCTGACAGTAGTCTTGGCCATTTGGGGTAATGTAAGCAAAGTACAGCACGGACACAGATGAGGAGAGATGGCCTTGGCACTGAGCAGCGATGACCCTGGGGAATAGATAAGCTGCCTGACCTGACCTAGGACTGCATCTGTGCTTTCCAGGGCAAAGGTCGTTGGAGCCAGCAGAAGACACGATCTCCCAAATCTCCCACCCCAGTGAAACCTACAGAACCATGTACACCCTCTAAGTCCCGAAGTGCCAGCTCAGAGGAGGCCTCAGAGTCACCCACAGCCCGGCAGATTCCCCCAGAGGCGCGTCGGCTCATAGTGAACAAAAATGCTGGTGAGACCCTCCTGCAGAGGGCGGCACGCCTTGGCTATAAGGTAAGGAACTTCTCCACTGACCACAGGGTGCCATTGGCCTGAGCATCCATGCTTTTCTCCATGGGCTCTTCTGGTGCTTGAACCAAGGCTGGCCTCCCTCCACTGCCAAGATTGCCTTGCCCCCATCCCTTCAATCTCAGTGTGCGAGAATGCAAGCTTATTTGAATGTCAGCTTGGGATGAATGCAATTGAAACGGTATCATGCAGTATATTCCTAGACCAGGAACAGACTTTTTGGATTTCCATGTTGTCTTGAATTTCTCTGTATGGTGGTTTCCCAACTCAGAAAGGAACGAGGGGTGATTTATTGCTCACTCTTCATCTCCTCCTCCAGCTTCTCCTCATTTCAGTCTCTGGCAGAGGGGCCAGGAGTATGTTTGAGGGGCGAGGTTGAGCTAACCCCACCTTATACTGCTTCCCTATAGATTAGAAAGTAGGCAAGAAAGGAAGCTGGCATTTATTGAGCACTTCTTTTATCATGTTAAGAGTCTTGATTACGTTATATCGTTTAATCTCCACAGTAAACCAATGGAGTAGATTTATTATCCCCATTTTATAGGTGAGAAAATCAAGGTTTTGCAGTGTTCAGTGATATGTCCAAGATCACTCAACTATTATGTACATCAGAGTCTGAATTCAAACCAAGGTCTTTTGATTCCCAAGTGCCAGGGTAGGTCAAGACTGACTCATTCACCATAATTAAATTATCCCCTGGATATTTCCATTGTTCTCCTCTTTTTTTTTTTTTTTTTTTTGAGGCAGATTTTTGCTCTTGTCGCTTAGGCTGGAGTACAATGGTGCGATCTCAGCTCACCGCAACCCCCGCCTCCCAGGTTCAAGCGATTCTCTTGCCTCAGCCTCTTGAATAGCTGGGATTACAAGCATGTACCACCATACCTGGCTAATTTTGCATTTTTAGTAGAGATGGGGCTTCACTGTGTTGGTCAGGCTGGTCTCAAACTCCTGACCTCAGGTGATCTGCCTGCCTTGGCCTCCCAAATTGCTGGGATTACAGGCATGAGACACTGTGCCCGGTTTCCCACTTTTTGTTGAGTGTGTATCTTTGCCCACCATATGGAGTATTTCCTCAGGGTTTGCTCCTAGCAGTGGAGTTGCTGGGTTAGTTACAGAGTGTGCCTTTGGTTTTAAGGCTATCCCTATACCTGATGTGTTTCACACCAGCCACACTCCCAGCCAGGCTGGTCAGCCCTGGGGAGCTGACGTGACAGTGTCTCACTGGCAAGCAGCCCATCTTCCTTTTCTTTTCTTTTTTTTTTTTTTTTTTTTTGAGATGGAGTTTTGCTCTTATCACCCAGGCTAGAGTACAGTGGTGCGATCTCAGCTCACCACAACCTCTGCCTCCTGGGTTCAAGCGATTCTCCTGCCTCAGCCTCCCTGGTAGCTGGGATTATAGGCATGCACCACCACACCTGGCTAATTTTTTAGTTTTAGTAGAGACAGGGTTTCTCCATGTTAGTCAAGCTGGTCTCGACTCCCAACCTCAGGTGATCTGCCCACCTCGACCTCCCAAAGTGCTGGGATTACAGGCATGAGCCACTGCGCCCAGCCAAGCAGCCCATCTTTCATGAGCACCTAGTGTGGGTGCCTGCATAGATGCCGAGGGAGACCTAAAACAAAAATTAAGACCAATCTCTGCCGTTAAGGTTAATTTAATTGTCTTGTACCCTGGGCAAAACCAGCAAACAGGAAACCATCAGAGGGGCCAATGGGACAGGGCTGGAGCATTAGGGCAGCCTGTCAGGGAGGATGGAAGGAGCCCTCTTGGGCCTTGGGGAAGAGGCAAACATCTGTACTGGTGAGGAGGGTGGGAAGTCTCGTGCTTTCTCCCTAGTAAAGGAGCTTGACAATTTCTGTATACTGGCAGCAGCACCCCTGACAAAGGCTACACAGTCGCTCTAGCCAGCCAGCCTGTGAGTGGCCAGGCAGAAGGGTAGAGTGGCCCATCTCCTCAGTGCCCCAGAGAGGACTGGCAATGGTCCAGTGGTGGGGTCCATTGTTTGGAAAGCCAGGCAGCCATTAACGCTGCCACCCTCTCCCCTCCCACCTCAGCCCATTCACCCAGCTTCATCCCTGGTGGGTCCCTGGGATCCCACCTGTAGCCATATCATCATCTCAACCCAAGAAAGGCAAGTCATTAAAGTATGGATGAATGGCACTATTGGATTATCCTTTTTTTTTTTTTTTGAGATGGAGTTTTGCTCTGTTTTCAGGCTGGAGTGCAGTGACACAATCTCGGCTCACTGCAACCTCCGCCTCCTGAGTTCAAGCGATTCTCCTGCCTCAGTCTCCTGAGTAGCTGGGATTATAGGCATGCACCACCACACCCGGCTAATTTTTGTAATTTTAGTAGAGAGGGAGTTTTGCCATGTAGGCTAGGCTGATCTCAAACTCCTGACCTCAGGTGATCTGCCTGCCTTGGCCTCCCAAAGTGCTGGGATTACAGGCGTGAGCCACTGCGCCCAGCCTATTGGATTATTCTGATTTGAGCGGAGGGCTACAACTGACTGTCCTGGCTTGAACATTGGTCCTGCTGAGACTGGCATCCAGGAATAATCCTTAAAACAATTGTCTTCCTTATTCTTGAATTGCCACCGGGGGCCGTGCTTTCCACCACGTCTCATTTCCCTGGTCTGGGGCTGTCTGGCCAAGCTCAGGGAGTCGAAGTCTGAGTGCTTGAGCTCTGGGCAGGCAGGTCAGCCTCTCTGAGGACCTCACCTCAACAGCCACTGCCCAGATGAGTGTCCTTGGACATAAAAAATGTCTTTCCAGGCCGGTGTGATGCCTCATGCCTGTAATCCCAGCACTTTGGGAGGCTGAGGTGGGAGGATCATCTGAGGTCAGGAGTTCGAGAGCAGCCAGGCCAACAAAGTGAAACCCCATCTACTAAAAATACAAAAATTAGCTAGGTATGGTGGCGTGTGCCTGTAGCCCCAGCTACCAGGGAGGCTGAGGCAGGAGAATCACTTGAACCTGGGAGGCAGAGGCTGCAGTGAGCCGAGATTGCACCACTGCCCTCCAGCCTGGCGACAGAGTGAGACTGTGTTTATATATATAAAAATCTCTCCACTGCCAAGGAAACAGCCCAGAGCTGGGGTCCTGGCAATGGTGGCTCAAAACTGATGCTGTTAATGAAAGATTTTGAGGTGTGACTCTGTTATAAAGAGCAGGCTCTGAGACTCCTCAGATATTTGGGGAGCTTTGAGTCTCAGGGGGATAAGTTCAAGAATTAGCCTTCTCTTTGCTCATAGAGCTGTCCCTGTCCCCACAGGATGTTGTTCTCTACTGCCTCCAGAAAGACAGTGAGGACGTGAATCACCGTGACAATGCTGGCTACACAGCCCTGCATGAGGCTTGTTCTCGGGGCTGGACCGACATCCTGAACATCCTGCTGGAGCATGGGGCCAACGTGAACTGCAGCGCGCAGGACGGCACGAGGCAAGAGGGCTGCATCTCCCCCAGTTCGCGTCCTCACTCCCATCTCAGCCCCTCACTCAAAAGACCTTGCTCACTGGCTGGGTGTGGTGGCTCACGCCTGTAATCCCAGCACTTTGGGAGGTTGAGGTGGGCAGTGGATCATGAGGTCAGGGGTTTGAGACCAGCCTCACCAACATAGTAAAACCCTGTCTTTACTAAAAATACAAAAATTACCTGGGCATGGTGGCATGCACCTGTAATCCCAGCTACTCAGGAGGCTGAGGTGGGAGAATCACTTGAACCTGGGAGGCGGAGGTTGCAGTGAGCAGAGACCACATCACTGCACTCTAGCCTGGGTGACAGAGTGAGACTCCATCTCAAAAAAGACCTTGTAACAACCTGAACCTTCACAGCATACCAGACTACGGGTTGCAGAGAGGCCTTGACAGGAGTAGTTTTGGAAAGATTTCTTCGTTTTTTTGAGATGGAGTTTCGCTCTTGTTGCCCAGGTTGGAGTGTGATGGAGTGATCTCAGCTCACTGCAACCTCCACCTCCCAGGTTCTAGCAATTCTCCTGCTTCAACCTCCCTAGTAGCTGGGATTACAGGCACCCGCCACCACGACCAGCTAGTTTTTTTGGGTTTCACTATGTTGCCTAGGCTGGTCTCGAACCCCTGACCTCAGGCGATTTACCCGCCTTAGCCTCCCAAAGTGATGGGATTACAGGCATGAGTCACTGCTTGGAAAGATATCTACAGGCTCGAGAGGGAACCAGTTTAGGGCAGGGGCCAATGAGCTAGTTCCCAGATGGCCAGGCCACATTGGTTACTAATGGGAGGCTGCAGTTGTCTAGGGGGACCTATCTCAGACAGAATAGGAACTGGGAGGCTGACCTGAGGGTAATATTCCAGGTTTGATTTTTGAAATTTGATCTCTAGACACTGTAAGACCTGCTATGTCTTAGAGAAATTGTAACCATTCTCCTCTGTTCTACCAGAGAGCCTACTTGCCTGCTTCCTGGGCAAATTAGAGACAGGAGCTGCAGATCCAGGAGGGTGCTCCGCTTGGGTTCTGCCTGGCGTGTGGAACCCTTCTGCGCATCTCTGCTCTCAGGGAGTCACCCAGGGCCTTCAGTTCATATCACTCTGCAGCTACTCTTTTTTTTTATTTTTTAGATGGAGCCTTGCTCTGTCACACAGGCTGGTGTGCAGTGGCAGTGGTACAATCTTGGCTCACTGCAACCTCTGCCTCCTGGGTTCAAGCAGTTCTGCCTCAGCCTCCTGAGTAGATGAGACTACAGGTGCCTGCTGTGATGCCCAGCTAATTTTTGTATTTTTAGTAGAGACGGGGTTTCACCATGTTAGCTAGGCTGGTCTCAAACTCCTGACCTCGAGTGATCCACCCACGTCGGCCTCCCAAAGTGCTGGGATTACAGGCATGAGCCACCGCACCCAGCTTCCGTGCAGCTGCCTTGCCTTTATCCTAGGTCAGGACCCATTCTCTAGTGAACTCCACAACCACCAGTAGAGCTACATTGTGCCATGGGGACTGTCCCAACATGTGGGGGAAACGTAAGAGAGAGAGTAATGGGAGGGAGGAAGAAGGGGCATGGAGAGAGGAGGAGCTGGAGAGATGGTAGTGGAGAGTTGCAAGGCTACAGGTGGTTCCCCTGTCCTAAGTCTTAACCCATATTACCCCAAGGTTACCTCAGGGTCAGCTCAGATTTTTTCCCTAATGCAGGAGCCTGAACTCTAGACACCCTAGTTCCCACTTGGGCCTTGTTATCCTCACCCTGTATCACCTCCACAGGCCAGTTCATGACGCGGTGGTCAACGACAACCTGGAGACCATCTGGCTCCTGCTGTCCTATGGGGCTGATCCCACACTGGCTACCTACTCAGGTCAGACAGCCATGAAGCTGGCCAGCAGCGACACCATGAAGCGCTTTCTCAGCGGTAAGCGTGGTACTATTGACGCTGTTGTCGTTGGGGCTAGCCTCTGATTCCTGAACTTGTGAGGGTGTCCTCTTCATCTCCTTCCACCCCGAACAGCTTCCAAGAGGGACATCTGCCCTCTTCACATGCTTTCCTTCAAAGATCTCAAGAATTGGCTGGTTGCAGTGGCTCACGCCTGTAATAACCAGGACTTTGGGAGGCCCAGGTGGGTGGATCACAAGGTCGAGAGCTCGAGACCATCCTGGCCAACATGGCGAAACCTGTCTCTACCAAAAATACAAAATTTAGCCAGGCATGGTGGCGCGCACCTGTAATCCCAGCTACTCGGGAGGCTGAGGCAGGGAGACTCACTTGAACCTGGGAGGCAGAGGTTGCAGTGAGCGGAGATTGCGCCATTGCACTGCAGCCTGGGCGACACAGCAAGACTCTGTCTCAAAAAAAAGTAAATAAATAAACAAAGATCTCAAGAATCTCAGTTTGCTTGAAAAAGCCCAAAGGCCATTTCCTCTTATCCCCTTACTGCAAGGGGATAAGAGTGTGCATCCTCTTCAGGGCCTGGGGAGCCCGTAGGGACCCATTTAATAGCTAGGGATCTAAGGTGGGCTTCTGTGTGGGGCAGCAACCCCACTAATAGACCTAGCTGGGGGCAGAATGTGTTGACCTGTGCTTTGAGTGGGATGTCACTTGCAACGAAGTGACACTTAGCATTTTGCTTTTCTGTTGGCAGTTTCTTCTTGTTTGTGATCAAAGTGGAACCCCTGGGACACTTCCCAAAGCTTCATTCTTTACAGTCCTTGCCCGTGGGAACTGCGATGTTCCTGCTGCATCCCAGGGTCCCTCTTCCTTCCATTCGTTTCTTTTCCTCCCTCACCTGCCCCTTCTGGAAAGTGTGTGGTATTGAGGCCCATGGCAAGGGCCACAAGCCAACATGCATTTATTTTCTCATTAGTGGATAGCAGCTGTTTGTCTGCAGTTAGATAGCTCTACAGAGTTGGGCAGAGGGAGGAGGGAAGGAGGGGAGTCTAGCTTGGGCATGCTCAGTAGGAATCTCCTCAGACTTGACCTCTGAATAAAGGAACCCCGCCTCTTAGTGACATCACAGCTTGGCCCTTGCTGTAGCAGTGACTTCTTCAGACTGCCTAAGCCACGGAGCAGCTGGCAGTTGTAGCTCTGAACCTCCTTGGAGGCTGCTGTGTTTGTATTATGGTTAGAACCCCACTCTGGCCAGGAGCCAACAGGAGTAAGGCTTGGCCCAAGGCTGCTCCCTCCTCTCACCCAAGCTTTGGCCCTGGTTAGTTCCGAACCTCTGCACTCCCAGAGATACAGTTCCAGGCTCCCAACCAGGGGCTCATTTGTTTATCCAACAAAGGTTAACTAAGTAGTTGATGATGGAGGAAGAAACAAAGGGGACCTAAGTAAAGGTCCCTGTGGAAGGGGAGGACTAGGTAAGGGGCGACGGGGATAATGGGAGGCTGTCACGGGAGATCTTGACTCCTGCCCAGATACCCTCCACCCAGGTCCAAACCTTAGAGCATGGGCCTCAGGCCTGCACAGCCTTACTAGCCTCTCCCAGGCTGGGGCAGGATGGCTGCCTTTTCTGTTTTCCCTCCCTCCAGCTCTGCATTTCCAAGCTGCTGTCCTTGAAGGGCAGAGCAGCTTTGGGATGTTCATCCAGGTATTTGTCCTGGGCCAGTGGTGACTGTTGTTTCCCTTAGCCGAACCATTCCTGGAGGGCTTGGCTCCCTCCCACATGCCATGCACACATGCACTCTCTCTTAACACACTTCCACATTTATCTTCACACCATTGGATTCCCAGGAAAATCTGAGACAAACAAGCATCCAGAGCACCTCGATATGACAAAGGCGCCACTAGAGAGTGCTGTCCTGAGAGTCTTGGGGCTCCTAGATCTAAATAACACTCTGACCACCTTAGTAAGGGGATGAACTCTTTGCTTCCCCAATCCCTTCTCTAAAACCCCAAAGGAGTCAGAATATGGAAACCATTTTAAGTAGTTAAAAAATGAGAAATAGGCCAGGCGCAGTGGCTCACGCCTGTCATCCCAGCACTTTGGGAGGCTAAGGTGGGAGAATTACCTGAGGCCAGGAGTTTGAGACCACCCTGGGCAACATACGGAGACCTTGTCTCTGCAAAACAATTTAAAGAATAGCCAGGTGTAGTGACTGTACTCCAGCCTGGGCAACAGAGTGAGACAGTGTCTCAAAAAAAAAAAAGGAGAGAAATAAACATGTTTCTCTCATCTTTCTGTCTCCTCATCCCAACTACTAGCCAGCTTTTGGTTTGGTTTTGTTTTTGGAGATGGAGTCTCACTCTGTCACCCAGGCTGGAGTGCAATGGTGCGATCTAGGCTCACTACAGCCTCTGCCTCCCAGGTTCAAGTGATTCTCCTGCCTCAGCCTCCCGAGTAGCTGGGATTACAGGCATTTGCCACCATGCCTAGCTAATGTTTGAATTTTTAGTAGAGACAGGGTTTCGCCATGTTGGCCAGGCTGGTCTCGAACTTCTGCTAGCCCCCTTTCTGACACCTCTTGAAACTAACTTGAATGCCAGTGTATGTTGCAGAATTCAGAGAAGACGTTTCTTAACTCTAATACTTCAGGGTGTGTGTGTGTGTGTGTGTGTGTGTGTGTGTGTGTGTGTGTGTGTGTGTGTATTTAAGACAGTCTTGCTGTATTGCCCAGGCTAGAGACTCCAGCACTTCCTAGCTATCCTGACTGAGCACCTTTATTTAGACTTGTTAAAATTTTACTAGAGACAGGGTCTCACTCTGTCACCTAGGCTGGAGTACAGTGGTATGATCATAGCTCAGGGCGGTTTCAAACTCCTAGCTTAGGCAATCCTCCTGCCTCAGCCTCCCAAGTGGCTAGGACCACAGGTGTGTGCCACCGGTCCCAGCTAATTTTGTAGTTTATCTTTTTGTAGAGATACAGGGTACTGCTATGCTGCCCAGGCTGTTCTGGAACTTCTGTTCTCAAGCTATCCTCCTGCCTTGGTCTCCCAAAGTGCTAGGATTACAGGTGTGAGCCACCATGCCCGGTCTTCCTTTAGGCCTGTTGCTCAATTTATGGGCATGGAGCTGGCTTAATAATGGGAGTCAGGAGCCGGTGGGTTGCTATAAAGCATGCCAGCTCTTTTCCATGCAAAGGCAGTCTGGGACCTTGGCCTACCACCCCAGGGAGGCAGGCACTGGCAGGAGTCAGCGGGCTCCCACACAGCAGGGGGCACTTAGGCTCAAAGGCTGTTTGCGGGCTATGTGAGAGGACAATCCTCAGGGAATTTTTAAATAATTGAGGTAAAATTTACCTAACATAATCATTTTAAAGTGAACAATTCAGGCCAGGCACGGTGGCTCATGCCTGTAATCCTAGCACTTTGGGAGGCCAAGACGGGTGGATCACCTGAGGTCAGGAGTTCAAGACCAACCTGACCAACACGATGAAACCCTGTCTTTACTAAAAATACAAAAGTTAGCTGGACATGGTGGTGTGTGCCTGTCATCCCAGCTACTCGGGAGGCTGAGGCAAGAGAATCGCTTGAACCCAGGAGGCAGAGTTTGTAGTGAGCCAAGATCACACCACTGCACTCCAGCCTGTGTGACAGAGTGATACTCTGTCTCAAAAACATTAATTAATTAAAATAAATAAAAAATAAAGTGAACAATTCAGTGCTATTTAGTACATTCCTTTTTCTTTTTTTTCTGAGACAAATCTCACTCTGTCACCCAGGCTGGAGTGCAGTGGTGCGATCTCAGCTCACTGCAACCTCTGCCTCCCAGGTTTAAGTGATTCTCCTGCCTCAGCCTCCTGAGTAGCTGGGACTATAAGTGTGCGCCACCATGCCCGCCTCATTTTTGTATTTTTAGTAGAGATGGGGATTCACTATGTTGGCCAGGCTGGTCTCCAACTCCTGACCTCAAGCGATCTGCCCACCTCGGCCTCCCAAAGTGCTGGGATTACACGTATGAGCCACTGTGACTGGTCCATTTAGTACATTCCTAATGTTGTGCAGCCAACCTCAGGGGCTGTTTGGATGCCTTGAGCTGAGTGTTTGTCTCTCATTTTTCATGCCTCCCTGGCAAATCTCCAAGAACCACCAGGTAGGGTGGTAGGGTGGCTGCAGGGATCACCTGAGCATGGAAATGGGAGGCTGGGGCAGCGTTTCCCTCCACCGCTCTACGTCCTCAGCCCCTACACCTGGATACCTTGACATGGACTTCTGATTTTCATTTTTTTACCTTGCCATCTGGCTGAGGTCTTACAAATGCTTTTGGCTTTTTGTCCCCAGGCATTTGCCTGATTAGACCCTCTGTCGATTAATCATCTTCATTCTCCCCTAGTGGAGTCCCACTGGGCAGAATATGAAGGAGAATCCCAGTAGGGTGCACAGGGCTCCATTTTCAGCGGGAGGAAAAGGTGAGCATGAGCATCAGGGTTATGCCTCATGTAGACCTCCCCTGGCTTTGTACAAAGGCCCCTGTTCTGGGAAAGTTGTCGGGGAATCAAATTCTTTTCTCTTTTCTCACTCTCGTTGTCCAGGCTGGAGTGCGATGGCGCAATCTTGGCTCACTCCAACTTCTGCCTCCTGGGTTCAAGTGATTCTCCCTCAGCCTCCCAAGTAGCTAGGATTACAGGTGCCCTCCACCATGCCCAGCTAATTTTGTATTTTTAGTAGAGATGGAGTTTTACCATGTTGGTCAGGCTGGTCTTGAACTCCTGACCTCAGGTGATCTGCCTGCCCCCGCCTCCCAAGGTGCTGGGACTACAGGCATAAGCCACTGCACCCAACAGTAAATCCTTTTCTAAGTACAAAGAAATGTCACTATTTTCAGGTATCCTGCAGTGAGTCCTTTTATAAAGCAGAAGATGGATAATCCATCTGGGTTGTAAATGTAGATTTTCTTATATTGGGTTGGCTTAAGGTGAGGCCCATTTCTCCTGAGATTATGAAGGATGGAGTGGTACTCCTTTATTCATTTATTCATCCATCCATTTAGTGAGCACCTATTAGATTTCACATGCTGTCCTGGGTACAGGAGGCCAGACAGTGAGCCCTTTCTACCTCATGCTTGAGCTTGAAGTACTGAGCCATCCAAACTCCCTGAGAGGCCTTTGGAAGGCCTCCCCCTCCAGCCAAATTACAGGCAGGTATGTGACTGATATACGTTTGTCCCTTTGAAGAAGAGAGCAATATCCAAGGTGGCTGAAGGAAAACAGACTTGTTTTTCCTCGTCTATTGGAAAGAATGTCGGGCTTGCCCGGAGTTGATGCAGTTTAGTTCGGGACATTAGAGGAAGTATCAGGATGCTCTGCCTTCCACCGACGAAAGGGTTAGCAGTTTACCACTTGAGGTCACTTAATCACAGCTTTTTTTTTTCCTGCTAGAGACCTCTGCCGTATGACCCCATGTTGAAGACCACTTGTTTTTTTGTTTTTCTTGCCTTTTTGTGTCCCATAGCTGGTGAGTTAGAGGAGATGGGGAGGGGTATGATTCAGACCCTGAGAAATAGACAAACTGCTGGGGCAGCCTCTTGAATTGAGCTGAGAGGCTATATTCTTACTACAAGGCCCGAGGGTGCTATTTATTTATTTATTTATTTACTGACAGGGTCTCACTTTGTTACCCAGGCTGGAGTGCAGTGGTTCAAACTGGGCTTACTGAAGCCTTGACCCCCCGGATTCAAGCAATCCTCCTGCCTCAGCCTCTCGAGTAGCTGGGATTACAGGCACACATTACCACACTAAATTAATTTTTATATTTTTTGTAGAGACAGGTTTTCACTATGTTGCCCAGGCTGGTTTTGAACTCCTGAGCTCAAGCAATATGCCTGCCTTGGCCTCCCAAAGTGCTAGGGCTTACAAGTGTGAGTCACTGCACCCAGCCTCTGCAGGTGCTTTTTAAATAAATAATTTATCGAGATGAAATTCATGAAACATGAAACATTAAATTAACCATTGAAAAGCAAATAATTAGGCTGGTCACATTGGCTCATGCCTGTAATCCCAGCACTTTGCGAGGCTGAGGCGGGTGGGTCACTTGAGCCCAGGAGTTCAAGACCATCTTGGGCAACAAAGTGATTCCTCATCTTTACAACAACAACAACCAAAATTAGCCAGGCATGTTGGCACACACCTGGGGTACCCGCTCCTTGGGAGGCTGAGGCAAAAGGATCTCTTGAGTCTAGAAGGTCGAGGTTCAGTGAGTTGTGTTCGTGCCACTGCACTCCAGCCTAGGTGACAGAGCAAGACTTTCTCAAAACAATAAAAACAAAGCAAATAATTCAGTGACATTTAGTATATTCACTACTTTGTGCAGCCACCCCTATCTAGTTTCAAAACATCTTCTTTCTTTCTTTTCTTTTTTTTTTTTTTTCAATTAAATAAGTTTATTGGGGAAAAAAATCACTTTGAGCACCAAAGCAAGAAAACTATTATTCAATCAGTTTCCCAGATCACATGCAAAGAACACAGATGCTCAGGGTGGGCCTGGCAGATGGTCCACAACCAGCGGCTGCGTTCAGCTGGAATGGACCGGGGTCCCACAGTGTTTGTGCCACAAGTCAATGGCCTTGCTCACTTTCTTGCCCAGGCTGGAGTGGTATAGTGGTATAGTGGTATAGTGGCAAGATTTTGGCTCACTGATGCCTCCACCTCCCAGGTTTAAGCGATTCTCGTGACTCAACCTCCCGAGTAGCTGGGATTACAGATGTGCACCACCACACCTAGCTAAATTTTGTATTTTTAGTAGAGATAGGGTTTCACCATGTTGGCCAGGCTGGTCTCGAACTTCTGACCTTAGATCACCTAAGTGCCGGGATTACAGGCATTAGCCCCCACGCCCAGCCTCCCAAACATTTTCATCACCCTGAAATAAAAGCCAATAACCATTAAGCAGCTGGTCCCCATTCCCCCTTCCTCCCTGCACTCCACAACCACTAATCTCTCAGTCTTTATGGATTTCCCCATCCTAGACATTTCATATCAGTGGAATCATACAGTATGGAGACTTTTGTGTCTGACTTCTTTCATGTAGAATACTGTTTTCAAGGTCTAGCCGCGTATTAGCAGGTTTCAATTCCTCATTCCTTTTTATGGCTAATATTCTCTTATGTGGATATAGACACCATTTTGTTTATCCATCCATTGATGGACATTTGGGCTGTGTTCCCCTTTTGGCTGTTTTGAATGGACCTGCTGTGAGCACACATATACAAATACTTGTTTGAGTATATCCATTTTCAGTTCTTTTAGGCATATACCTAGGAGTGGAATTGCTGGATTTAGGGTACTTTTTCAAGGAAGGGATAAGAGAAAAGGGCTGAAAGCGTGGCTGGGGTGGTGAGAATCAAGGGAAAGGAAGGTCCCTCTTCATCCGGACTGTATGTGAACGTCCATGAGGAAATGGAAATGGAAATGCACCATCGACCAAATCTTGGAGCTCCTCCTGCATGCCACTCATGGGCCTGTTTCAGCTTTAGCATCTTTGCTCGTGCCAATTAACTTTTGCCTATCTCAAAAAGGCAAATTCACCTGCAAATGACAAAGATTGGTAGTCAGTGAAGAGAATTAGAGGAATGTGCCCCAGGCTTTGAAGGCAGTTCCCAGAGAGGAGCCCCAGGAATGTGGTGAGCCAGGGCTGCTCTGATGGAATCCTTGTGTGACCTCTCGTGGGGGAGGGGGACAGCAGTCATTTGAATGCATATGTTTCAGCATGTTGGTTAAGCACGCACTCTCTAGTCTCACCTTGTAGGAATTCCTCCCTCCCTTTCTCTCCATATATTTATTAAGCTCTTACTATGTGCCAGGCACTGGGCTTAGGTATGGCAGAGGCAATGGTGAACAGGACGGGCATGGTCCCTGTCGTTTTAGAACTTACGCTCTCACTCCATAATCTCCCATGACACCTAACACAGGGCTAGGCGCACCAACGTAACTGACAAATGTTTCTGGAAGAAACTA
The DNA here is from genome assembly GCF_009761245.1 of Sapajus apella. Taxonomy (NCBI): domain Eukaryota; kingdom Metazoa; phylum Chordata; class Mammalia; order Primates; family Cebidae; genus Sapajus; species Sapajus apella. Next base: position 760,072 of record NW_022437055.1, read on the forward strand.
CTTCCAACCCTCAAGTGACATGGGGTACAGAGGAGCACCTGAGCTGGCAGCAGGACTGTAGTCGTTTTTCAGGGAGTACATAGATCTAATGTACGTGACTAGAGGTTTCCCGCTCTGGTTACTCAGCCATGACTCTGAAAGCTTCTCCCTGGTTGCCGTTTCCTTCTGGGGAAACCCTTCATCACCTAGAAGGTTGCTAAAGAAATGAGTTATTTCAGTAGCCCACAATGCTAATAGGTGTTGTTATTGACAGGATGATCCCAAAGGGATATTGGGTCATGGTGGTGCTTCCCATTGGGGGAAACTAGCTCTGCTTCTTTCAGTTGACCACCAACTTCCTCCTGGAATTTGCTTTTCAGGGGGCACCCTCACCTCACCTGTGCCCTTTGGACTCTCTCCTGTCTGGTTGCCCAGGTGTCACCTGAAGGCTGGTGGCAGTCATACACAACTAAGTCAGCTCACCAGTTGTACTGGGTGGCATATTGGCTGAGCCACAGATGATACAGTGGGATTTCTTGTGAAAGCCACTGGACCTGCTTTGTGTCCAGGTAGGACTAAGAGGTGAAATAATTCTACTAGATAGTGCCTAGCTAGGAAATGAGGAGGCTAAGGAGTGGCCTGATGTCTCTCTGTAGAGCAAGTAAACAAAAGATTGTTAAAACTGTTTTATTGTGGTCAGATATACAGAACCCAAAGTATACTATTTTAACCATTTTAAAGTGTACAATTAAGTGGCTGTAAGTGCATTCACAATGTTGTGCAACCACCGCCACTATCTAGTTTCAGAACTTTGTCATCATTTTAAAGGAAAATTCCGTCCCCATTAAGCATTCACTCCTCCTTCCCCCTCCCCCCAGGCCATGACAACCACCAATCTGCTTTCTGTCTCTATGGGTTTGCCTTTTCTGGACATTTCATCTTGATTGAATCATACAATATGGGACCTTTGGTGTCTGGCTTGTATCATGTAGCATCCACACGGGTAGTGTGTGTCAGAATCTCTTTTAAAGGCTGAATAATATTCCACTGTATGGATATACCACATTTTGTCTGTTAATCCATTCACCCATTGATGGATGTTTGAGCTGTGTCCACCTTTTGGCTGCCATGAATAGAACTTCTGTGAATGTGCACACAGACAGGTACTTGTCTGACAACCTGTTTTTAGTTCCTTTGGGTAAATACCCAGGAGTGAGATTGCTAGGTCATATGGTAATGCTGTGCTTTACCTTTTGAGGAATGACCAAACTTTTCCACAGCAGCTGAACCATTGTATATTTCCATCACAGATTTCATCAGTTGATGGACATTTGGATTGTCTCCATCTTTTGGCTTTTGTGAGTAGAGTTGCTGTGAACGTTCATGTATAAGTTTTTTTTTTTTCTTCCTGTTGATATGCATTTTATTTTCTTTTTTTTTTTTGAGACAGAGTCTCACTCTGTTGCCCAGGCTGGAGTACAGTGGCATGATCTTGGCTCAGTGAACTGTCCACCTCCCAGGTTCAAGCGATTCTCCTGCCCCAGCCTCCTGAGTAGCTAGAACTACAGGTGTGCGCCACCACACCTGACTAATTTTTATGTTTTTAGTTTTGCCATGTTGGCCATGGCTGGTCTCAAACTCCTGACCTCAAGTGGTCCGCCGCCTCGGCATCCCAAAGTGCTGGGATTACAGGCGTGAGCCACTGTCCCCGGCCTCGTGTATGTTTTTATTTGAACACCTGTTTTCAGTTCTTCAGGGGCATATACCTAGGAGTGGAAACAAAAGGATTTTATGAGGATAAACCTTGCTGCTTTTCTCATGTTTTCAAAGATGAAACAGAAGGACTTATGCTTATTTATATTACTACAAATTGGAGAGATTGTGATTTGATAAATGAACATTGTGAGCAATAGGGAATTAAAATCCTGGGATAGGTCTAAGAGTCTGCTTGTAGAGTAAAGCTCTACACCATGTAAAATGGAAGTCCCAAACCTAAATAAATGCCTTTAGGCTTAAAAGGGAGAAGAAGGCTGGGTGGGTGGGGAGTGGCGAATTGGAGCCCGCATGTGTCGCTGTTCCCTCTAGCCAGCTGTTGACGTGCAGGAATTTGGACACAGTGTTGCCAGATCAGATTTTTTTTTTTTTTTCACAAAAATATTGGGAAGTCTGGATTTTTAAGTGAAATTGCCCAATTTAAAAATGTTGGAAGTCAGGCTGGGCGGGGTGGCTTATGTCTGTAATCCCAGCACTTTGGGAGGCCAAGGTGGGAGGATCGCTTGAGCTCAGGGGTTTGTGATCAGCCTGGGCAACATGGCGAAATCTCATCCTCTACAAAAATGGAAGAAAAAAAGAAAAAAGGATTAGCCAGGTGTGGTGGTGCGCCCCTGCAATCTCAGTTACTCAGGAGGCTGAGGTGGGAGGATCACTTGAGCCCAGGAATTCAAGGTGCTGTGAGCTATGATCATGCCACTGTACTCCAGTCTGTGTGGCAGAGCAAGACCCTGACTGAAAAATAAAATAAAATGTTGGAAGCGTGTTGAGATTTTTTCTTTTTTTCTTTTAAAGCACTGGGCCAAACACCAGGCAGTCAATGGGTTAGATTGGTCTCCTGTCCCTTTGTTTGTAGTCTCTGACTAAGAACAGGAAGTGTGTGTCTCTCTGGTCACTCCTGGCTTCTCTCGTAGTCCTTCCTTCCCTTCTCCCGTTCCCTTCGCCCTGTGTGCATGGACTTCATTTGGAGATTCCTTCTCCATCTTCCCCTCCTGGTCTCATCGCCTGCTCTTCTTTCATCAGATCACCTCTCAGATCTTCAGGGCCGAGCAGAGGGTGATCCCGGTGTATCCTGGGATTTTTACAGCAGTTCTGTGTTGGGTAAGTTTGAAGTGGGATCCTTCCCACCCTCAGCTGTGGCACAAAGATGTGGGATTTGGCTCGGGTTTCACCAGGTCTTCTCAAGGACAGGAGTAATCCTGTGGCGGTATCCCTTCTTCCCCTTTTAATGGCTTACAGACCCTTTCAGACCCAACCCGACCCCGATCCTGACCCCGTCTTTCCCTGCAGATGCAGAAGTCATTTGCCTAAACCAGGAAATACGCCACTGATTTGGACACAGCCATTCCTCATTAGCCCTCTACCGCTCCCCACCCTGGACATTTAAACAATTCTCTTTCTTCCAAGGTCCCTTTCTTCTCCCTGGCTTTGTCTTAACCCTGCCAGAAGCCCTATGAGCATTGTCACATCTTCCAATATTGCTCAAACTCAAGAGGGACCCCACCCCTCACCTGACAGCTCCCATTCTCTCCCTACCCTGCCCCCAGGATGCACACACAGTTTTCCAAATAGCTACTGTCTTCGGAGCCCTTAGCCTTCTGGCCATGGCTTTCCTCTCTTGGAAGATCAGCACGTCTTTGTCCATGGTGGTCATCTAGCATTTGCCCTTTGGGCTAGGGGGCTGAAGATGAAAGGAAGCACCCACTCCTACCCTTGGGGGAAGCTGGAGGGGAGAAAGTTGGGATGGAGTGTAACTGGCCACACCCAGAATGTGGGCTGGGGAAGGGAACCGGCTGAGCCCTCTCTGGGCTTCTTGGGAGCCCCCCAGGCAGTGAGGCAGCTTGGGAAATCTGCAGCTAGAGAATGACGTGTTTTTACCTTGCCCTTGTCTGCTGATAATATCTTCAGGCTTCCATCTCCAACAGCTGAGCAGGTCATCCTTGACGTCACCTTGCTTTTGCCAGTTGGAGTGGGGAGAAATATAATAAATCTCTGGCCACAGAATGGCCACAGAAGATTTCTTTCAGGACCACAACTTTCATGTGCCTTCCCAAGGATGTGAGCCATGGGACCGGCAAACCTTGTCCCTGACTAGGGGCCTGTGGCCTTGTCATTTATCTCCCAACTACCCCCTCCATGCCGCTTTATCTGCTTGGTACATTTCTTTTCTTCGGTTTTGTGCATATATCTGAGTCCTAATTCTCTATGTGCTCCCCTTACAGAGGAAAAAGACGGGTTTGCCTGTGACCTGCTACATAATCCTCCTGGGAGCTCTGATCAAGAAGGAGACGATCCGATGGAAGAGGACGAATTCATGTTCGAACTCTCAGACAAGCCTCTTCTCCCTTGCTACAACCTCCAAGTGTCAGTGTCCCGCGGGTAAGTGTCCGAGAGACCCACGGTGACTGAACGCCAGGGTCCTGGCAACAGTGGACGCCCTCACTGGGAAGGTGGAGTTCTGAAGGAAGTGAAGACCTGGCGAACAAGCGCCATCACACATGACAAAGGCTAGCCTGCCCTTTTAGCCCAGAGTAGTTCTGTTCAAATTAGAGGCTGCAGGCTCCGTGGACATTGACTAGCTGTATTTCCTGCACCCCAAAACTAGATTCTCTCTCTGAAGGCTTTTTTCTACTGTTACTGGGTATAAGCGATGATCTGAGAGATACCTGGGCGGATGAACTGCTAGAATCTCTGGAACATTTTTGTGGTTTCTGGAGGTAAACAGAGTATTTGCAATTGAGACTGCTGGAAAAGCCGGGACATATGGTTGCCATAGCCATGGGGCCACTAGGGTCCTTCAGTGATCCGCAGCCTAGTTTCTCAGTGCCGTAGTTTATTGAGGATTTTTTTTTTTTTTTTGAGGCAGAGTCTCACTCTGTTGTCCAGGCTGGAGTGCAGTGGCGTGATCTCAGTCCACTGCAACCTCTGCCTCCTGGGTTCAAGCTGTTCTCTGCCTCAGCCTCCCGAGTAGCTGGGATTACAGGCACCCGCCACCATGCCTGGCTAATTTTTGTATTTTTAGTAGAGACGGAGTTTCACTATCTTGGCCAGGCTGGTCTCGAACTCCTGACCTTGTGATCCACCCGCCTCACCCTCTCAAAGTGGTGGGATTACAGGTGCGAGCTACCGCGCCCAGCCCTCAATGCCATAATGTTAGCAATGTGGTGGTGCCAACATTGTCAGCCTAGATGACAGTATATTATATTGGTGATCACCTGTTTAAGGAGACTAGAATACACTGTATACCTGACACTAACATTAGATTGAACTCAGTTTAATGTTTATTCAGTGGTCCTGGAGGGAGTTCGGCAGCCAGCAGGGCCGTGGTTTTTGTTGGATTTCCCCACATGTCAGCGTGTGGAAGTGCTGGCTGAGAATACGGGCTGAATCGCCCTTTTGTTCTTAGCCTCCATGATTTTTTCCCTCTGATTGGTGTCTTCACGTATTTCAAATACTTTTGCAAACAATTGTAAGGATAATTTTTCTTTTATATCTATTTTTTAAATGTCAACTCCGCGTTAAAAACCAGTAAGCCAGCAGCCGGGCGCGGTGGCTCTTGCCTGTAATTTCAGCACTTTGGGAGGCTGAGGTGGGTGGATGGCTTGAGCCCAGGAGCTTGAGACCATCCTGGCCAACATGGCAAAATAGCGTGGTGGCGGGCGCCTGTGATCCCAGCTACTTGGGAAGCTGAGGCAGAAGAATCACCTGACCCTGCGGGGTGGAGGTTGCAGTGAGCTGATATTGCCCACTGCACTCTAGCCTGGGTGACAGAATAAGACTCCATCTCAAAAATAAAATAAAATAAAATAAATCCAGTAAACCAGCATGATGTGCACAGGATAGGGAGCTGAATGGACAATAGATTAGGAGCTCTTTAAGTAAGAGCCTCTGTTTAGGGCTTTAACCATTAGACCACAGTTTCTTTGCATCCCCCCCACCCGCCAACCCCCTCCACATACACACACACACACACACACACACACACACACACACACACACACACAGCCTGATCAGAATAAAAATAGCGTATATGATGGCACTAGTAGAGATCAAGTTTCAGGGGCTTTTGGTCCTTATTCTTCTGGGCATAAGTTGATCCCTGAGGGCAGGGCGGGGCCTCTGGGATATAGTGTTGCACGGTTAATTAATTCCTTCGATGTATTCAGCACCTCTCTCTCTGAAACAGGATCTTGGGCTTCAGGCAGTAAAAGGACCAGGGTAGTCTGCATTAGGTGCAGACAGAACACAGGCCACCAAGGGCTGCGTGCCCCTCAGTGAGCCGGTGGCAGGCACGTGGTTAGCCCAGAGCCCAGTACCAGCAAAGCTGGTTTTCCTGACATGACATCCTCCAGCGCTCCTTCTAGAGCTGCCCTTCCCCACAGCTGCAGCACACTGTGAAAATGTCTGTTCTTGAAGAAGTTGGGGGTGGGGGTGCTAGCGTAGACTGATGCCTCTGAGGCCCTATGGCGTGCAGAGGGACCTTCTGAATCACCAAAACTGAATTCTCATCACTAGTGTGCATGTTTTCAGGGCTTTTTCCCATTCTTTGGAAGTGATGGTCCAAGTGTGTGCTATCTGTAGTCCCCTTTTCTTAACCCAAAGCGCTCCATTTCCTATTCGTGTGAGATAAGAACTTGCTGTCATTTGGGAGAAATGTTGCGTTTTAGGGATAAGGATCGTGGGTCTGGTTAGATGTTTAAGGCGCTGGAATGGAACATTTGATTCTATAAACATGTCTTCAACAGCTGTGCCAGGTCAAACCCTGGGGACCAGAACTCAGCTCTGGCCTTCGAAGAATTCACTGTCTAGTGCAGTAGATGAACAAGTATATAATTAACCCTAATCAAAGACAAAATGTCCTAAACAGATTCATTGTAAGAAAAACTCCAACACTTTCAGAAGGGTGTCAAATGCAAAAAGTTACAGTCCACGCTGAGCCCCCATTGCCATGCCACAGAGTGAACCACAGTTTAAGGTTCTTTTGCAATACTGTCAGAAGTGGGCTTTGTTAATAATATTACAATAGGGTTGTAAATCAAATGCCACGAGACCATGGGAGATGGAGGAACAATGAGTTACAAGTGGGGAAGGTTTCACAGGTGATACGGTATCTACCTGAGCTGGGCGGGGAAGGAGAGAAAGATGGAGAGCAAGGCATGGAAACATACAAATTCAGAAAATAGGGGGAGTCTTTTATCATGTGACTGGTGCTTGCTGGGGTGGGAGATACAATGTGGGGTATGTGTGTGTGTGTGATTAAGTGGACATTGGGCTGAAGAAGTTGGAAGGTCTTATATAATATCATGGTAGTGGCCAAACATGGTGGCTCACTCCTGTAATCCCAGCACTTTGGGAGGCTGAGGCGGGTGGATCACTTGAGGTCAGGAGTTTGAGACCAACCTGGCCAACATGGTATAACCCCGTCTCTACTAAAAATACAAAAATTAGCCAGGCGTGGTGGCGCGTGCCTGTAATTCTAGCTACTCAGGAGGCTGAGACAGGAGAATCGCTTGAACCCAGGAGGCAGAGATTGCAGTGAGCTGAGATCTCGCCACTGCACTCTAGCCTGGGTGACAGAGTGAGACTCCATCTCAAGAAAAAAAAAAATCATGCGAAAGAATTTAGAATTTTTCTGGAGGCACTGGGGATCCATTGAAAGCTGTTTAGGGAGGGAATGGAAGGTCAGACTTTCTTTGTAGAAAACTGTAATGGTAACAGATGATCCAATGAGGGTGAGTAGGGGTGCAGAAGAGTGACCCCTGGCAAAGGGAAACCAGTTAGGAGGCTGATAAGATGGAGCCCAGGCCAGAAGTGGCAAAGGCTGGAGCTGGGGTCGTGGAATAATGAGGAGGGCAAACTCTGTGAACTGGGACCACTAACGTGGAGAGGCAGCATTTCTTCCTGCATTAGTCAATGTAAGCATTTGGCCCGGGACCGGCCCCTCCAGCACCCCTCCCAGCTGTCCCCAGGCTGCCACCCAGTCGGGTGTGCTCAGCAAAGTCAGACTCAACTCGCTGTAATGTGAGCTCTGGCCCTGCAGAAACGATGGTGCTGCTGCTAGAGAAAAAACTTGTCTAATGCATTCCAGAGCCAAAGAGAAATGCCTTTTGGATTACCCGCAGTTTAGGCCTTTCTCCATGGCTCCCCCTCTGCTGGGGAAGATCTTGGAGAACAAGGAGGCCAGGGAAGTGAGAGTGAGAACAGGAGAGGGAATCCAGCCGAGGTTGGCAGGGGTGGGAGTGCCGGGTGGGGGAAGGCCAGTCCCAGCAAATGGCCAATCCCAGGTCACAGGGGTGCGGGCTAAGTCCCCAGGAAGCCCACTAAGAGTTTGAGGTTCTGGAAGGCTCCTTTCCCTCCTGCTTGTGTTATTTTGGAAGAGATCAGTTACGGATTGAGTGCTCACCGTTTAGCTGAAAGCCGGGCCAGGCACTGCAGGGGACAGGAGACATTTGCCTCAGCTATACCCAAGGAGCCTGTGGTTTAGCAGGCGACAGGGGAGCCAGACTGGCAGTGAGTTATAATGGGAGATGAGGGTGGCCGCGCAGCCTTCGTGGGTTTTGCAGGGTGTTCCGGGTCGGTGCCCCCACTGCTCCCCCAGCCTCCTTCTATAACTCCCATCCTTGCCTTTGCAGGCCCTGCAACTGGTTTCTCTTTTCCGATGTCTTGAAGAGGCTGAAGCTTTCCTCGAGGATCTTTCAGGCCCGGTTCCCGCACTTTGAAATCGCCACCTTGCCCAAGGCTGAGTTCTACCGGCAGGTGGCCTCCAGTCAGCTGCTGACCCCTGCCGAGAGGCCTGTAGGCTTGGACGACAGATCCCCCCCAGGCTCCTCTGAGACTGTGGAGCTGGTTCGGTACGAGCCAGACCTACTTCGGCTCCTAGGGTCCGAGGTGGAATTCCAGTCTTGCAAAAGTTGACCAGGAAAACAGCCCCTCCTTTTCTTCTTTCTCCTTCCGAGTTCACCCTTCCCCCACCTCCCTTGTCTTTCCCCCACCGAGCACCAGACTGCAGAATGAGGCAATAATACGGACCAACAAGAAGCCGCCTTATCAATGCCAGCATTAGCGACTGGACTGTTTTTGTTTTTTTGGTTACAGTTAGTTCTCATCTCCCTGTCGTCGTCATTGTTGTCGTGGTTGGTGATGGGGGTGGAAAGCTGAACTCTATGTCTGAGGACAATAGGTCCCAGGGGTGGTGGGAGGTGTCGCCGGGACTGGCCTCCTTGTATATGACCAAGACCAAACCTGGGTCCTGGGTGGCCTTGGCCTGTCCCAAGGAGAAATGAGAAAATCCCCGATCGCTGAGCGCCCCCCCAACTCCATTCCCCTGTGTTCTTCTGTCTTCTGTAGTATTTATTTGATTAGTATTTAATTTGTACTGTTTCATTGGTTTCTGAGAAGTCTGTATCACTGTGACGATTTGAGACAACTTGTTGTTCTGAGGGACTTTCTTTACCTCCTTTCTTTTTCTTTGTTGATGAGCTCTGACAAAGCTATTCCCAGGTGGTTTTTCCCCCCACTGGGGTGGGGTGGGGTCGGGGGACATGAACTTGTGACTAACAAAGCTAGCTGCTGCCGGCCCAGGGCTGGGGGCTTGGGGGTAAATCCTGAAGCTTTGGTGCTCCCCCCCCGCCCCCTTCCGCCCTTTGCAGCAGCCCCACTATCTTCAGATTAGTGTTGACAGGGAGGGGAGGATTGTGGGGCCAGGGCTTAATAAGTGACTCTAATAAAGGGGTGTGGAGAAGGGATCTGAGGGGTGAGGGTGCCCCTCTTCACGCCTTCTTCACTGCCCCCCTCTGAGTGCACAATATGAGTTTGTTCCTGCATCCTTTCCGCAGTGCCCCCACTCCCCCAACCTCATTCTGGCCTCCCTGTCTAGAGATACTGAGCCTCTCACCTCCCAGCCCTCGGCCCGATCCCTGCCCCTTCCCAGACTCGCAGCACCCCTTCCTTCCTCTCCTCCCCACTCCTCCTCCTTCAGACCCCCATTCTCCTTGGGAATCTGCAGAGGGCTCTGAGACTGACTGCCAGATGTGAAATCCAGGCGTCAGCTGTTTCCTAGGCAAGGGCAGGAAAGGGGTCTCCAGCCCTTGCTCCTCTCCTGCCTGGGGACCTGAGGTTGAGTGGTGGCCCCACCTGGCCTCCCCCTCACCTCTGGGCTCCAGCGCTGGGTTTGTCCAGTGATAGAGAGGAGCTTGGGTTGCGTCTCTGTCCCCGCCCCCTCTGTGGTGTTGTCCCTCCCACTCTTCTTATTTTTCTACCAATTGCTATTTTTCCGAACAATCCTTGTAGAGTATGTACCATTCAAAGGCAGGAGGGCCTCGCCATGGCCAGCTCTGGTTGGAAATGGTACAGTTTTATTGTACAGGTGCTAAAACAACAACAACAAAAAAGAAAATGGAAAAAAAAAAGATTAAAAAAAAAAAGGAAAAAAAAAAGCCAGTTTGAGGATGGGACAATCTGTTCTCTGGAGGCTCCTGAGCCCTGCGGGAGCGTTGGTGGTTATTTTCTTTGTATTGTGTTTGTTCTTTGTTCCCAGGGGGTGGGGGAGTTCTCACCCCCGCTTCTGTAGGACTGCTCCCCCACCCCCACCATACTGCCCAGTTGGTTTTAAACAGTTGTTTTCCCTTTAAAAAAAAATACATATATATATATATATATATATATACACATATATATATAAAGTTGAGGGGTTTTGGATTTTGATTTGTTGGTTTTGTTGGGGTTCCTGGTATTGTGTAGTTTATTTCATGTTCTGTTTGCCTTTCCTTTTTTCGCATTTGGGTGTATATTCTGGCTACCCTTCATGTTTCATTTTAAGCAACTGGCTGTGGAGTCAAAAACACTTGCATACTGAAAACTGTGTGTCAGGGCTTCTGTCTCCCGTCTCTTTTTCTATCCTCCCCTTTGGGACTTGGTGGTGGTTTCAGAAGGTGGGCATTGTGATGGGGAACCCCGCCCCCCACCATCCTGCTTTGCAGCTGTGGGTCCGGAGGGGTACAATGAATGAAGGCAAGGTGGAGTGGCTAGTGAACGTTGGGTCACGATCTAGAAAGAAAAATAAAGGCAGGGGCAAATCCTAGGGGTGGGGCCAGTGGGGCAAATGGAGCATCTGGCTCCTGTTGCTTTGGTTTGGGGTCCAAGGGGGTGCCTGGGCAGTCCTTGTTTCCATAGGAATAGCAGGATTGGAGGAAGCTGCCCTCTCTTTGGTGGCTGTGGGAATAAGCCTCCTTAAGGAAGTCCCCTGCCTGCCCTGGGCCACCCTGCCAAGGTGGCATCTGGCTGCATAGCCTCATCACTGCCCTCACTGTTGTGCCAGTGCTCCCCGCCCACAGTGCAGGCCTTCCACGGTTCTGTTTTCCTGCCACTGAGCGACCATGAAGGCAAGATGCCCATCCTGGATTTTGCAGTTTTTACTCCCGCTTTTGAAAAAGAGTGGTAGAAGCTATGATTCTTGTGAATGCTAGTTCCAGAATGCACCAGCAACTGAGGGGAAGAGGATGTTTGAGAGGCCTGGGATGAGGCCCTTTGAAGCTGTATTCTCTTAGGGCCTCTTGCTGTGGCTTTCGAGTCTGGAGAGCCCTGTCAGAGAGCGTAGAGGCGAAGGGATCTGTGCGTCTGGCCGGCTGGACTCCAGCCATCCCCAGGAGTGAACTCTAAGCTGCTGTCTTTGCTCAAGCCTCAGAAGCGTGGCTTGACCCAGGTCCAAGCATCGTCCTCTTTGAGCCATAGCATTAATCTTCCTCATTGGCCCTCCTCTCCCCACTTTCTGATCCCAAGACCCTTTGCAATAGCCATCTTTGTCAGATTCCCAAAGAAGCCCACAGTGGTTCTGAATTCAGGTCGATCTTCTGCTCGGAACTTGCAGTCAGGTCCAGAAACCTGACATATCAATAGGTTGTGAAAGCCATGTAGTGAGGATAAGGATTCCCCTAGGCCCAGGATGCTACGGGAGCGCAGAGGGATGGGCAAGGGCCCTGGGCACACATCCTGGAAGAGGTGATGCCTGGTTGATACATTAAAAAGTACAAATGTAGGCATTAGAGGTATTTGAACTGAGGAGACAATCTGAGCAAAGGCTTGGAGACAAAGAAGGGGAGTTAAAAGCAAAACCAAACAGCAGATTTTTTTGTATTGCTTTTAGGTTCTTTGCCCACAGCTTACCTGGAGTCCCACTGCCCTTTGCCAGGTTGGAAAGGTCAAGGCAGGAGGTAGGGACCGTAGCATTAAGTCTACATTCCTGGTCAGGATTGGGGTGAGAATGGCTTGGTAGCCTCTTACTAAATGATCTCCCAATCCTTTTAGTATGGTGTAGGGGAAAGAGCCAGCGCTACTCCTAACTACCGAGGCTGACCTTGGGTGGGAACCTAATCTTTCCCAGCCTTCATTGCCCCATCAGCCAAATGGAGGCCAGTGTACCCACCTACTGTCAGAGCATCACACTGAGGGCCAAAAAGATCTGTTTAGCCAAAATTAGTTCCCTCTTCATGCCGAGTTCACGAGCCTATGATTAATGAGGGTCTTATCAGAATGTTCTTGGAGCTTGAAAGAGAGGCTCTGTTCAAGTCTTGGTGGGAGGAAGGACCCTCTCCGCATCCCTATTTGGCGTGTGGGGGCGGTGGTGAATGGGGTAGTAAACTCTAACTCAATAACCGGGAGGCCTGGTGGCTGTTTCACTGTGTGCCGCCCCTGCAAAGGCCAGTGTGTGTGTGTGTTTGGGTAGGGTGGGGTCTGCCCCAGGGGTGTCTGCTCAGGTGCTGGGCAGGGGGACGCGAAGTACTCGGGCCTTCTGGACCCTGCAGCAGGGACGGGCCGGGGCTCCACGTGTTCCCCCAGCGCTCGGACTGCGACCGCGCAGGGGGCCTGCCGATCTGCCGGGTCAGGCAGCTGGAGGCTACGTCTTTCAGCCCGCGCCGGTCCTTGGGAGCCGGGCTCGCGCGGCGGGCGGTCAGGGCCCTCCGCTGGCAAATGACAGTCTCGGGCGCCTGCAATGCTCTCCGGCTTCACGGTAGAAGGAGGCTGCCCGCAAGCGGAGCGAACAGCAGGCGGGGTGGCGGCGCGTGCTCACCTGCTGGTCTGCGAGACTGGGGGAGGGGGTGCTGGGGGCGGGGCCAGAGCGCTGCTGGCCAATGGGAGAGCGCATTCGGAGGCTGGCTAAATTCCCCCTGGAAAGTGGAGGAGGAGGGGTTTGAGGGGAGTGTTCCAAGCTCTGGAACAGCAGAGGGCTTTGGTGGGGGTCCGGAGCCGTCCAGGGACACTTGCGGGAGCACGGGCATGATCGAGGACTGGAAGACGCCGGCCGCGGCCGCCTCCATCACGGACGGTAGGCCCCGCCCTGGCCGTCCCTCCCTTCCCGGGCCCCGCCGGGCCACTAGCCCGCCATCGCTGGCTCGACAGCACCACCTGCTGGACGTCGGCCTCCACGTCCGGAGCGCCGGGGCCGAGGTTCTCTGAGGCTCCGACCTCTGTCCGGGAAGGGAACGAGCTCACTCAGCCCAGATCCAGCGGCGTCGGAGCTGGAGGCAACTGCCTCTTTTGGAGTACGGGAAGGGATCAGAAAGGCCTGTGACCATCAGAATAACTTCTTTTCCCGCTCCACCCACCGGAGCTACATTTCCACCGCACAGCCCCACCCAGGGGTGAGGAAATAGTGGGGAGGCAGTCCCTGGAAGCGGGCAGCAGCAAAGGGCGGGAGTTCATGAGTTGCATGTGGCACCTGGTGACAGCGACGCGCAGCTAGCAAGCAGCCCTGGGCACCTCGTGGACCCTGTGATCCGAGGATGTCTGTAACACCCCAGGGGCAAAGGAAGTAGCCGCCTGCAGTGTTATAGGAGCGATCAGAAAGCCGCCTTAGTGCCCAAGTGTGGATTGTCCTCCTCCCTCTCCTCTTGCCTGCGGTAGCATAGGGCAGAAGTCCCAGAATTAAAATCAGGACTCGTTCATTCTTTCAATAAGCATTTATCGAGAACCTACTGTGTGCCAAACACTGTGCTAGGCATTGGGGATACGTCAGCCACTAACACACAGTCCCTGTCCTTGAGGAGCTCACAGTGTATTGGTGGGGAACCCTGCATAAACACGTAATTAAGGAACTGCAGCGTGTTAAGTGCTGCCATAGAGGTATTTACAAAGTGCTGTGAGGCCTGGCTCATGCCTGTAATCCCAGCACCTTGGGAGGCTGAGGTAGGTGGATAACTTGAAGTCAGTAGTTCGAGACCAGCCTAGCCAACATCGTGAAACCCTGTCTCTACACAAAATACAAAAACTAGCTGGGCCTGGTAGCATGTACCTGTAGTCCCAGCTACTCGGGAGACTGAGGCAGGAGAACTGCTTGCCCCAGGAGGTGGAGGCCTCAGTGACCTGAGATCGTGCCACTGCACTCCAGCCTGGGTGACAGACGGAGATTCTGTCTCAAAAAAATAAGGAAAACAAAGTGCTCCTCCCAGAGGAGGGAGTAACATACCAGCTGCTGGGAGATGAGGGTCGTCTCTTGACACCTGACTCCATTAAACCATGAAAAGGCAGAGACTTATTGCCACTTGACTCTGGTTGCAATGAACCTGTCTCCCGAGATTCTCCTCTAACCCACCCCCATAACTGTATCAGCACAGGTTAATCAGTTTCGCTACTTGCACACTTGGAGTAAGAAAGAAAGTGGACAGGGAAGTTGCTTTAGGGGCAGAGGATGTTCAAAACAGTAACAAATTTTGAGTGCTAAGGTGGGAGGTAGGGGTGGGGATACCATGAGGGCCCTGAGCCAGGGAGAGCAGGCCCTGAGCAGTGGAGCACCTGGGGTGAATGCCTGTGCAGAGGGGAGGTCAGAGGCCGCCTACCTAAAAATTGGTCCCCATCTCCCACTGGCTCCATCAGTAATCATTCCTTGATGTTTTGTACTGTGCCATGTTATGTGGTTGATAGTCCCTCCCACTTCTTAAGGAGATAATGTGCTAATTGGTGACACTAACTGGGTACAGGTCATTGAAGATTTAAGTAACAGTTGTGATTATAATAGATGTCACAGGGTGTTCGTGATCAGTTGCCGAAAGAGTGGCAATTGCAGTGAGTTTAAAATAGCTCACTTAGGATAGGCTGGTCTGGGGAGGCAGATTCCATGAATCAAGTCTTGAAGGAGGGGCACAATTTAATTGGTGCAGGATAGGAAGGACATTCTGATTGAGCAGAACCAATCAGATCCTGAGGGTGGATTGTACTTTTTTTTTTTTTCTTTTTTTGAGCTAAAGTCTGGCTCTGATCGCCCAGGTGTGATCTCGGCTCACTGTAACCTCCGCCTCCTGAGTTCAAGCGATTCTCTGCCTCAGCTTCCCCAGTACCTGGGATTATAGGCACACACCACCATGCCCAGCTAATTTTTGTATTTGTAGTAGAGATGGGGTTTCACCATATTGGCCAGGCTGGTTTCGAACTCCCAACCTCAGGTGATCCACCTGCCTTGGCCTCCCAAAGTGCTGGGATTACAGGTGTGAGCCACCATGGGTGGCCGGGATGGATTGCATTTCTAAAGGAAAAGATGTATAGAAGGGAAGAATATTTGTTAAGAAAACACAAGATTGTGTAAATGTTGAGGTTGTCTGTATTGCCTTGAGCAGGTAAAAGTTAAATGGAGGATCTTGGTTTCCAGGTTTAAAATGCTTAGAATATATATAGTAGATAATAAGAGCAAAAGCACAGAGTTTGGAAATTGTAAACAGAGGCATGTTCACAGGCCAGCAAATCCATCAGTTTGACTGGAGCAGTGCCTTGGGGTGTGAGTGGTGGCGGAGGGAGCAGGGTGAGTTGACTGGGGAAGTCAGTTAGGACACAATGGTCAAGGGTCTTGATGGCAGGCCAAGGACATCAGGGTTTGTCCTGAAGACAAGGCTGACGCTAAGCTTAAAATACTTCCGGAACTACTGCCTTGAGCCCAAGTACTCCCCATCCCTACTCCAGGACCCCTGGACTGGATTCAGCAGCTAAAGAGTTAGGTTGAGAAAGGATTAGAGATTAAGCATTTTGAGGATCACGGAGGGCTTTTTAGCAAAGAGCACATGGGAGGGGTTGAGATCACTGGGAGCCCTTGCGTGTCTTGGGTAGTTTGAGCCAGGGTGGAGGTTTCTGGGAATGTGGAAGGCAGGCCAGATTTTCGGACATTGCAAACCATGTGCTGGACTTCAGGAGATGGGAGAAGGGGACGCGGGAGAAGTGAAGGCAACCATCAGATGGCTCTGAAATTTCCACCCTGAGAGGTCAGGAAAACGGTGGCACCATTAACAGAAATAGGAAAGTCATGACGGCCTTTTTGTTTGATTTTTTTTTTTATTATACTTTAAAGTTCTGGGATACATATGCAGAACGTGCAGGTTTGTTGACATAGGATAGGTACGCATGTGCCATAGTAGTTTGCTGCACCCATCAACCTGTCATCTTGGAAAGGATTTTTGTGAGTGTGCAAATAATTTTAAAATCCATTGTTGGCCAGGCGCAGTGGCTCACGCCTGTAATCCCAGCACTTTGGGAGGCCAAGGTAGGTGGATCGTTTGAGGCCAGGAGCTCGAGACTAGCCTGGCCAACATGGTGAAACCCTGTCTCTACTAAAAATACAAAACTTAGCCGGGTGTGGTGCTGTGCGCCTGTACTCCCAGTTACTCAGGAGACTGAGGCAGAATTGCTTAAGCCCATGAGGCTGAGGTTGCAGTGAACGAAGATTGCACCACTGCACTCCAGCCAACAGAGCAAGACTCTGACTCAGAAAAAATCCATAGTTGGTAGGGGGGCTATCTTTAAGGGGCTGACAAGCATCCATGTGGAAATGTCCAGCAGATCGCTGGAAATGTGAGCCAGGAGCTTAGGAGAAAGGTTGGGGCTGGAGCTCTAGATTTAGGACCCATATCCCAGGAGCCAACATGAGCCCAAAATGGATGAGAGTCTTGATGAACAGCCACATTGAAGTGGTAGGTGAAGAACCAGCCCCAGAAAGGGTGATGAAGCAGGAGAGCCCAGCTAGTGTGGGTTCACGGGGGCTGAGAACGGTGAAGAAGATATTTGATTTCACCATGAGGTCACTGATGACCTTCCAGCAATGAGTTTCCATGGAGTTGGAGTAGGGGTGGCAGAAACCAGACTTCAGGTGGGGGTGGGGCTCCCCTTAACCCATGCAGCACCTTTGTGCAAAATTGTTTTTTTTTTTCATGGTGACCCTTTATCAAGATGCTTACTTTCAACCATCAGGAAACTGTCATAACAAACTGATTTTATTAGAAAAAGGCACTTTAATGCCAACTGCTGGAAACGCATAGTAAATACATTTGCACAACCAAACACAGTGCCCTCCAGGGGGCAGGGAGAGGGAGAGGGTGGGAGAGGGTGAGAGTTGGCTTGGCAAGTAAGACAAGAGTGAGAGGGAGGCCAGGGGAGGTAGTTAGGTCAAGTGGATGGTTTTGTACCAAGGACACAGGTCCTCAGGCACTGATTCACATTACCCAAAGTCACCAGATAATAGAGTTGTTTCCGTGGCTGACATTTCTTAGCCTTACCCCCAAACTTGGCAGGAGGGAGGCAAGCTCATTTAAAGAAGGGAGGGGGAGGACATCCAGGCCATCGGCCCAGAAGGTAGCTTTGAGAGAGAATAGGTTGGCCCTTCCTCGGAAAAAGGGAAGGGGAAAGCAAGGAGCCACGAACAGAGAGAGGTGTCCCAGGAACTCCTGGCTGCTGACTCCCATCTTCTTGGTGAAGGAGTCAGGGTTAAGTGTGAAAGTGGAAGATGAGAGGCCTTGGTCCACCCGAGGAGGTCTGCTGCAGCCATCACAGAAGCAGGCTGGTCCACCTTCGAGGTGAGGCGCAGGCAGGCTGAGCAGCAGACACCATGTGGTAGGCACCCATGCTTGAGCAGGAATGGGGGTGGGCCCCATCGAGGTCGTAGCCGGACTAGCCTCAGTGACACCTGACAGCTGAAAAAATGTCAAAAAGTAATCAAGAGGGAGCCCAGGATGGGGGAAGTAGGCTGGGGTGTCAGCAAAGGCTATTGTCTGGCAGGAGGCTGGTATCACACAAACAGCCCAAGCTCTAGGCACAAACGTTCAATGAATTCAGCTCTGACTGGGGCTTTGTGGCTAGCTGTGAGGCTGGAGGGCACTTCACCCCTGTCTAATACGTCAGCAAAGCACTCTGGGGTGGCCCAAGGTTCCAGCCTGACCACATGGTGACTGTGGTCGCGAACACAGCAAACTCCAGGAAGAGTACCTCAGTCCAGCCAGTGAGGGCTGCTCCCAGAGCGGACTCCTCTTCCCTCCCCTCGTGGTTTGACCCTACTCGGCCTTCTTGTCCCTGAGGAGCGCATATTCCCCAACGTGCATGAGCATCAAAGCGTTCCTACTCTGCACTCATTCCAGCTCTGCACCATTGCCAGATTGGGGGGATCAAACTTGTACCCCATAGTCTTAGAGCAACTGAATCTCGGCATGTACAAAGGGAATTAGAGAATGTTTTCCCTTAAAAGCAAAAGCCCTATCCCTGTGGCTGATCCACGGAGACATACATACAGCCTTGGAAACAAGACCTTACAGCTACAGCCCTGTCCTCCCCGAAGAAACTAAGATACAGACCCACAAGTACACACAAGTACATACAAGGATATTCACATATGGGTAGTAAATTTCCTGTGTAGGGAATGCAGCCAGCGAGATAGAGCCAGCTAGAAGGGCTCTTCTCACAGAGCTGCTGCACAAACCTCGGCCACAAACTTCAGCCTGGCTCCAGGGTTTTTCCTCCAACACCAAGTCAGCCCGTTATGCTGCCAAAAGCATATCCCCAAGTGCTCTTGAAGGCCAGAGTCTGTTGCCAGGGATGTTTAAGCTGGGCACTGTTTGATCACAGTGACACCAGGTAGGGCCGGGGAAGTGGGGGTCAAGTGTATTGACATCCCACTGAAATGCAGGGGCAGGTGTGCTACTGAAGTCGGTCCCTAAGAAAATCCTGCTCAGTTTTGCCTGGTGGGTCACACTTGCCCGGACCCCTTGGCTTATATGTCATGGGGCTCCATCTTGATGAGGGAAGTAGGGTTGAATGGGGAGAAGGGGGCTGGGGTGGGGGATCTTGTCAGAAGGCTCCCAGAGGTGGTCACACTAGGCTCAGCCATCAACAGGGACCCTGAGCCTGAGGAGAGCTCAAGTTCAGCCACTGGGGTCAGCCCAACAGTGGGGCGGCTGGGAGGAGGCGAAGTCTGGTTGCCTAGAAGGCTCGGATTGTGGGAACCCCTGGAAACCACCTGGGTTGGAAGTGGCTGAAGATGAGCCTGATCTCTCAGGAGCTCCCTCAGGGTCTCTTCAGGAACCAGCAGCCCCTCCATGGGGGCCCCCGTCACCATACCCTGAACATATGAGGAGGACCTCAGTGGCCCCTCCTTGACCCCAGGGGCTGCTGTGGTGCCAGAAGTCCTGATGAAGGCAGCAATGACAGTCCCAGGGGGCTGAGAGCTGGGCCCTGCTGGTCCAGCCCCTGTGACCGTGGGTGGTGCTGGGTTGGTCGGACGGTTGGCCCCAGCCAGAAGTTGGGGGAGGCCACTGAGAATCAGTGGAGCTCCTGGGGCTGCCACTTGGCTGTCTTGGAAACTGGTGTTCAAGGGGAAAGAGGCCTGCAAAGTGAAGGTGTCCTTGAAGGTAGAGGCCGGTGGAACACTCTGGAGAACCAGCTGAGCGGGAGCAGTAGTACTGGCGGAAGGCCCATTGGTCAGCACCGTGGTCAGCGGGATTGTCTGCAGGGTCAGGGCAGAGCCCGACCCCACAGGAGCCACTCCTAAGTGGATGTTGCTGGGCACTGAAGACACACTGAGAAGAAACAGAGAACACAGTTGGTGAAGGCAGGCAGTGTCCCCAAGTTGGCTAGGAAGGAGGGCGCAAGAGGAATGGAGCTGAAGGTATTTGTCAATTTCTTTGCTGTGTGTTTTTTTTTTTTTTCCCTAGAGACAGGGTCTCACTCTGCTGCCCGGGCTGCAGTGCAGTGACACTATTACTGCTCACTGCAGCTTTGAAGCCCTGGGCTCAAGCAATCCTCCTGACTCAGCCTCCCGAGTAGCTGAGTCTACAGGTGTGTGCCACCACACCCAGCTAATTTTTAATTTTTTCTTTTGAGATGGAGTTTCGCTCTGTCACTTAGGCTGGAGTGCAGTGGTGCAATCTTGGCTCACTGCAACTTCTGCCTCCCGGGCTCAAGCGATTCTCCTGCCTCAGCCTCCCAAGTAGCTGGGAGTATAGGCATGCACCACCACACCCGGCTAATTTTGTATTTTTAGTAGAGACGCAGTTTCACCATGTTGGCCAGGCTGATCTTGAACTCCTGACCTTAGGTGATCCACCCACCTCGGCCTCCCAAAGTGCTGGGATTACAGGTGTGAGCCACCATGCCTGGCCATAGCTCATATTTATTAAGTGCTTAATATATAGGTATATAGGTCAGGGATCATTCTAAGTGATTGACATGTGGCACTTCACTCAATCCTGAAAACAGACCGCAAGTGGAATAAGAACAACCTGACTTTACAGCTTGAGGAAAGTGAGGCACAGAGAGGTTACATATTAATAACTTGCTCTAAGACTAGCCATGCCTTTGGGTTTTCTCTTTTTTTTTTTTGACGGACTCTCCCTCTGTCAATCTCGGCTCACCGCAACCTCTGCCTCCTGGGTTCCAGCGATTCTCGTACTTCAGCCTCCTGAGTAGCTGGGACTACAGGCATCTGCCACCAAGTCCCGCTAAGTTTTTTTTAGTAGAGACAGGGTTTCACCGTCTTAACCAGGATGGTCTGAATCTCCTGACCTCGTGATCTCTCTGCCTCAGCCTCCCAAAGTGCTGGGATTACAGGCATGAACCTTCGATGTCTTCTGAGTGGGGATGCTGGGGTCTCACAAGGCCTAGATGTGAGTCCCTGGTCTCGTGTATACACAGCAAGTAAGCACTAGAGCAGGGACTCACATCTAGACCTTGTGGGACCCCAGAGCTCATCTTCCTTGCTATTCCACTCTACTGACTGCCCTTCTTGAAAGGGTATATCAGTGACCCACGCCAGTGTAGTGGGAGGTCCATACACATAACCCAACCGCGTCCAACCTTCTCAGGGAAAAGCGGAGGTCCCTTAGTGGAGATGAGATGTAGTGAGAGCTTGCCAGGTAGGCCTGGAGGTCCCAAGGAGGGCACAGCAGGTGGCTCTAAAACATTCTCTATTGCTTCTAGAATGGAGGAGGCGTAGGAGGATGGGACAGGACATGGACGCACTGGTGGCTCCGTGGGGAGCCCCACTCCTGTAAGCCCCCAGGTGAAGTGCTGGGTTTGCCATGACTTTGATGTGTGACCTCAGGCAACTGACTTTCCCTCTCTTGACCAACAAGTGCCCTACTGGCTTCTCCATGGCTCTGGGAGGATCCCAAGAGCCTGGAGACAAAGCAGAGCATGGCAAGAAGTTGAAAACTGAGCCCTGCCAGGACGTGGTAGCTCACACCTGTAATTCCAGCACTTTAGGAGGCTGAGGTGGATCACTTGAGGTCAGGAGTTTGAGACCAGCCTGGCCAACATGGTGAAACCCCGTCTCTACTAAAAATACAAAAACTAGCTGGGTGTGGTGGTGGGCGCCTGTAATCCTAGCTACTTGGGAGGCTGATGCAGGAGAATCACTTGAACCCAGGAGGTGGAGGCTGAAGTGAGCAGAGATCATGCCACTGCACTCCAGACTGGGCGACAGAGCAAGACTCCATCTGAAAAAAATAAAGAAAAAAGAAAACAACCCCAACATGAGGTACTGTGCAAAGACTGATACTGACCTGGGTGCCCTTACCTCACAGCTTTGGTGAGCTTGGCCTGGCTCTCTGCTGGAGAGACAAGCATGGTGGAGGTAGTGGGGATCTCCTCGTCTAGCGACGGTCCCAATTCCAGACTCGCAGATGGCTGGAGACCGACATGCTGGACCTTTGGCTTCTCCCAGGAAGAGCTGCCCTTGCCCTGGGGGGCAGATCTGGATGAGACCCTGGAGCTGGTTCGCCGGGTGGTACTGGTGGAGGCCTCGGAGGCCGTGGAGGCCTGAGGTGTGGCTGCCGTGGCTTCGCTGCTCTCCTCCTCATCTTCAATCACCACCAGGTCCTTGGGCATCTCCTTAAACTGGTACACCAGCCTCTGCCCTTCCACTTTGGCCAGGATGCCTCTTTGGTAGTAGTATCTAGAGAAAGAGGGTGGGGACTTGGAAGTTAGCTGGGAGCTGGGTGAGGGCCTTCCATCTCCATCTCCCCAGCACACTCCTTCCCCAGGGCTAGGCAAGCGTAAGGCTGAGTGAGGCTTGCTGGGGAACCGCCCGAGGGCAAGGGAAACGATATGCTCAGCCCTGTAATCCCAACATTTTGTGAGGCCCAGATCGGCAGATCATTAGAGGCCAGAAGTTCAAGACCAGCCTGACCAACATGGTGAAACCCCATCTCTACTAAAAATACAAAAAATTAGCTGAGTGTGGTGTTGCATGCTTGTAATCCCAGCTACTCGGGAGGCTGAGGCACCAGTATCGCTTGAACCCAGGAGGCGGATGTTGCAGTAAGCCAAGATTGCGCCACTGTATTCAAGCGTGGGTGACAGGGCAAGACTCTGTCGAAGAAGAAGAAGGAGGAGGAGGAGGAAAAAAGAAGAAGGAGAAGGAGGGGGGGAGGAGGAAGGAGGGGAAGGAGGAGGAGGTAGAGGAGGAGGAAGAAAAGGAGAAGGAGGGGGAGAAGAGGGGGAGGGGGGGGGGGGAGGAGGAGGAGGAGGAGAAAAAGGCCAGGTCAGAGATGCAAGAGGAAGAGGGCTCTTCCTCCCAGAGGGGGCCTGGGGAATGGTCATAAGAGCAAGCTAAGAGGAAAGTTGTGAGACCCGTTTCCTTAGGATCAGTCAGGTCTCCATCAAAGCTAGGAGGAGCCCTTGGACTTAAGGAAGGGCTGGTGATCCCCAGGGCAGGGGTTCTGTATCCCAACAGCTCCTACCTTAGTGCCCGCCCCATTGTCTCATAGTTCATGTCAGGCTTGTTTTTCTGCTTCCCCCACAGCTTGGACACAGCTTTGGAGTCCACCAGTTTGAAGATGCCCTTCTCCCGCTGGGTCCACTTGATGTACTTGGGACAGGTGTTTCTGTCTTGCAGAAGCGCCAGGAGGAACTCCCACAGATAGATGGTGCTGCCTGCAAAGGGGCGGGCTGTAAGGGGCAGCCTGGACAACTGGGGCACCCTGGCAGCAGGGAAGGCGCTCCCTCCCCACATCACCTGAGTCCCAGCTGACCATACCTTTGCCATCCTTTGATTTCTTCCTAATGGGGATGCTGGGGTCAGTGACAGGTGAGGTACTTCGGTTGCCCTTGCTCTTCCGGACTGTGAGGGAAAGGTGGGGACGATGAGCTGGCCAAGTTGGCTGTGACAAGGCCAACAAGGAGGAGGCAGGTCACCAGGGCTGGAGGCCACAGATGGCTCTCTAGAGCCACAGCCCTCAGGCCTCTGCACCCTCATTTTGAGGCCCCCAGGGTAGCACTGCAACATGGCAACGCTGCAGAGAAACCAAGTGCTTGCAAACAAGTCACCTTTGTGAGAGCAGACGGCCTAGCCTGACTTCTGATATGGAAAGGCAGCCTCAAGGCGCCACTGTTGTGCAGGTAAGTGCGGGGCTGAGGTTTGGTTGCCATGCTGACAAGGCAGTATCGAGCAGCCATCGCCTGAGTAAATCAATAACACGGGGCTTGGGAAAGCCCAAAGTCCTCTCTCATATATGGCGTCGGCTTTATAAGCTCTGCAGAAGGGAGATAAGCACCCGGCATGACTAGCCTTTTATAGGCTGAGGCCCCAGAGGTCTGGGGACTGGCCAGGGGGCCAAGCCTGGTGTCCAAACTCCCAGCCCAGAATTCAACCCGCTGAGATCATCGATGTTTCTGTAAGAGCTTATGCAGATCCCGGGCAGACAGGGGCAGCATGGGAAATGTCAGGCTGCAGGCAGGCTAAAGGATGAGGCCAGCTTTCACAGAAGGGAGGTCTTTTGGTCCATCCATGTCACACCAGAGAGCTGGCCTCTTAACACATCCATGAACCCTGACCGCCCCCCACGCCCCGCCCATCCCCTTGGAGACACACATACAGTCACTCTCTCCCACTTACTTCTCTTCTTTGATTTCCCAGTCTTCTTGGCACTTTCCTCTATGGGGACTTTTTCCTCCAGAGAATGTCCCTCCTGGTCACTAGTGTCACCCGCCCTGTTCAGGGCATTGGGCTCAGAGGCAGGAAACAGGTAGTTGGGCAGAGTGACGGCTGGTGCAGGGTCCGAGTCTGGAAGCATTTCAGAGGTACTGACTGCAAGAAGAAAGGCTTGGGGTGGGCAGGGCCCAGGGCAGGGGCTGGAGTGGGGGTCGCCCAGTGCTGGAGAGACTGGTGGGTTCCGGTGGGGGGGGCTCTTCCCCCCCGCCCCAGACACAGGATGCACCTGAAAATGCCTCATGTGGCTTGTACCACAAGGAGAGGAAGCATCTGCAGAACTGTGGGCACGAGCTGGCCCCAATCACAGCTGCCACATTTATAGCCCATTGCTGGTGGTGGGGAAGTTCTAGGCAGCACCCCAGGTAAAGAGCCATCTTGATTTAGTCCTAGGCTCATTTTATGACTCAAAGGGGCCTTAGAGATCATGTAGTCCCATTTCTGTGCTTTCCTGATGAGGAAACTGAGACCCAGAGAGGGGAAGTCAAGTGCCCAAGGTCACACAGCAAGTCGGTGCCTGGTACAAATAGGCACCCCTTGTTGGATCCTGGATGAACACTGGTGAGAGCCAGGACTAGACACCTGTCACATTCCAGCTTTATGGGTTGCTTTCCCTCACTGTACCACAGCATCCCTTGGGAGAGGGCAATCTAGGGGGACCTTCCTGTGCCGTTAAGGCATCTGCCTGAGAGGGCACTGGGAAGAGCCTGCCTTGGGGGCCCTCCGGGGAGCTAGGGGCCTGGTAGGATGGGCAGGGATCACTTCTTTATTTCTTTCTTTTTTGAGACAGAATCTGGCTCTGTCACCCAGGCTGGAGTACAGTGACACGATCTTGGCTCACTGCAACCTCCGCCTCCTGAATTCAAGTGATTCTCCTGCCTCAGCCTCCCCAGTAGCTGGGACTACAGGCGCTTGCCACCACGCCTGGCTAATTTTTGTATTTTTAGTAGAGATGGGGTTTCACCATGTTGGCCAGGCTGGTCTTGAACTCCTGACCTTGTGGGATCACTTATTTCTAAATGAGCCCCACGCTGCATCTCTGTCTTCCTGGGAGTTAAGCAAAAGAGCAGAGCCTGAGAAAGGTACCATGGCCAATATTATTCAGCCTGGAAATGGAAATACATTCTTTCTTCCTTTTTTTTCTTTTTTTTTTTTTTTTTTGAGATGGAGTTTTGCTCTTGTTGCCCAGCCTGGAGTGCAATGGTGCGATCTTGGCTCACTGCAACCTACACCTCCTAGATTCAAGTGATTCTCTTGCCTCAGCCTCCTGAGTAGCTGGGATTATAGATGTGTACCATGCCCAGGTAATTTTTATATTTGTAGTAAAGATGGGTTTTCACCATGTGGCCCAGGCTGGTCTCAAACTCCTGAGCTCAGGTGATCCACCCGCCTTAGCCTCCCAAAGTGCTGGGATTACAGGCATGAGCCATCACACCTGGCCTGAAAATGAAAAGAAATTCTGACACATGCTACAACATGAATGGACTTTGAGGACAGTGTGCTAACTGAAATAAGCCAGCCACCAAAATACACAAAAGATCAAAGTCATATGAATATCAGTGGGTATAGGACATATACCTGAGTGCACACATGACTGAGAAACCAATACACAGATTTCATATTTTTAAACAGAATTCTTTTGTTACCTTGAGTTCAGGCACTGGGGTTCACACTTACAGATCTGCTTCTCATCCAGGATATCACTGGGAGACTCCATATTCAGCAAGACTTCCGCAGTTGACATGGTGTGCGAGGTGGCCTCATTGTCATCTGGTCCCGGTTCCATGGTGGAAGGAGAGAAGAAAAGTTCCCTCAGAGCACAAGGCAGGGGGTACAGCTACAATCAGGGCCAGCCCAAAGAAAGGATGGTGGTAAGCATCCTTCGGGCTGGCCCTGAAGTGAGTGCTAAGTGAGTGAGAAGCAGGTGACACTGTCCAGAGGTACCGAGGGCCAGCCAGGAAGGGTCCGGCACCCTTCCCTCCGTAACTCTCCACCCCCTCAGCTGGTCTTCACTCCCGATTGTCCCACTCCATCTCCACAGACCATGAATCTGCTAAGATGGTTCCCTCCTCTGTGAAGCAGCATGTTTTTGCTGGTGGCCTTGCCCATTCTGCACAGGGTTACTAGAAGCCATTGTGGGCTGCTGTTCCCTAGAGACACAGGCCCTCTTTCTACCACACATTCCCTGCCCAGCAAGGGAACAGACCTGTCAGCAAAAAACTGCCTTCCAGGATCTGATCCTGCGCCATGCACAAGGTCCCGTCTGTTATGATGCCATTGTGAACGTCGTCCAGCTCCAGTCCCGAATACAGATGCAGTAAATCGGGGTACGGTACCTGCTCCACGATCACAGCTGGGAACACAGAGGGGTCTTCCAGCTATGGAGAAGATAGGGATGTGGTTCACAACACACCCAGGTCTTCCAGCAAACCCTCCCTACCAGAATCTGAAAATGGACCAAGTTTACAGCCAGAGTTAGGGGAAGAGCAGGTTGTGGACCAAGATAAGGGCTACAATGTCTGGATGTGGTGAGCTTGAGGTGCCTTTGGGACATCTGAAATAGAGATGCCTATTGGGGAATCAAAAAAATTCATGGTCTAAGAGTTCAAAAGGGAGCTAGTGGTCGCTCGATCCTTGGAGTAGATAAGAAAATTGAGATGAGAATTCAACCCCTAGAGAGTGTTAAGTGTTCTGAAATTAAGCAAAGCTAAATTAAAAAGCAGTATGACTGCAAATGTTTTTTTTTTTTTTTTTAAGACTCCACATAGAGGAGGCTGCATGCGGTGGGTCATGCCTGTAATTTGGGAGGCCAAAGCTGGTACATCACTTGAGCCTAGGAGTTCCAGCCTGGGCAACACAGTGAGACTCCATCTCTATTAAAAAAATAAACAGTAAAAAACCTCTATATAGAAAGAAATATACCAGGATGTTAATCAGAGTTTTCTTTTCTTTCTTTTTTTTTTTTTTTTGAGACAGAGTCTGACTCTGTCACCCAGGCTGGAATGCAGTAGCTCAATCTCGGCTTACTGCAACCTCCACCTCCCAGGTTCAAGCGATTCTCCTGCCTCAGCCTCCTGAATAGCTGGGGTTACAGGCACCTGCCGCCACGTCCAGCTAATTTTTGTACTTTTTAGTAGAGACAGGGTGTCACCATGTTTGTCAGGCTGGTCTTGAACTCCTGACCTCAGGTGATCCACCCACCTTGGCCTCCCAAAGTGCTGGAATTATAGACATAAGCCGACACCATGCCCTGCTATACTTTCATGTTCATTATGGAGTTTTGAATAATTTTTTCCCCTTTCTTTTTCGTATTTTCCAAATTTTCTTTCATGGGAACGTTGATCATTCTTTTTGTTGTTGTTTAGTCTCAAGATCTGTTTGTGGATGATAATTCTTTTTTTTCCATGCAAAAAGGATGAGAGTGATCCTCTCTATGTAGTGTTCCTGAGGGATCCAGAAAAACAAAAATGGATAAAAGACCTTTGGGTTTGGCCCTGGGCAGTCACCCTGGCTAGATCAGTTTCAGGGCAGTGCTAGGGTGCCAGCACAATGGATCTCAGTGGGGACAGACTGGAGTAGGCGCTTAGGTATAGTGATTAAGGCCCCAGCGTCTAGAGCTATACACTGTCCATGATGATATCCACCAGCCATGGGTGGCTATTTAAATTTAGAGATAAATAAAAACTTTGGAAAGCTTAAAAAATCATTTCTTCAATTGCACTAGCCACATTTCAAGTGCTCTACAGCCCCGTTGACTTGTATCCCCATACTGGACAGCACAAACACAGGACATTTCCAGCATTCCAGAGAATTCTATTGGATTGTGCTGATCTAGAACCAGACTGCCTGGGCTTGAGACCAAACTGCTGCTCACTAGCAGTGCGGCCTTGGGCAAGCTACCTAACCTTTCTGTGTATCAGTTTCCCCGTTTATAAAATGGGAGTGATCACATGACTGATCCCTTAGGATTGTTTCAACAGATCAAACATATAAAGCACTCAGAGCAGGGCCTGGCGTAGACTAAGCTCTCATTAAGTGTTAGGTATCAGGGGCTTCTAGGAGACTGGTAATGTTTTATTTGTTAACCTAAGTGGTGAGTACCTGGGTGCTCATTTTATAGATGTCTATATCTAAATATGATTTATGCACCCTTTTGTATTTATTATACATTTCAAAATAAAAGTAGTCTCCTAAAAGGAGTGAAAGGGGCCAGGCACGGTGGCTCACACTTGTTTTCCTTTTTCTTTTTTTTTTTTTTCTGAGATGAAATTTCACTCTGATTGCGTAGGCTGGAGTGCAGTGGCACAATCTCAGCTCACAACAACCTCCGCCTCCCGGGTTCAAGCGATTCTCCTGCCTCAGCCTCCCGAGTAGCTGGGATTACAGGCATGTGCCACCATGCCTGGATAATTTTGTATTTTTAGTAGAGATGGGGTTTCTCCATGTTGGTCAGGCCGGTCTCTAACTTCCAACCTCAAGTGATCTCCCTGCCTCAGCCTCCCAAAGTGCTGGGATTACAGGTGAGCCGGCTCACACCTGTTATAATCCCACCACGCCCAGCTGGCTCACACCTGTTGTAATCCCAGCACTTTGGGAGGCCTGAAGCAGAAGGATTGCTTGAGCTCAGGAGTTCGAGATCAACCTGGGCTACATGCCGAGACCCCATCTCTACAAAAAGTACAAAAATTAGGCCGGGTGCGGTGGCTCATGCCTGTAATCCCAGCAGTTTGGGAGGCCGAGGAGAATGGATCCCTTGAGGTTGGGAATTTGGGAGTTTGAGACAACCCTGACCAACATGGTGAAACCCTGTCTCTACTAAAAATACAAAATTAGCCAGGCGTGGTGGCGCATGCCTGTAATCCCAGCTACTCAGGAGGCTGAGGCAGGAGAATAGCTTGAACATGGGAGATGGAGGTTGCAGCGAGCTGAGATCGCACCATTGCACTCCGGCCTGGGCAACAAGAGCAAAACTGTCTCAACACACACACACACACACACACACACACACACACACACACTAGCCAGGTGCAGTGATGTGCGCCTGTCATCCCAGCTACTTGGGAGGCTGAGGTGGGAGGATCACCTGAGCCTGGGGAGGTTGGGGCTACAGTGAGCCATGATTGTGCCACTGCATTCTATCCTGGGTGACACAGTGAGACCCTCTCTCAAAAAAGAAAAAAGAGTCAAAGGGAAGTAAGAAAGTGAAAACAGAGGGTGGAGACTACCCTGGGGGAAGAAAGGAACTAAAAAGGTAGCGTCTTGAAAGTGGGGGCAGAAGGGAGGGAGGTTTTCTTTTAGGGTTGGGGAGACCTGAAGATGTTCAAAGTTGAGGAGAGATCTGAGACATCTAAAAGATCCCAGAGGCCAGGCGCGGTGGCTCACGCCTGTAATCCCAGCACTTTGGGAGGCCGAGGAGGGCAGATTACCTGAGGTCAGGAGTTTGAGACCAGCCTAGCCAACACAGTGAAACCCCGTCTCTACTGAAAATACAAAAATTAGCTGCGTGTGATGATGCATGCCTATAATCCCAGCTACTCCAGAGGCTGAGACATGAGAATCGCTTGAACCCAGGAGGCAGAGGTTGCAGTGAGTCAATATTATGCTACTGCACTCCAACCTGGACAAGAGTGAAACTCCATCTCAAACAATTAAAATAGGGCCGGGCATGGTGGCTCACACCTGTAATCCCAGCACTTTCAGAGGCTGAGGGGGGTGAATCAGGAGTTCAAGACCAGCCTGGCCAACATGGTGAAACCCCATCTCTACTAAAAATATAAAAACTAGCTGGGCATGGCGGTGGGTGCCTGTAATCCCAGCTACTTGGGAGGCTGAGGCACAGAACTGCTTGAACCCAGGAGGCAGAAGTTGCAGTGAGCCGAGATTGTGCCACTGCACTCTAGCCTGGGTGACAGAGTAACACTCTGTCTCAACAAATACGTAAGTAAATAAACAAACAAAAAAGATATGAGAGAGAGGAAGCGATGGATGGTTTGAGGTCTTGGAGGATGCCAGAGAGAACAGATTCAGTACATACAGAGGTTGGGAATTACCCCTGCAAGGAAAAGGAGCATTTCTTTCTCCTGGGCCAGTGGGAAGAAAACAAGAACAGGAAATGTTACAGATAAAAAGAGAGAAGGAAGGGAAATTAAGGGCATCCTGGGCTTGGAGGAGAGTCTGTCTTTTGAGGGTGGAGGGTAAGAACTGCTTCTGTGAAAAACAGCCGCTATGAAGAAAAGAAACAGTTGCTGAGTGGACTAGAAACAAATGAAAAACGACAAGTAGCACTGACAACTCATGTATGGTAGATTTTTCTTCCTTTCTCCTTGTTTGATGCCTTCCACCAGGCTAGGCACACCCTGTATGTTCAATAAAAT
Organism: Sapajus apella; assembly: GCF_009761245.1. Classification (NCBI taxonomy): domain Eukaryota; kingdom Metazoa; phylum Chordata; class Mammalia; order Primates; family Cebidae; genus Sapajus; species Sapajus apella. The sequence continues at coordinate 790,420 of NW_022437055.1, forward strand.
TGAGCAAGCTTTAGGTAGGGAGGTAGACAGAAAGTTCAATGTGTTCAAAGGCCACTAGGGGGCAGCCTTTAGTAGGCCACCAGAGATTTGACAGTTTTCCATCCTCACAGGATTTAAAATAGAGAACATCCGAGTTAGACTGGAATGCCCTTTGGAGGTAATCCATTTGGATCTCCTCTTGGTGAAGATGGGGAAACAGAAGTCAGATAGGGTAGGGGGCCAGGTGCAGTGGCTCACGCCTGTAATCCTAGCACTTTGAGAGGCCAAGGTGAGTGGATCACTTGAGGCCAGGAGTTCGAGACCAGCCTGGCCAACATGGTGAAACCCCCATCTCTACTAAAAACACACAAAAATTAGCCGGGCATGGTGGCAGGCACCTGTAATCCCAGCTACTCAGGAGGCTGAGGCAGGAGAATCACTTGAACCTGGGAGGCGGAGGTTGCAGTGATCTGAGATCACACCACTGCACTCCAGCCTGGGTGATAAGAGCAGGACTTCATCTCAAAAAAACAAAACAAAGAGATAGAGTAAGGGACAGGACTTGCTCAGGTGACATTGTGGCCAAACTGGGATTGGAACCCAGGGCTCCTGACTCCTAATCTTCCATTCCTTCTACTGTACCTGGGTGCCTCTTCCCTCTCCATTTTGTGGAAGGAGGAGAATGGAGGGTAGTGATGAGTGTGCCCGGACACCATTCAATGGGTACATTTCAGCGCACAGAAAATGTGCCAGTGCAGGGAAGGAATGGAAAATCCTGTCCTATTTTCCAAATTCCTCCCACCAAAGACCTCATTTCTAGTTTGTCCTGAATCCTTAGGCTGGGGCCAAAGAGATGACTGAAAATATCAGGGCCTGGACTCCAGTCTACAGTTCAGCTGGCCACACTCATTCTTGCTACGTGGCTCTTCCCTCAGCTTTCTCACTGTGACATTTTGGGAGAAGGGAAATGGCTGAAAAATGCATTTGATGGTCAGGGTACCCTTTATGCTTTACTCCATGTTGCTAACCAGCAGCTCAGTTGATGTACTTAGCAGCTGTCTGGCTGGCTCATTGATTGCACGTGAGCAACCAGCTCCTTAAATGACGGCCCAGTGACTCCGTACCAGCCTCATGAGTGACTGGCTGGTACGCAGGCTGGCTGGCAAGCAGGTCCAGTGCCCTCAGCATAGTAGGTGCTTGATGGATATTTGCTGATTGGCTAGCTGTGCAGCCAGCTGGTTCCCTGGCTGGCTGTGTCTATCTGATTGTCCACACGGGCTGACTGTGCTCCATTCTCAGGGGCCATACCTGGTGGATATCATCGTCCATCCCGTTGCTTGCGAACTCAAAGATCAGGTCACTAGGCTGTAGGGTAATAGCCATGCTCTCTTCTCAGCGAGCTGACAGTGGGATTTACAGAGCCCTCCAGAGCTGTGGGGCTTTCTTAATGAAGAGACGCCACTCAGGTACTTTGGAGCCTAGAGCCTGCCCCCCGAGGTGCAGTAAAATAGGGGGTGGAGAGAGCTGGAGGAGGTGGTGAGCTAAGCCAGGCTCAAGGCTGCATGCTGGGCTGGACCAACCACAGGAGCAACCTAGAGAGAAGGGAGAGATGGGGACAGTGAGTAAGTCACCCTTGAGCTCCGTTGCCAGAACTGCCAACGAACCAGAGCGACGCTGCCTTGCTAAGGCAGACTGCCAATAGAGGAGCAGCCGAAAGGGGAGGACGAGGAGAGAAAAAGGGGGTCACGAAAAAAAGAAGGAGAAAGAGGAAGTCAACTGAATGGCCTCCCATGGGAAGTCGCTGAGTGCTGGTGCCAGTCTGGTTCACCAGCATCAGCATCTCGAGCTAGTCCCAAAGACATGCAGCCTCCCTCCCTGCCTCCTCTCCTTCCCCTGGAGAAACTGACAGATAGAGGAACTCTGGGCTCTCTCCACTCTGAAGACGAATCCCCAGGGCATGGGGGAGTCAGGGCGCCTGGCCGGGCCTCATGGACATGGCAGCAGCATGGAGAGTCCCTGTTAACTCCCTTGGCTTGGGGAAAAATCGTGTGAGGGGCTGAGTGGGGCCTGTGGGTACACAGAGTGCTCTTCTGACTCTGCCTGGCTCCAGTTGAAGTCAGCCTTATTTTACCTTGGGAGTAGGGACCAGTTAGCTTTGAGGGGCCACATCTACAGAGGAAGAAGTGGGGGTGGTCACACCCCTGCCTGCCTTGCTGTGGGGGGGTTGTGTTGCGTGAGGGCCAGCAGTGGCCTGACCCTGCTCTCAGGAATGGGACTCTCAGATGGAGCCACGCCTCCACAGAGCGTGGAGACAGAAGGACAGGTGTGTCACGCACACTGTTTTCATCAGCACCCCCCAGCCTCACCAGCACCGCCACCACCCACCAGAGAGCGTGGCCTCTGTGCTGTGTGTGGGTTTGTGTTCTTGGTTCAGCTTTGCTTTCAGTTTCAAGACTGAACTGTCACCCTGGGAACTGGCAAGGAGAGCCCCAGCTGGAGGAGGGGCAGGAGGAACCTTCCCCATCCTCTGGGGCTGGCTCGGGCCCCCTTTCCAGGAAATCTTCTGTGTTGGCCGCAGCCCAAACACATCTCCTCTCGCCCCGCGTGCCCTCAGCGCTCACAGTGTCATTCAGCGGCATCGGGGCTTGCATGTGTTTCCCTTGTTGCCACTCCTCAGAGCTGTCAGTGCAAGAGCGCCTCATCTGCGTGTTGTGGGTGGTCACACCCATGCCTGTCTCCCACAGCCCCAGCCCTCCCACCTCCCTCCTTGCCAGCCAGCTCTGCTCCTCCACCCCAATTGCTGGAGCTTCTCCACTTCCAGGCGCCACGTCTTTGGTCCCCTGGGCTCGGTTCTGAGTGTGTGGATGTGCGTGTGGGTGGGTCCACGAACAGCCTGGCCTCAGCATGAGCGCCTGAAGAATGAGCGCCATGTGCCACAGCAGAAGCCACACACTGCACGCCACCTCCTTGACACTCCCTTGGCAGTGCCGGGGTGGCCAAACCTTCTCCTGGCCCGGAAAGAAATGAGGAACTTAAGAGAGGGGCAAAGGGGAGGAAAGGGAGGGGGACCATGGTGACCTCCCTGATGACCGCTCTCCCCCAAAGGAGACACCCAGGCCTCTCCTACTTCCTTTCCGTTAGCCCACAGGGCTGGCCGTGCTCCTGCCCCACCCCCACCCTCACCCCCACACCTTTCCACCCACCCCAGTAAAAAGTTGGGAGAAGTCACTCAACTCAACCGGTCAGGCCTGAATTTCCCTCTGGACAAGTGAGAGGCTGAGTACTTAGAGGAGGCTCCTGGGAAACTGCCGCCCTGGCCCTGGGTTCACTCCTCCCACCGCCGCCCCACCCCCACCAGACCTGGCCTGCGACCCTTTCTCCACTGGTCTGTGAAGCCTCCCAAGGCCATTTATGCTTGGAAGGTCCCTCCCCCACTGCTAGTCTAAGCAGCCCCAAGGCTTGCATTCCACAGGCCTTCTGTCTGCCTCCGGGAAACATTCTCATACTAATCAAATTAAAGGTGATCACTTTCACCTAATCCCACTTTGTCTAAACATGAAACTCCTGTGTGTGTCCCTTCCCCCAAGGTCACTCGCTATAGCTCTTCCCTTCCGACTTGCTCATCTCTTCTTCCCAGATCAGGATTTCATGTTTGCAAGTTCATTGCTGGAGTTATCTGGCTGGCCTACTTCTATTCACCTTCCTTACCTTCCCCATGAGACAGTGGCTTCCTTGAGGGCAGTGACAACTGTGTTAGACATTGATGAAACCTGAGCACCTTGCATCATGCCTAGCATGTAGCAGACACTCAATTTGTGTTTGTGGAATGAATGCATGAATGAATGAAGGGATGGATGGGTGGGTGGATGGATGGGTGGAGAGATGGACAGATGGACGGATGGACGGATGGACGGATGGAAGGGTGGATAGATGGATGGATGGATGGATGGATGGATGGATGGATGGGTGGGTGGATGGGTGGATGGATGGGCGGGTGGATGGGTGGTATGGGTCAGTCAGCATCTCTGAGGTATGTTTTCTGGGCAACGTTTATCTGTATACAGTGGATGCCGGTAGGTGTCACGTACTCTGCCTTACGAGACAATGAGAAAAATGCACATACCTTCTGGGGTGACCTCTGCATGTTTTTGCATTGCCATTTACCCAGATGCACTATCTGTGTTCGCTGTGGGTGTGCAAGCGCACTGCGGGTATACGCGCATGCTGGGTGTGTGCATGTGTCCCCAGCATGGAGATGTGTGCATGAGAGCCTCTGTGTGTCAAAGGGCCGCCCTGGTCTGGCCGGCAAAGCCACAAGCTCAGTTGTTGGTTCCTCCTCCGGACCAGCCTCAGCTGCCTTCGTGAGAATGACAAACCCGAGCTAATGCTGGCTGGAAGTGGCTGTGCTGAAGATGGGGGTGGGGTTCTCAGTTAGAGAATGCCAGCCCCAGCTAGATATGTGGCCCATGGGTCTCAGGGGTGAGACCCCCCAAAATCCATCTGCTAGGGAGCTAGTGGGGGACGGAGGGAACCAGGGCCCTGCACTGCAGTGAACGGAATCCTTGGCCATCAATGCAGAGAGGTTTGAAATAAAAGAGAGACGATTCCCAGGGCGTTCTTTTCTGTGTCCACATGTTGAAGCAGCAAAATCCAGGACTTGGTGGGTGCAGGTTTTGCTGGCTCGGGATTGTGAGGCAGTACCCAGCACCGGAGGCCCATCCTGGTGATCATCTGCCCCGAGCCTGAAGCTGAGGTCTTGAAGGGGTGGAGAGGGAGGAAGTGGCTGTCCTGCTCTTTTGGCCAAGGCTAAGAACCCATCCCGCCCTAACCTTCCACTCCAGAAAGTTTCCCCCTCCCCCTTGAGATGTTTGAGGATTTGAAAGTGAGAGGTGGAGAGAGGCTCATTTGCATGTTCACTCACTCTCCCCAGCAGAGGAGTGAACCCCCACTTCAGACCTTCAAAATAACCTCCTTCTCCCAGGAACCTGAAACCAAAGATGCCACTACCAATAGGAGGCGTGCCCTGCGGACCAGGGGGGCCCCCCACCAGGGGCTCCCCTCTCCAGTGGGTCCTTTGGCTAGGACGCAGCTTCAGTAGCCTAGAGCCCTGGATCTGCCTCCCCATAGAGTGGAGGATGCCGGGGGCACACACGGACACTGGCTCCGGCAACTGAGGTGCCTGGGAACCTCTGTAACTGGTGCTGAATCCCCCCACCCTGCTGCATCCTTGCACAGCTCACATCTTGCTCTGGTCACAGTCCACTGGCAGGGTGATAAGAGCTCCAACTCCCTTCACTCCCTTTGAGGCCCTACAGGGTCCCTGGCTCCCGCTGCCTGTCCTACTTGGGCCAAAAACAAAGCCTTTGTGTGAGTAGTGCCCAGGGGTGTTCTCTAAGTGTGTGGACCACAGAAGAAGTGAGCAGGCGAAGGCGCCTACTTCCAGGCCTGCAAATACACACCTCTGTGGCTCTGAGTGTATTTCAAAACTGAAGCAAAATTGAAGTGGTTTGTGCTGCTCCTGTATCACAACTGGGCCCCCTTCAGACATACAGACCCTTCCTGGGGCTGTCACTGAAATATACCAAGCAGTGTCCAGCACCCACTCAGGGCCTCCCTGACAGGAAACCACCTCAGTGTGAAAGCCACGTCCACAGTCTCCGTGGAGTGAGTTTGAATCCACACCCACTCAGCTGAGCCAATGGCTCTCACAGAATTGCTGGTAACACCCGTGGCATTTTCACACATGCCAGGAAACATGGAGGCCAGATGGCCAGCTGAGCCACAAAGCACAGTTCTCCTTCTCCCGTTCCTTGTCCCCTCGGAGCCAGCTCTCACTCCTGAAATACCTCATCTTCCATGAAACCTTTCTGGAATTCTCTGGAAAGGAAGTGACAATTTCCTTCATGCCATTTCCCATTCCCCCAACACCCCTCCCCTACAACCACAAGCAAAATGGAAACTACCCCAGAAACAGCTGTACCCTCGACTGAAAAACAGCCCATCCCCCGGCAAATAGTCATCAAGCAGGGAACTGCCTGCTGCACCATGTGACCAGTGGCGTGGATTTAAGAGATAGAAGGCCAGAGTCAGGACGACATCCAATGAATAGTCCTGCACAGAGCAGAATTCACCCATCCTCAGGACTCGAACCCACAACCTCACCAGTGAGGGCTTAACTCCAACGAGTGAGCTAACCCTCCTCCTTAAGCAAGTGTCCAGTGAAGGGGCCCCAGCCATGGTGTTTTGCCAGCTCTTTCTCCTCTGTTCCTTTCTACCACCCACTCCATTTGAGATGAAACCAGGAAGACGGAGGGAAAAAAGGTTTTGCAAGCTCTGTTGGTTGGGGTTTCTCTGTGCTTATTTACAAGAAACCCAGTTTCCTTCCTTGTCCCTCTGTCTCCACCTGATTCCAGCATAGGGCTTGTCCCAACTCCGACAGTGAGGTGGCCCCAGGACTCTTCCCCAGTTCAGCCCCTCCCCCCCCACACACATCCTTCTCAGCTCTCCTCTTCCCCTACCTTCTTCCCAGGACTTGATCTGTCCCAGAGGAGGAGTAATTAGATGGCAGGTCCCAGGCAAAGAGAAGCCTTCTCCTCTTTTCTCCAGAGGACCCACAGCCCACCCACAGTGTAGACTTCAATATCCTAGCAAGATGTATGACCATGAAAAGGCGACCATCTTTCTGGGCTGTGGTTTCTGTCATCCTTCGAGCGGGTGAGGGTTGTGAGTAATCCAGGCTTAGCAGGTGCTCACCAGGGAGTCTCGGGTGAATAAAGATGGCAGTGGGAAAAAGCACTTTGAAAATTAAAAAGCACTCATCCAGATGATGAGTTTCAGGTGACCTCCCAGAGAGCAGCGGGGGTTGTGGGGCCCCATGAAGCTCCAGACAGTGGACCCCACTGGCTCCAGAATACACAGAGTGGGGCTAGAGTGGTCCAGTTGTTGGGTAGGAAGGGGCTGGCTCCTCGCCTGGGTTGGGGGCCCGGCAGGGAGGGAGGAGCAGGCTGCTGTGGCTGGTGCAGCGCTCCGGGTCGCCTGTCCTAACCCCGCCCCAGTTCTTTGGGTTGTGGTTGTGCGGCAAGAAAGAGCAGTACACTACAGAAGCCCCACAGGGGAGGAAGAGGAGGGGAGGGTTAGTGACAAAGAGAACCTATTTCCCCAGCTGCCCTGAGAAGGCTAAAAGAGTACCCCCTGGAAGTGCCTGTGGCCACCACATCCCCATCACTACTGCTTCAGGGAGGAGGCGCAGGACAGTGGCCTTAAGCCAGTGACGGGAGAATTCACTGCAGGGAAAGGGAGAAAGCCAAGTGTGGGGCAGCCACGAAACCCTAGTATAATAGCCTCCCAGCTCCAGCCAAGGAGAGCCCCCAGAAGCCCCTGCGGACCCTAAGATCATGGGCTTTCCAGCTAGAAGCCCCAGCTCTACCTTGGGGTTGAGGCAGGTCACTCTCCTCTTGTAAAACAGGGATCTCCTACTTAGCTCAAGGGGTTGTTACAAAAGGCCAATGGGCTAATGTAGGCAAAAAGTTCTCTGTTAGGTCCCAAATGTGTTTTTCTTTTTTTATTTGAGATGGAGTCTCACTTACTCTGTCACCTGGGCTGGAGTGTAGTGGCACGATCTCGGCTCACTGCAACCTACACCACTCGGGCGTGCCTCAGCCTCCTGAGTAGCTGGGACTACAGGTGCGCGTCACCACACCCGGCTATTTTTTTTTTTTTTTTTTTTTTTTTGAGATAGAGTTTTGCTCTTTTTGCCCAGGCTGGAGTGCAATGGTATGATGTCGGCTCACCGCAACCTCTGCCTCCCAGGTCCAAGTGATTCTCCTGCTTCAGCCTCCCGAGTAACTGGGATTACAGGTATGTGCCACTATGTCTGGCTAATTTTGTATTTTTTAGTAGAGATAGGGTTTCACCATGTTGGCCAGGCTGGTCTTGAACTCCTGACCTCAAGTGATCCACCCGCCTCAGCCTCCCGACATGCTGGGATTACAGGCGTGAGCCACCGTGCCCAGCCAACGTGTTTTCCAATTCCCTGGTCTGATTTGTTAGTTCCGGGCTCTGGTGGCTCATTAAGTATTCGGCATGTCTTTACCTAGATAGAGAGGAAGAAAGGGAAATGGAGGTGGCGAGATGCAATGAAGGCTGAGGGGCCAAAAGCAACAACTATAACATGTATGGTAGAGAGAGGAAAGCAGTTTGACTGGAGGGAGAGAGGAAGATTGCTTGGGAAGCTGGATAAGTGGGTCCACAGAACTGTGGAATGTGAACTTAATATGGAAAGCAACTGTGAGTTACTGTAGATTCTTGAGCAAGGGAGGGGCACAAAACTCGGCCCTTTAGGAAGGGCCGTTCAGTCTGGGTACAAGAGTGGGTCTGAAGCAGGAGAATCGCTTGAACTCAGGAGGCAGAGGTTGCAGTGAGCTGAGATCACACCACTGTACTCCAGCCTGGTTGACAAGAGTGAACACTCCATCTCAAATAAATAAATAAATAAATAAATAAGACTGAGTCTGTGAGTGGAGGAGATGGAGGGAGACCAGGTATGGTAGCTGAAGGCCAAGAGGTGAATCCCAGAGCCACCCCAAAGGAAAAATATTGACAAGACTCTGGGGAGACACAGTAGCTGTAGAGACCCCAAGATGTGCAGCGTGTTGTCACTGTAAGAATGTTAAAAGATACTGCCAGGCGTGCTGGCTCATTTCTGTAATTGCAGCACTTTGGGAGGCCGGGGCGGATGGATCACCTGAGGTTAGGAGTTGGAGACCAGCCTGGGTAACATGGCAAAACCCCGTTTCTACTAAAAATACAAAAAATTAGCCAGGCATGGTGGCTACCTATAATCCCGGCTACACGGGAGACTGGGGCAAGAGAATCACTTGAACCTGGGAGGGGGAGGTTGCGGTAAGCTGAGATTGTGCCACTGCACTCCAGCTTGGGCAACACAGTGAGACTCCATCTCATAATGATACAAAGACAAAGATTATCCCAAATTCCCGACTAGAAACTAATTAATTAGTGGGCCTTTAGAAGCTGGGATAATCTATGACTTGGTACCAACAGGATATTAAGTCACATAACTTTTATTGAAGGGACACTGTTCTTTGTCAAGGCCCCTGCCAGCCCAGTATGTGTCCTAGAAACTAACGCGAAGCCTCCTTGCTCAGATCTGGAACTTTCCTGGGTAGCAGGGGCCATGGTGGGGTTGCTGCCCCTCCCAGATGCCCGCTGCTGCCACTGACCAGTCCCCAGGTCAGCAAAAGCAAAGGACAGTACTTCAGGCACAAGAGCAGTACTCCAGCATCCCTTACACAGAAGGGAGGGTGCCAGAAACGATGGCGTAGGAAGACAGCCTACCAGGGCCTGCCCAGACAGGGAGGGCAGCCTCAGCTCCGGAAGTCATCGAGAGCTCCTGGGGTTCCTCCTTCTCTCTCACCCTCACTATTGAAACCTCTCCCTGAGTTAGAAGGCCAGGAGCAGTGGTGCACACCTGTAATCCCAGCACTTTGAGGGGCCAAGGCGGGTGGATCAGGAGTTGAAGTCAGGAATTCGAGACCAGCCTGGCCAACATGGTGAAACTCCATCTCTACTAAAAATACAAAAAATTGACCGGGTACGATGGCTCACACCTGTAATTCCAGCACTTTAGGAGGCCGAGGCCGGCAGATCACCTGAGCTCAAGAGTTCAAGACCACCCTGGCCAACATGGTGAAACCCTGTCTCTACTGAAAATACAAAAATTAGGGCTGGATGTGGTGGCTCACGTCTGTAATCCCAGCACTTTGGGAGGCCGATGTGAGCAGATCACCAGATCAGGAGTTCGAGGCCAGCCTGGCCAATATGGTGAAACCCAGTCTGTACAAAAAATTACAAAAATTAGCCAGGCGTGGTGGCGGGCACTCTCCTCACTCAGGAGGCTGAGGCAGGAGAATCACTTGAACCTGGGAGGCGGAGGTTGCAGTGAGCCAAGATCGCATCACTGCACTCCAGCCTGGGCAACAGAGAAAGACTGTCTCAAAAAAACAAAAAAACAGAAGCCACACACACAGGGCATACATTCCACCTCCGTGCCTGTGTTCACACTGTCCCTCCCCGAGGCCTGACAGGCCCTTCCTCAATTACTGTGAGTTCAGTGCCCACAAGTTCTTCAAGATCTGAAGCAAATGTCACTTTCTTTTCAAAGCCTTCCCTGCTTCCTCCCCACCTGGCATATTCTCTCCTCCTCCTAATGACACCTTAGCTTGACTTCTTAGACGAAGCAGGGGTTCACAGACTATGGCTCATGTACCAAATCCAGCTCTGTTTTTAGACAGCCCATGAGATAAGAATGGTTTTAACATTCTTTAATGATTGGGGGGAAAAAAATCAAAAGAAAAAATATTTCATGACATACAGTTATTTTTTTAAATATATATTTTTTGAGACTGGGTTTTGCTCTGTCATCCAGGCTGGAGAGCAGTGGCATGATCAGGACTCACTGCAACCTCTGCCTCCCAGGCTCAAGCAATCCTCCCACCTCAGCCTCCTGAGTAGCTGGGACTACATGTGCACGCCACCTCGCCCAGCTAAGTTTTTGTATTTTTTGTTGAGACAGGGTTTTCTCATGTTGCCCAGGCTGGTCTTGAACTCCTGGGCTCAAGCAATCCTTTGTAGGAAAGGTTTGCTGGCTGCTGGACTAAATGTTTCAGTGTGAATAAATTCACCAAGTTCTCACGCCTGTAATCCCAGCACTCTGGGAGGCTGAGGCCGGCGGATTGCCTGAGGTCAGGAGTTTGAGAGTAGCCTGGCCAACATGGTGAAACCCCATCTCTACCAAAAATATAAAAATTAGCCAGGTATGGTGGTGGGCACCTGTAATCCCAGCTACTCGGGAGACTGAGGCAGGAGAATTGCTTGAATCGAGAAGGCAGAAGTTACAGTAAGTGGAGATCGTGCCATTGCACTGCAACCTGGGTGACAAGCACAATCTCTGTCTCGAAAACAAAAAATTCATCAAGTTCATTTCTTTTTTAAAATTTATTTTAGGCCAGGCACAGTGGCTCACTCCTGTAATCCCTGCACTTTGGGAGGCTGAGGCGGGTGGATCACCTGAGGTCAGGAGTTTGAGACCAGCCTGGCCAACATGATGAAACCCCGTCTCTACTAAAAATACAAGAAATGAGCTGGATGTGGTGGCGGGTGCCTTGTAATCCCAGCTACTGGGGAGGCTGAGGCAGGAGAATCACTTGAACCTGAGAGGCAGAGGTTGCAGTGAGCTGAGATTGCGCCACTGCACTCCAGCCTGGGCAACAAGAGTTAAACTCTGTCTCAAAAAAAAATTATTTTCAAATTTCTATTTATTTTTCAGAGATGGGGTTTCGATATATTGCCCAGGCTGGTCTTGAACTCTTGACCTCAAGTGATCTACCCACCTTGGCATCCCAAAGTGCTGGGATTACAGGCGTGAGCCACCGCACCTGGCCCATCACGTTCATTTTAAGAATGTCACAGAGCACTCGGGGATGGAGGTGCCTGCAGGGACGTGTGGGCTGCCAAATACAACTCAGCAGATTCTCATCAGAAAGAAGGGCCTGGGCTGGGGTTAGGAGACGTGAGTTCTGCCCATGATGTGACCTCAAGCAGGTCACTTCTGCTTTGTGGGCCTCGGTTACCACATGTGCACAATGAGAGGGTTGGGCTGGGTGGTCTAACGCCCTGTCTGGCCCTGTGACTTCGACAGGCAGTGATCGACTGCATTTCTAGCTCCCACAGTTCTTAGCAGACACAGTCTTGATCATTTACTCTCAGAACAAAAGCTTACAGAAGGGTCCTCTGCCCAGCTGTGGTTTTCCACTGCCCCCATGAGCCTCCCTCGAACCACCCTCACCTGCCCCACCCCACCCTTCCCGTCTGCTGACCTTTCTGCCCTCCTCTCAAAATTCCTGTCCTTGCAAAATGAAGATGGCCTCCTCTCAAAATTCCTGTCCTTGCAAAATGAAGATGGCCTCCTCTCAAAATTCCTGTCCTTGCAAAATGAAGATGGCCTCCTCTGAAAGCGCCCTCCCCTCCCTCCAGTCAGGTGGGCTAAGAGCCTCCATTTCTTTGGGAGGGAGGCAGAGAAAGGACTCTCACCTCTCCCCAACCTCCCAGGACCCACAGCAGATAGGCAGTGGAGCAGGAGATAGGGCCAGCTCTCACCGCACCCCTGCTTTGCCAGAGGAAACAGCCCTTCTCTGCCACTTCCTGTCCCAGGGGTTTCGGCAGTTTCCCCTTTGGGGCCTGTTAGCCCTCCCAGCCCCGCCCCTGCCTCACACAGGTCAGGGAGTGCAGAGAGGGGAGGGCCCTGAGTGGTGAGTGGGGAGGATCCCTCACAGGAAGGCCGAGGAGACAGCTGTCTACACAAGGGGACGCCCCAGCTGAGCTCTACCAGCCTGCTTTGGGCTAGGAGCAGGTACAGATGGATGCAGTATCTGGGAGGGAGACTGGGGCTCTCCTACCACAGACCCTCTCCACAAACCCTCTCCTGTTACCAGATGAGTAGAAATGACTTTATCACTTTACCTAGTTATCACCTTGAGGGGTGGAGCGAGCCTGCCCTTAGAGGATTGGTTAAAAAACTGAAATATAAATGCTGAGGTCAATGTCCAGGAAGGACTAGCTCAGGGTGGCTTCGAATGGAGGGACAGGTTGAATGAAGCAAGAGGATGAGAGGGTAGTTCGCTGGGGCAGATAACACTGAAATCAATGTCACTTCATAATTTTGCAGGGGCCTTGTCCCTAGCACCAATGGACACAGGCGACAATGGAGGGCAAAGTACAGTTGTCCTTTGGCATACTTGGGGATCGGTTCCAGGACCACCTGTGAATACCGAAATCCAAGCACACTCAAGTCCCGCAGTTGGCCTGTGGAGCCCACAAATCCAAAATGGTGGCCCGCGCGATACTCAGGTTTCGAATCTTGGGAATACTGTAAACAAATACCCATATATGCCAGGCGAGGTGAATCAAGCCTGTAATCCCAGCACTTTGGGAGGCCAGGGTGGATGGATCACCTGAGGTCACAGTTCAAGACCAGCCTGACCAACATGGTGAAGCCTCCATCTCTACTGAAATTGCAAAAATTACCTGGGCATGGTGGTGCACACCTGTAATCCCAGCTACTGGGGAGGCTGAGGCAGGAGAATCGCCTGAACCCAGGAGGCGGAGGTTGCAGTGAGCTGAGATCACACCATTGCACTCCAGGTTGGGCAACAAGAGCGAAACTCCATCTTGGGTGGGGGGAGGGGGGGAAGAGTTCTTTTAGCTGGGTATGATGGCTCACAGCTGTAATCCCAGCACTTTGGGAGGCTGAGGCGGGTGGATCACCTGAAGTCGGGAGTTCAAGACCAGGCTGGCCAACATGGTGAAACCCCAACTCTACTACAAATACAAAAATTAGCCAGGCATGGTGACACATGGCTATAATCCTATCTACTTGGGAGGTTGAGGCAGGAGAATTACTTAAACCTGGGAGGTGGAGGGTGCAGCGAACCGAGATCATGCCAATTCACTCCAGCCTGGGTGACAGAGCAAAACTCCGTCTCAAAAAAAAAAAATCCAGGCCGGGTGCGGTGGCTCATGCCTATAGTCCCAGGACTTTGGGAGGCTGAGGCGGGTGGATCACGAAGTCAAGAGGTCGAGACCATCTTGGTCAACATGGTGAAACCCTGTCTCTACTAAAAATACAAAAAATTAGCTGGGCATGGTGGCTGGGCATGGCGCGCCTGTAGTCCCAGCTATTCAGGAGGCTGAGGCAGGAGAATTGCTTGAACTCAGGAGATAGAGGTTGCGGTGAGCCGAGATCACGCCATTGCACTGTAGCCTGGGTAACAAGAGCGAAACGCTGTCTCAAAAAAAAAAAAAAAAAATCCACATATAAAGTGGATCTATGGCTGGGTGTGGTGGCTCATGCCTGTAATCCTAGCACTTTGGGAGGCTGAGGCAGGCAGATCACAAGGTCAGGAGTTTGAGACCAGCTTGGCCAACATGATGAAACCTCGTCTCTACTAAAGATACAAAAAATTAGCTGGGTGTGGTGGTGCATGCCTGTAATCTCAGCTACTGGGGAGGCTGAGGCAGGAGAATTGCTTGAACCCAGGAGGCAGAGGTTGCAGTGAGGTGAGATCATGCCACTGCACTCCAGCCTAGGCGACAGGGTAAGACTCCATCTAAAAAAAAAAAAAAAAAAAAGTGGATCTGTGCAGTGTAAACCCATGTTGTTCAAGCGTTAACTGTATTATATCACATGTGGGTCATGGGTAGTGGCATTTTTCTGAGTGATGGAACAGGAAACTCACATTCCATGGTGGCTGATGACTTGGTGACTTACACTCCTAAGTACCTCTGAGGTGCTGTTGCAAGGCGGGGCTCCTAGCCATAGGGCTGTGTGCTTGTGAGGTTATTGTGCAGGCAGGACACCCACTCGGTGAGACCCTCCCAAGGCCATGGGTCGGAACAGCTGTAAGCGGCCCAAGGTTTTGGACCTCTCTGCTCAGTTGCCAGTCCTCCTGGGAACAGGCCAGAACTACGTGATGCTGGTTCTAGAAGCCTTGCTGGCCTGGGGTCCAGGGGCCTCATGGTGGATAAACATGATCACCTGTGCCTCCCCATGGTGATACTGTTCCCTGAGGTTCAAGCAGCTGTGCAAGCAGCTAAGGGAATTCCTACAAATGATGGTTCTGGATGGGCCTGACAAAAAATGGCTGAGAAGGTGATCTTGATACTTCTCTCAGCTCTGAGGCCATATTCTTGTATCTTTGGCCAAGAACCCTGCCCAGCCAGGCCTCCTATCAAGAGAGCAGGGGTCGGATGTGGTGGCTCACACCTGTAATCCCAACATTTTGGGAGGACGAGGTGGGGGGATCACTTGAGGTCAGGAGTCCAACACCAGCCTGGCCAATATGGAGACACTCCGCCTCTACTAAAAATACAAAAATTAGCTGGGCGTGGTGGTGGGTATGTGTAATCCCAGCTACTCGGAGGCTGAGGCAGGAGAATCCCTTGAAACTGGGAGGCAGAGGTTGCTGTGAGCCAAGATGACGCCTCTGCACTCCAGCCCGGGTGACAGAGCAAGGCTCCATCTCCAAAAAAAAGAGAGATCAGGGTCCCACTTTTCCCTGTTCCGTCTCCCTCTATGTCCCCCTATGACAAAGAGGAACCAGTTCCCCCAAGATAGGGCCCTGCCGCCCGAGGGGAATGCCTGCTTGCCCACTCCTGCAAGCTGGAGTGAATGCGGCTTCACAGCTGGTAGGGAGAACGCCAAGGAAGCCTTAGAGACAACATCTGGATGTGCACCTGGGCTTCTGCCAGCCCCTCCCTACATCTGCAGCACAAACCCAGGGCCAGGGTTTGGTTACAAGCCTGGCTCAAAGTTAGTGGCACGTGTGTGGGTGGAGGGGGTGGAAGCGCTTGAGGTTGATGCCAGCTCAGGGTGACCACTTGTGGGGTTGGCAGTGATCTGAGCCACTGGTGGGTCCAGCATGGCGGGTGTGGCCACTGTGGCCTCAGCCATGGCCTGTTGGGGGAGGGGCGGAGGGGTGTGGGTGCCTGTGTAAGTGTGGGCAAGATTTTCTTTTGCGCCCTCTGATATCACTTCAAGTTGCTTCCCCTGTATCAGGAAAGGGAGGGCCAAACAGTAAAAATGACAAGGTGCCAGGACAAAGTGCAGGGAAGGCGGCAGGGATGTGTAGTTCTGGGGTGTGGGCTGTGGGATTGCTGGAGCATCAGGCACTGGATGCGAGTTACCTCCTTTCAGTCTTACACTACGCCGTCCCTGCAAAGGAGCCAGCGAGTGGCAGAGCCGGGGTTTGAATACAGCTTTATTTCCAACTAGTACACCCAATGGACTTTGTTTTCAGTGAAATCTGTTTTGGTAATAACTCTGTTTTAACAGTTCCATTTGAAAAACAGTCAAAGTGAGGCTCAGAGAAGATCAGGTGACATTATCAAGGCCACTGCCAAACGGAGGCAGAACTCAAACCAGGGCTGGTGTGACCTTGATCTTGAAGTCCTTGCTTTTCCCTCTGTCCATGCTAGCAAGCATCTGCTAGGATCTCAAGGCTGGCTCACAGCTCTCAGCCTCGAAGCCTCAGAGCCCCTGTGAGGCCCCTCCAACAAAGGCTTCCCAGGCTTGTAACCCATGCCCAACCCAAGCTCCATCAAGTAAGTCAATTCTAACTTCCTGGGTCCAGTCTGCACCAAAATGGTGACGATTTGGGCTCCTGTGGCCAGCTGCGGAGAAGGAGTATTGTGGAGTGGGGGGCCTTCCAGCTCTGATGATGTGGAAGCTGACTCTTCCCATAGCTCAGAGCTCTGCTGTTTCCAAAGAATTCCTGGCCCCAGACCTGAAGTAGCCACAGCATGGTCCCTGCCCCATAAATATACACTTGCTCTTGACTTATGCATCATGTAGGTCTGGGCTCTTATCTTGGGGTGTTGGTTCACATGTTTATTCAAATATTTATGGAAAGTCAGCCTTGAACACCTCATAGGTGCCAGGCCCAGGGCCAGGGGACTGATCACGGGGCCCGCCCTATTCTCTGTGGTAGAGTCTCTTTGTATCAAAGCTCCCAGTAAGCTCAGTAGCCCATCTGCCTAAACAGCATTACTGAGTTCCCCATCCCCTCAAAACATGCCTGCAGCAAGTATCTCTTCACAATTGAGGCCCAAGGGCTGGGAGAAAATGGGGAGTGAATGCTAATGGGTATGGGATTTCTTTGGGGGTGAAGAAAATGTTGTTTTCTTTCTTTCTCTCTTTCTTTTTTTTTTTTTTTTTTTTTTTTTGACAGAGTCTCACTCTGTCACCCAGGCTGGAGTGCAGCGGCATGATCTTAGCTCACAGTAACCTCTGCCACCACCCCCCAGGTTCAAGTGACTCTCGTGTCTCAGCCTCCCAAGTAGCTGGGACTACAGGTGCCTGCCACCACACCAGGCTCATTTTTGTGTTTTTAGTAGAGACGGGGTTTCACCATGTTGGCCAGGCTGGTCTCAAACTCCTACCTCAAGTGATCCACCCGCCTTGGCCTCCCCAAAGTGCTGGGATTATAGGCATGAGTCACCCACCGCACCCTGCCTAGGAGTGATGAAAATGTTCTAAAATGGATTCTGGTGATGGATGTACAACTCTGTGAATAGACTAAAAGCTACTGAAGTGTACACTTCGAGGGGGTTAAGTTTATGGTATTTGAACTATGTCTAATAAATCAGCAGTCTTGTTTTTTAACTGAGGTCCAGAGAGGGGCAGTGGCCCACTGAAGGCCATGCACAAGGTAAGGTCTTCTGGTGGATGGCTTCAAGGCTGTTTCCTCCTTGCCCCCACTTCCCTATAATCCTAAGCAAGGGTAAATATAGGGTCACTGGGTATACATGGCAGGTCCAACCTTATGAAGCTGCTTTCCCAAGGACTTTAATTCCAGGTCTGCCATTAATGTGGCCAAGTTCCTGCACCTCTGGATCCCAGTTTCCCCATCTGTAAAGTGAAGCGGGCAAGTTTGGTAATCTTTTGCTAAAGGCTCAGCCAGCTCTGAACCTCTGAGTTTCTAATTAGAAAGCACTGCAAGGGACCAGCTATGGTGGCTCACGCCTATAATTCTGGCATTTTGGGAGGCCAAGGCAGGAGAATGGCTTGAGGCCAGAGGTTCAAGACCAGCCTGGACAACAAAGTGAGACCCAGTCTCTACTAAAAAAGAAAAAAAAAAGCAGCTGGGTGCAATGACTCACACCTGTAATCCAAGAGCTTTGGGAGACCAAGGTAGGCGGATCACCTGAGGTTGGGAGTTAGAGATCACCCTGACCAACATAGAGAAACCCCATCTCTACTAAAAATACAAAATTAAGGCCAGGCGCGGTGGCTCAAGCCTGTAATCCCAGCACTTTGGGAGGCCGAGGCGGGTGGATCACGAGGTCAAGAGATCGAGACCATCCTGGTCAACATGGTGAAACCCCGTCTCTACTAAAAATACAAAAAAATTAGCTGGGCATGGTGGCACGTGCCTGTAATCCCAGCTACTCAGGAGGCTGAGGCAGGAGAACTGCCTGAACCCAGGAGACGGAGGTTGCGGTGAGCCGAGATTGCGCCATTGCACTCCAGCCTGGGTAACAAGAGCGAGACTCCGTCTCAAAAAAAAAATAAATAAATAAAATAAAAATACAAAATTAGCCAGGCATGGTGGCACATATCTGTAATCTCAGCTACTTGGGAGGCTGAGGCAAGAGAATCGCTTGAACACAGGAGGCGGAGGTTGTGGTACGCTGAAACTGCGCCACAGCACTCTAGCCTGGGCAACAAGAATGAAACTCCATCTAAAAAAGATAGAAAGAGAAAGAGAGAGAGAGAGAGAGAAAATAAAAGAAAGAAAAAGAAAGAAAAAAAAGAAGAAAAAGAAAGAAAGAAAGTAAGCAAGCACTGCAAGGCAGAATAGAATGGAGTGTCAGACATGTGGCCCTCCTTTGGGTGCTGCAGGGGGCCTTTGACACAATTAAGTGTTCGAATAGATGCTCCTCACTGATAGTGATGATGAAGATTTTCCCATGAGAGTCAAATTCTCTCAGACAATCCTTCTGCTGACTCTCTCCATGAGGGGCAGCTGGATTCTGATTTCACCTCAGCACTGCTGGGTGATAGAGCAACCCATAACAGAGATCCATTGATCATGTCCTTTGGAGATGTCAGGAACTAGGTTCTTGGCCTGGCGCCCAGGCCAGCAGCCCCACCTTGCGCTGAGCTTGCCTTCGTGGTGGAGGGAGCGATCCTTGATGGCCACAAGCCTAGCCCCCACTGGACAGGATGTTTCCACATCGAGACCCACTTCCTGCAGCTAGGCCCGGGCTCCGGTTTCCCCCCTCTCCTGCCATCTGGTCGCCTGCCCTCTGCCCCCTCCCCTTGCCGGGTGTTTACAGGCTGCCTTATCAGCCTGGGGAATCTGGGCCTCACCCAGCCGGCTGCCCCCGCCCTGCCTGGCCCAGACAGCCTGCCCAGGGCCCTACCTGCTCTTTCGTCACTACAGGCTCCCGCAGCCCGGAGCCCCCCTGAGCCACAGGCAGGCAGGGGGGTGTGGACGAAGGCTTGCTGCCTGGCACAGGCCCGCAGTGCCTGGGGCCCTGCCTGCCGGAGCGAAACCTGAATATCCATAGTGCTTTCTGCAGCTTGCTTAAGCTGGAGGAGGCATGCGTTCTTTGAAAATTGTACCTTCTCTATCTGCAGGCTATGGAGACAGGAATGAGACACCAGTGCTGCTAAGGAAGCTAACTTTGGCCTGGAGTGACTCCATGGCTCTTTTGTCCTTAGCCACCCAAGAACAGGGAGGGTGGAGGGTAGCTCTAGGCTGGAAGGGACTGTGAGTCCAGGCAGATATATATATATATATTTTTTTTTTTACTAGAGAGCACTATAAACACTCTAAGCTAAAGGTGGGGCTGAATGAGGGGCTGAAGGCTGGCTGTGATGAAGGAGATGAGGCTGGGGGGTCTTGGGGCACAATCTTGGCCAATCCACAGGCAGGCTTCTGAGCCTCATGGGTTCCAAGCTGTCTGTGTCCCTCCTACCTCAGGATCTGTGCACCCACCCAAAGGCTAGGATTAGACCAGAGCTAACAACTGAGTAAGCCAAAAGATTATCCCCTAGGACAGAAGGGCCTAGATTTTTTCTGTCTAATGTGTTTGAGTCATGAAGGGAGACAGGGATGAAGGTGCCACGCAAATGAAGATGCTGAGGGTGACAGATTTCCCTTCCAGCACTTGAGGCTAAAATTCTGAAAATTCACCCTCTGACCCAGCTGTAGGCAGGTCCTACAGAGACAGGGCCTCCATGCCAAAGCTGACCAAGCCCGGGACTAGGCGTCAAAGCCATAGTCCAGACCCAGCTCATCTTCCAGGGGCCTCCATTTTGTTTACTGATAAATCCCTTAAAATGTACTCAAGGCAAGTAGATTGCAACATTCACAGTTAAGATCATAAGCCATACTTCCAAGAAATGTTAAAAGACTATGTCCTTCTAGGTCTCTAGAATACAATTTTCAGCAGTCTGGGAGCACTTGGGTGGGAAAGTTTGGAAAAACACTGCTAAGTCAATTTTGCCATTAATGGGCTATGTAACCACAGGCATGCCACGCCACAGGGCTCTCGAAGCCTCGGGCCTGCATCCCTAGAGATTTCATGCTATCCAGAGCTCCAAGCAGGCTTACTGATTGTAGTAGCCATCAGGGCTCCACACTTCTTCCTTCTATTAAAACTTTCAGGCCAGCCAGGTGCGGTGGCTCACTCCTGTAACCCCAACACTTTGGGAGGCCAAGGCAGGCAGATCACCTGAGGTCAGGAGTTCAAGACCAGCCTGCTAACATGGCGAAACTCTGTCTCTATGAAAAATACAAAAATTAGCTGAGTGTGGTGGCGGGTGCCTGTAATCCCAGCTACTCCAGAGGCTGAGGCAGGAAAATCGCTTGAACCATGGAGGCGGAGGTTGCAGTGAGCTGAGATCATGCCACTGCACTCCAGCCTGGGCGACACAGTGAGACTTCATCTCAGAAAACAAACAAACGGCCGGGTGCGGTGGCTCATGCCTGTAATCCCAGCACTTTGGAAGGACGAGGCGGGTGGATCACTTGAGGTCACCCTCTGTATCTTAAAAAAAAAAAAAAAAAAAAAAAACTTTTAAGCCATGCTCTCATCTCCCCGGGAACAAATTTGCCTACCAGAAAAAAAAAATCATAAACCATTTAGTGTTAATAGCTGATATTGGGTTAAGTGTCATCTCTCTCCTTAATACATTTTTTCTTTTCTTTCTTTTCTTTTCTTTTTTTCTTTGGAGACAGAGTTTCACTCTGCTGCCCAGGCTGGAGTGCAGTGGTGCAGTCTTGGCTTTCTGCAACCTCCACCTCCTGGGTTCAAACGATTCTCATGTCTCAGCCTCCTAATATCTGGGATTACAGGTGTGCACCACCACGCCCAGCTAATTTTGTGATTTTACTAGAGACAGGGCTTTGCTATGCTAGCCAGTCTGGTCTGTAACTCCTGACCTCAAGTGATCCACCCGCCTTAGCCGCCCAAAGTGCTAGGATTATAGGCATGAGCCATTGCCTGGCCCTTAATACATTTTCATTTAACGAGACCATCTGGAATGAACATGTTTTAGCCTGAGAAGGGACTCCAGGGCAAGTGGTCGCTTGGGGCCAACCTGCAGGTGAGCTAGAGGGTGTTTTTCGGTGGTTCTACCTCCCACCACCCCAGTAGCTGTGGAGTGAGCTGGTCTTCATCATCTATACCCCATGCCTGTGGGTTCTGTTAGAAGACTATATGGAGTGAATGAAAATCCTTCGGAAAGCGAAAAACTAGGCCTGGTGCAGCAGAAAGCCCACTTGACTGGGAGTGAGGAAGATCAAGTTCCAGTCTTGGCCCAGCCTCTGCCTATCTCCTCCCTCAGCTTCTGAGCTGGCGCCAACTCCTACTCCGGGGCACACGCTGACATCTATGGCTGTGGCCACACCAGCCGGACTCAGCAGAGCCTTACGGTCCAAACTCATCTGCTCAGTTTCCAAAGGTCCTTCACAGTCTGACCCCACCCTACCTACTCAGGCTTGTTTCCCATGATTTCCCAACTTAAGCCTGGGCTTCAAGCCCAGTGGTCTCCTCATGGTCCCCTGAGGGAACATTCCAGGCTCATCCACAGAGTTTCTCAGGCCTGCCATGCCTTTGCTACTCCTTTTTGGCTAATCAAATAGTGCCTATCAAGCAAGGTCCCAACTAAGTCCCCCAACCCCATGGAGCTGGTTGTACCCTCATAATTATGGCCTGCACCCATGGAGCCCTGTTCTCTAAACCCCCATGACTCTTAAATTCTACTACAAGATTTATTAATCCCATAGGGTCTTGAATTGCCCTTTAATTATTTCATGTGTATCTCTTGTTTCCCCAACAGGCAGTACAATCCATGGGATCAAAGCCCATTTCATCTTCTTCTGACTAACACAGGTTTGGGCATTCATGAATGAAGTCCATGTAAATTCTCGACAAGAGTAAGATCTCTAGAAATGAGACCACAGACCAGGCATGGTGGCTCATGCCTATAATCTCAGCACTTTGGGAGGCAGAGACAGGCAGATTAAGAGGTCAGGAGATCGAGGCCATCCTGGCTAACACAGTGAAACCCCATCTCTACTAAAAATACAAAAATTAGCTGAGTATGGTGGCATGTGCCTGTAGTCCCAGCTACTCAGGAGGTTGAGGCAGGGGAATTGCTTGAACCTGGGAGGCAGAGATTGCAGTGAGCTGAGATCATGCCATTGCACTCCAGCATGGGTGACAGAGCAAGCAAGACTGTCTCAAAAAAAAAAAAAAAAAAGAAAGAAAGAAAGAAAAAGAAATGAGACCACAGGTCCTGATAGGCTACAGACTAGGGATAAGGTAGGTGTAGAGTTTGGCCAATGTCTCTAAGGCTCCAATGTTACTTTTTCTCTCTTGCTCCAAGCCCCTGTTAGGGGCAACATGTACTAGCTAGAGTCATTTATTCCAAGTGGCATTGAGAAGGCAGTTGATGATCAGGTCATCATTTAAGCATTCTCTCTTTGTACAAAACCACAATGTTTCCACCCTGGTGATACTGGTTGATCACTGAACCCTCAGGAAAGACTTCATGCTGGATTAGGTCTAAGAACGAAAATGATTCAAGAGAAGAGGGGTATGAGGATAACTATATGAGAAAAAACAACTTTTATTTAAAGAAGCCTTTTGTTTTCTGGACAGATAAGGCTAAAGAGGAATATAGGCCGGGCGCGGTGGCTCAAGCCTGTAATCCCAGCACTTTGGGAGGCCGAGGCGGGTGGATCATGAGGTCAAGAGATCGAGACCATCCTGGTCAACACGGTGAAACCCCGTCTCTACTAAAAATACAAAAAATTAGCTGGGCATGGTGGCGCGTGCCTGTAATCCCAGCTACTCAGGAGGCTGAGGCAGGAGAACTGCCTGAACCCGGGAGGCGGAGGTTGCGGTGAGCCGAGATCGCGCCATTGCACTCCAGCCTGGGTAACAAGAGCGAAACTCCGTCTCAAAAAAAAAAAAAGAGGAATATAATTGGCATCTATAAAATGATGTATGAGGCAGAGAGTCATGGATTTATTCCTTTTTAGCCTAACAACATCAATTTAAAGATAAGCATCATCTAAAATAATGGTAACATAAGGGACAAACATGATTATAAAATTAGATTTAAAAAACAAGGACAGACTGGGCATGGTGGCTCACGCCTGTAATCCCAGCACTTTGGGAGGCCAAGGTGGGTGGATCATTTGAGGTCAGGGGTTCAAGGCCAGCCTGACCAACATGGTGAAACCCCATCTCTACTAAAAATACAAAAAAAAAAAAAAAAAAAGGAATTAGCTGGGTGTAGTGGTACACGCCTGTAATTCCAGCTACTTGGGAGGCTGAGGCAGGAAAATTGCTTGAACCCAGGAGGTGAAGGTTGCAGTGAGCTAAGAACATGCCACTGGCACTCCAGCCTGGGTGACAGGTCTCAAAAATAAAGTAAAATAAAATAAAATAGAAATACAAAATAAGACCAAACATATTTGTTACAACAAAAATTAATGCAAGTGGTATAAATGTAAATATTAAAGAAAATGTTATGGAAAAGTCAATCATAAAAATCATATGCAAAGGACTTTAGCCAAAAACAACTTCGAAAAAGAGCAAAGTTGAAAGGCTTATACTACCTGGTTTCAAGAATGATTATAAAGCTACAGTAATCAAAACAGTTGGTATTAATGTAAAGAGAAATATGTAGAAGAATCAATGGAATTGACACCGAGTCCAGAAATGTGCCCACATATAGACAATGGTAGTAGACTCATGATAGCTTTTTCAACAAATAGTGCCAGAATAATTAGATATTCATATGCAAAAAGAAAAGAAAGGCTGAGTGCAGTGGCTCACACCTGTAATCCCAGCACTGTAGGAGGCTCAGTTGGGAGGATAGCTTGAGGCCAGGAGTTCAAGATCAGTCTGGGCAACATAGTGGGAACCTATTTCTACAAATAAATAAATTAATTAATTAATTAAATTACCCAGGCATGGTGGCCCACTCCTGTGGTCCTAGCTACTTGGAAGGCTAAGGTGGTAGGATCACTTGAGGCCAGGAGGTCAAGGCAGTGAAACATAATCACGCCACTGCATTCCAGCCTGGGCAACAGAGCAAGACCCCATCAAAAAAGGAGAGAGAGAGAGAGAATGAAGGAAGAAAGGAAGGAAGGAAGGAAGGAAGGAAGGAAGGAAGGAAGGAAAGAAGGGAGGGAGGGAAGGAGGGAGGAAGGAAGGAAAGAAGGAAGAAAGGAAGGAAGGAAAAGAATTTGGATCCGTACCACTCAACATACAGAAAAATTAACTCAAAGCTGACCATAGACTAAAATGTAACACCTAATATTATAAAACCTATAAAAGGAAATATGAACCAAAATATTTGTGACCTAAGGCTAGGGGAAGAGCTCTTAAATACAGCATCAAAACTGTATTTTTTGAGTTCTTAAATACCACACCAAAACTGTATCCATAAAAAGAAAAATGGAAAAGTTGCACTTTTATAAAAATTAAAAATGTTTGCGAAAGTCAGAAGACACTGTGAAAAGGATGAAAAGAAGCCACAGACTATGAGAAAGTATTTACAAATCATGTATGTGATGAAGGTCTTGTATCCAAAAAAACATAAAGAACTCTCAAACTACAAGAAAACAAACAACTCAGTTTTAAAAACAGGCAAAAGATTTGAACAGACACCTCAACAAAGAAGACTTATGGACAGCAACTATATGAAAAGATGTTCAGCATCATCAGTCATCAGGGAAATACAAATTAAAATCACAATGAGATACCACTGCACACCTATTAGAATGGCTAAAAGAAAAACACTGCCCATATCAAGTGTTGGCGAGGATGTAGAACAACTGGGACTCTCATACCCTGCTGGTAGGAATGTAAAATGGTTCAGCTACTTTGAAAAACAGCTGGACAGTTTCTTAAAAGTTGAACCTACACTACTGTATGATGTTGTTACTCTACCCCTAAGTATTTAACCAAGAGAAAAGGAAATATACAGCCACAAAAAGGATTTGTGTACAGACGTTCATAACAGCTTTGTTTGTAATAGCTAAAAGCTAGAAAAAACACTAAACATCCATCAACTGACGAATGGATAAGCAATGTATGATCTATCCATACAATGGAATGCTATTTAACAATAAAAAGGAATGAAATACTGATGTATACAACAACATGGATACATCTCAAAACAAACATGCTGAGTGAGAGAAGCCAGGCCAAAAAAAGAGTACATGCTATATGCTTCCAATGACATAAAACTTTGAAAAATGCAAACTAATCTACAGTGACAGAAAGTAGAGAAGTGGTTGTCTCAGGATGGGAGGGAGGGCTCGCAAAGGGGCACAAGGAAACCGTCCAGGAATGAAGCATATGTTCACTCTCCTGATTGTGCTTATGGTTTCACAGGTATACATATGTCAAATGTTATCAAATTGTATGCTTGGAAATACGTGCCGTTCATCGTGGCACATCAATATTACCTTGCTAAAGCTGTTAAATCAAAAGAAAAAAGGTCCCCACATTAGATGAAATAACAGCAAACACTATATAATTTCTCCATGTAACATTACTATGGAAAATTATTACTAATTTTTACTATGTAACATTATTATTATTACTATGGAAATTTTCTTATGTGACATTACTATGTAACATTACTATGTAACTCCACTATGTAATATTACTATGTAACTTTTTACTACATAATATTGCTATCTAATTTTACTATGTAATATTACTATGTAACTTTTTACTAAATAACATTACTGTGTAACTTTATATGTAAATTTACTATATGTAACATGACTTTTTACTATATAACATTACTATCTAACTTTACTATGTAACATTACTATGTAACTTTACTGTGTAAAATTACTATCCAAATTTACTATGTAATATTACTATATAACTTTTAAACTATATAACATTACTACGTAACTTTACTATTAACATTGCTATCTAACTTTTTACTATACAACATTACTATGTAACTTTACTATATAAAATTACTATCCAAATTGACTATGTAACATTACTATATAACTTTTTATTATATAACATTACTATGTGACTACACTATGTAACATTACTATGTTACTTTACTATGTGACATTACTCTGAATTATCCCTGGAGACAAAAGGACCAAAAACACCCATGCTGTCCTAGAAAACACATTCCTTGGAGCCACTCTGTACCCAGGCTGAAGTGCAGCAGCCCAAATATGGCATACTTCAGCCTCAACTTCCTGGGCTCAAGCGATCTTCTTGCCTCAGTCCCCCAAGTAGCTGGGACTACAGGTGCACACCAGCACGCCTGGCTAATTTTTGTATTTTTTCTAGAGACAAAGTTTTGCCATGTTTCCCAGGCTGGTCTTAAACTCCTGGGCTCAAGTGATCCTTCCACCATGGCCTCCCAAAGTACTGGGATTGCAGGTGTGTGCCACCTCACCCTGCCAAGTGTGCTGATTTTAATGGGCGTATGTTCTTTTCTCTCTTGCTCACTCCCATGCCAATGCTATTGTCCCACTGAGCCTGGAATATCCCTAGAACACAGCCAATGATCTATGTCCTCTTTCAAAAGGCCATCTCCCTTCTCGCCTGCAGGAAGCCTTGCCCAATAAAGCTGAGGAAGGCGAAGAATGATCTTTCTCTAGACAGCCACTGGAGCCATCATCACCCAGTTTACAGATATTAAGTGCCATAGGCTGGTTGGCACGTCAGCTCCCACCTGCTACGGGGCTAAATGCACGTGTATTACTACAGCTCTAGAATTGGGTTTAGATCCTTCTGAGGAGGGCGCTGGCCCTGGTGTGTTTTTTCGTAGGATCGATGTGGCGCCAAGAAAGTGGTCACCTAATGAGACAGGTATCTTCTGTGCGTAGATTCTCACAGAATCAGTGGAGTTGAACTAGTCTCTGTTATCCTGGGGGCGGGGGGCATTATAGGAAAA
The DNA here is from genome assembly GCF_009761245.1 of Sapajus apella. NCBI lineage: Eukaryota > Metazoa > Chordata > Mammalia > Primates > Cebidae > Sapajus > Sapajus apella. Next base: position 817,445 of record NW_022437055.1, read on the forward strand.
AGACAGATTAGCTCCTCATTCTATGTCTAAGTACCTCCTTGTTATCGGGTCATCAGGAATTTCGAGAGGTTAAGAATAATCGCCCACCCTCCCATCCCCCAAAGCCTAACAGTTCTAACTGAGGGGTGGGGACCAAGGGGCGGAGTGGAGTGCTTTACTCAGGGGTGGTCCAGTTTATCCTAGGCTGTCTGTCCCAGCGGGTGGTCACAGGCTCCTCAAGCAAACACAATCCAGTCAATAGCAAATGGAACCTCCAAGTTACTCCCTGGGAGGCCTTTGGAAGGGGAATGGCCACCAGTCCCCTGGGAGCTCTTCTGGGCAAAAGCAGTGCCCCAGCCTCAACTCAAGGCCTCTGGGCATTGGCCCAGAATGGACCCATCATCTATTCTAGTGAAGGAGGGGAGAGTGGTAGTCGGCCAGTTGGCTCCCAGAATTTTACACTCAGTAGGGTAATAACAACAATCTGATGATTGCTAAATAGTTCCCGGGAGTACGTTAGGCCTTCTCTCAAAGAAACTAACTTACTCTTACTTCTGCAGTGAATGATACTCAAAATGAAAATGGTGAAGGGCTAGAGAAGGCAATGTTAATACAAATATTAATGATTTCAGTTTTGCTCTTCATACAGCACAGCCTGCCATTCAGCATATTACACACACACACACACACACACACACACTCTCTCTCTCTCTCTCTCTCTCTCTCTCTCTCTCTCACACACACACACCCCTACTACATCCTCTCCACATCCTGTGCAATGGCGGAGTCAACAAAAAGTAGAAAAACCTGGAAAATCTCCCTCTTACTTTCAGAAATGGGTGTGGCATGCCCTATCAGCATTGCCAAAGAAGTAGTTGGTCCCCAGAGCCTGGCAAAGTCAAGTGTGTGTGAAGAGGAAATGGTGACAACAATCACAATAACTGTCACAGGAATAATAATAACAGCAGTGAACACTTACTGGGTGGGTACTATATGCCAAACACTCTGCTGAGTGCTTTACATGCATCATCTCATTTAAGCTTCACTCCAACCCTGTGAGGTGGGTGCTGACACCCAGAGTGGTTAAGTAACTAGCCCATAGTCACACAGCCAGTAAGTCTGGCATATAAATGTAGACAGCCTGTGCTCTTCCTCCTCTAGACAATAGCATGTATTAGGAAGGATATCGGGTCGCACTGGAAGAGGAAAGGAAGCTTCAGGAGAGTTAGGTGTTCTGAGAAACAGGAAGTGCCCACAGTGGGACAAGAAAATGGCCCATCAAGAAGGTGGCAACTTGGCTGGTCATCGTGGCTCACGCCTCTAATCCGAGTACTTTGGGAGGCTAAGACAGATGGATCACCTGAGGTAAGGGGTTTGAGACCAGCCTGGCCAACATGGTGAAACCCAGTCTCTAAAAAATACAGAAAAAGGCCAAGCGTGGTGGCTCACTCCTGTAATCCCAGCACTTTGGGAGGCCGAGGAGGGCAGATCATGAGGTCAGGAGATTGAGAGCATCCTGGCTAACATGGTGAAACCCCATCTCTACTAAAAATACAAAACATAAGCCGTGCGTGGTGGCATGCACCTGTAGTTCCAGCTACTTTGGAGGCTGAGGCAGGAGAATCGCTTGAACCTGGGAGGCAGAGGTTGCAGTAAGCCGAGATCGCGCCACAGCACTGCAGCCTGGGGGACAGAGTGAGACTCTGTCTTAAAAAAAAAAAATACAAAAAAATTTAGCTGGGCTAAGTGGAAGGTGCCTGTAATCCCAGCTACTTGGGAGGCTAAGGCAGAATTGCTTGAACCCGGGAGGTTGCAGTGAGCCAAGATCTCACCACTGCATTCCAGCCTGGCAACAGAGCAAGGCTCCATATCAAAAAAAAAAAAAAAAAAGAAGAAGGAGGTGGCAACTTAAGGGAAAGCTTGCTCAGCCTGGGCAAGCTACTTAGCTTGCTTCTTGTTAGCCCCTCTGAGAAATATTCTGGCACCTTCCCTTGCAGACCTTGCTTCATGAAACACCCTTCCCTGCTCCCTGACCCTCCACCACACCCTGGAAGCAGGCTGGGGTCTCTTTGCTGAGAAATTCACCTTAGGATGTGATTCCCAACCAAGAAGTCAGGGCACTCTGGTATGTCCCTTTGGTGTTGAAATGTGCTGGAGAAGGGGCAGGACAGTGACAGAGGGAAAATGATGAGTGTGTGTATGTGGCAGGGGGATATCCAGGTGTTTTTAATACAATTAAACCCAACAAGGGCCAAGTTTCCTCCATGTCCAGCCTTGGGAGACACAGAATCAGTGGAAGCAATATATGGCTAGTCCTTAGTGGTATGGGCAGAAACACACGGAACTCTAATTCTTCACTTCCTAGATGGTGGAGTGGGGAACAATTATGAAGATCTCTCTCGCCGGGCGTGGTGGCTCATGCCTGTAATCCCAGCACTTTGGAAGGCTGAGGCGGGCAGATCATCTGAGGTCAGGAGTTCGAAACTAGCCTGGCCAACAGGGCAAAACCCTGTCTCTACTAAAAATACAAAAAATTAGCCGGGCATGGTGGTGGGCGCCTGTAATCTCAGCTACTCAGAAGGTTGAGGCAGGAGAATTGCTTGAACCTGGGAGGTGGAGGTTGCAGTGAGCCGAGATCGCACCTCTGCACTCCAGCCTGGGCAACAAGAGCAAAACTCGGTCTCAAAAAAAAAAAAAAAGAGAAGAAAATCTCTCTCCTCCACTTGAATGAAGCGCTGGGCCTCCAGAGAAATCCCAGAACCCTGGGGAAAGGTGGGATCCAGTCAGCCTGCAACTGCCGTGAGCACATGTGGTGTGTCAGTTTTCCTGTCATTTTAGTGCCCCACGACTCCCCGTCATCTCTCCCACTCCCTAGGGGTGTGTGTGGGGGGGCGGTGAGGGAAGGGTTTCAAAATGAAATCCCCTCAGCTTGGGTGGCACGCTGGCCAGACACTTTGTATCTCCTGGAGTGGAGACGGGGGTTTGCACCGAGCCACCCATACTCGCTGACCTGGTCTTTTATGTGACATGCATTTGCCAAACAATCATCCAGGCTTCGAAGGTCAGTCTGTGGCCAGGGAATAGAGAGAAAGGTGTATTTTCTTCCTTTTCTGCTGCACCAAATCTCCCCCTCGCTTCCCCTCCACCCTCCTTCAAGATCTAGCCCAGGCCCGCATCCCGCACAAAGCCTTCCCTCCCTCCTCCAGCGGCTGCAGCCCTCCAGTCCCGACCGCTGGCCTCTGCTCCAACAAGCACAATTAGCACCTGACCAGCCTCTGGCCCGGCTGCTTGTCCTCGCCTCTGATTGTTTCAGTGTCTTAGTCATCTCTTCCCTAGCGCCTCCTTATCTCATCTCCTGCACGGTGCCTAGCATTGGTTGGGCACACAGTAGGTGTTAACAAATGTCTGTTGAATTGAAACTCAGCGGCCCCTATGAGGTCTAAACCCTCATAAGCACCCCGACCAGCAGTTTCTTGGCAACCAGCACTGGGGCCGGAGCTGCAGGGCATTAGCAGCGAGACTGCTATTACAGAACTCACGAGGCTCAGCGGCCAGAGAGAGGTTTGCAGGCAGGTTGGTGTTGATGAGAAAAGCCCCTGATCCCTAGGAAAGCGCCTATGGGATTCTGGGTACCTTGCAGGAGTTTCCTTTCTCCCCTGCAGAAGTAGTTTTCAGTGTGAGAACCACAAAGAGAATAAATTGGAAGACAAGCCAGAAACCTCTTTGCAGCTTAGAAATCCAGGAGAGATGTGAAGCGCAGGTTGGGGTCAGGCCCTACACCCCTGAGGGAAGAAGGCTGCCCAGGGCCTTTCCCAGCTTGGTGGGGGATCCCAGGAGACGCAGTTGGCATGGCCGGCATGAGCCTTTCCACTTCAGGGGGCTATAGGGATGTTTGGGGGTGTTCCTAAGAAATGCCATCTTCCCCCAGAACCCAACAAATGACATCCTGCAAGATTGCCATCTGCAGCTCATGCAGAAACCAGTGCCCCGGCCAGACATGGTGGCTCACGCCTGTAATCCCGGCACTTTGGGAGGACATGGCGGGCAGATCACTTGAGGTCAGAAGTTCAAGATCAGCCTGGCCAACATGGTGAAACCCCCTCTCTATAAAATATATAAAAATTAGCCGGGGGAGGCCAGGCATCATGGCTTATGCCTGTAATCCCAGCACTTTGGGAAGCTGAAGTGGGTGGATCATGAGGTCAGGAGTTCAAGACCAGCCTGGCCAACATGGTGAAATCCCATCTCTACTAAAAATACAAAATTAGCTGGACGTGGTGGCGCACCCAGCTACTTGGGAGGCTGAGGCAAGAGAATCACTGGAACTTGGGAGGCAGAGTGAGCCCAGATCACGCCACTGCACTCCAGCCTGGATGACAGAGTGAGACTCCATAAAAAAAAAAAAAAAAAAAAAATTTAGCCAGGGGTGGTTACAGGCACCTGTAATCCCAGCTACTCAGAAGGCTAAGGGAGGGAGAATTGCTTGGGCCTGGGAGGTGGAGGTTGCAGTGAGCCAAGATCGCACCACTGCACTCCAGCCTGGGCAAGAGAGTGAGACTCCATCTCAAAAAAGAAAAAAGAAACCACTGTCCCTTTCCCTCTCATTCACCCAAATCCTAGGGCAAAACTCTGTGTGGGAGGAGGGGAGGTGCATCTAGACCAGAATCTGGCCAGGGTCTCAAGGCAAAGAGAAGCCTCCAAGTCTAGGGTGCTTGATCCCCCACACTGGCTCAGGGATTTGATCCTGGCTTCAAATTATGATTATTTATAAAGATGGCTTATCCCCTCTCCCTGGCTCCCTCCATTCTCCTGCTGTGACTCCAGCCCACACGAAAAGGTACACACAATCCCGGAAGGCAGTTGGTGTCTTCCTTACATCCGAGTTTTCCTCACTGCCACTCTGTTGGGGCCCGGTACTAGGACTGGCCCTAAGCAAGTGTTTGCTGAGTTGCATCTGAGTTTTGGGTGCTGCATTAAGCAATACCGTAAGGCCGGCTCGCACTTACTCACTTATTGTGTGCCACGTGCCGTTCTAATAAGCAGCTTATACGTATTCATTCATGGATTTGATCCTCACTGCAGTGTTATGAGGTAGGTCTCACGGACAGATGAGGAAACTGGGGCATACAATTGACTGGATCACATAGCTAGTAAATAACAATGCTGGGATTTTAGCCTAGACAACCAGGCTTTAAGAACTGGAGGTAAGGGGTTCAGAATTACAGTGAGCTGTGACTGTGCCACTGCACTCCAACCTGGGTGACAAAGTGAGACCTTTAATTTAAAAAAAACAAAAAACAAAAAAACACCACTCAAAACACAAAAACAAAAACTGGAGGTAAGATGAGAAAATTGTGGGGACGGGGGATGTGGAGAGGATGAAGGCCAAGCTTAAGAGCAGAAGAGCAGAGGTTTCCCCAGGAAAGCAAACTCAACAGCCTGTGTCTGCCTGGGTCTCTGTGACAAAGGGCCTGATTTTTGCAGGATGAGGGGCATTTTGGACATGCTGTCAATCAGGCCCCTACAGACAGACCACAGCACCCTCATTAGATCCCAGTATATACCAGAGAAGACAGAAGCCACTGTCACCACTTAGCACGAGGTGAGGGAGGGTGGATTGGGGGCCCCTAGGTTGTCCAGGGGTGGGCGCCAGTTCCTGAGCAACCACCGAGCAAACAGTGCAGCAGAGGGAGGAGGAATGCCAGACATAGTTGCAAACAAGCCACTCCTTCGGCTCACAGCAAGAGCCTGGGTGAGGGTGGGAGCCTGGAGCCTGGGTGAGGGTGAGAGCCTGCTTCATGGTCCCCCGCCCCCAACAAGAAATCCCAAGCTCTGAACCCAGCCCCAGAAACAACCACATGCAAGGGAGCCTCCTCCCCACACGGGCTGGCTGGGATAGGAAGTTCTCCCTGATAATCTCCGCTGAACTCCAGAGAGCTCCTCCTACGCGGCTCCTGTGCTGGATGCACTGAATGTGAATTAATGGTTGAGAAAGCACTTTATAACCAGGAAAACCCAATGCCACTAACTGCAAGGAGGGATTGGCATTCTTGCTGGGCATACATGTTCCCCAGGCATTTTCAGTGCCAAAGTCTCCCGAAAGGGAAGAACTAGAAGTGTTCCCTTCACCTCCCTCCAACCTGGCACTCAGGCCAGGGGTCAGCTCGCAGGGGGTGAGTCCCTAATGGGCGTGCCCACCAGCTGTTGGGGCTGAGCAGCGGTGGTTCAGGCCCTGGGGTGGTGACCTCACTTCCGCTCCTACCTCCCCACCTCCCCAGCACTCCTCCCATCTGAGGCCCCACCAGGCCAAAATCGAGAAGTCCAAGGTTAACTGTTCCTTCCCACTTTAAGAGCTAATTAAAATAATTAGCCACAATGAACTGTCAAACATTAACCAGAAGAGGCTGCAGGACCAGACAGGCCTCGATCGCCGGCTGAGGGATGAGGGGCAGGAATCAAATGGCCATCAAATCCCTCAACTGGGGTACGGTGGGGGGGCCCAGGAGGACCTCGCTGAGCCGAGGTGCCAAGGGGTCAGGAGGCGACTCTGGTCAGGAAGGGGATGTCCAGGCAGACGGTGGTGAAAAAAGGGTGTCAGGGTTAGGGTGCGGTGGAGGAGCCAGGAATTCATAAACTGGCCACCACCTCAGCAGTCCCTCAAGCCTCCAAAACAAGGCGCTGGCGTCAGGGGACCCTGAGCGGTGCCGCGGCTGAGTCCCCTAGGCGGCCCAGGAGGTAACGGGGAGGCGGGAGAGCCGGGGAGAGCGGGAAGGCTGGCGGCTGGCTCACAGGGAAACTCAGGCTCCTGCCAAGAGGTCTCTATTTTGGCGATCCCGTTCTCCAAGTCATAGGTCTGCGTGCGCGTGTGTGCGTGTGACCCTAAAGCCCCAGCCCCAGAAGCCCCGGGGGCAGTCGGATCAATGTAGCAGCTCCGCCACGGTCTGCCCCACCTCCTCTGCCCTCGGGCGTAAAGCTCCTGGGGGCTCGCTGTCACGATCGGCGGGTCACGGAACCCCGGCTGCCGGGCGGGGGCAAGAGGAAACGGGGGACCCCACCCCGACTCCCCGACTCGGGGAATCCATTCCACTTCCATCCCGGGATCGGGAGCCCGGGTTCTCCATCACACGCGCGGCGGGGCGACGCCAGGGCGGCTCGCGACACGCCGCGACTCTTCCTCCCTTCCCTGGGCCCCCAGCCCCACGCCGGGGCCCCGGCGCTGTCGATCCCGCCCTCAGGCAAACTTTTCCAGGTCCCCGAAGGCTCGAAGAACCGGCGCCATCGACGTACCTGAGGCCGAGTGGCTCGCGGGCCCTGCTCGGTCGCCGGGCCGGGGTCGGTCTCCGTAGTCCCCTGCCCGCTCCGGGGGCCGAGACGCGGGTCCCCAGCCCCGCCAGCCCGTCCTCTCCCCTCGGAAGCCCGGCCCGGCGAGTGGCGCCGGGAACTCGGCGCCGGCGAAAGGAGAAGTGGAAGTTGAGCACGGCGCCCGGTCCGTCCCCGCGGCCGCCAGGGCCGCCGTCCCCCGCCCTCCTCCCCGCCCGCCCTTCCTCCCCGCCCGCTTGCCCTCGCCACCCCGCGCCCGTGACTCACCTCGGCGCCGGGGCAGGCTGGTCCGGGCGGGCAAGGCGCAGGGCTCTCCCACACGTCGCGCCGCCTACGGCAAGTTGGAGGTAGAGATGCAAATACCAGGTGAGACGGCGGCGCCCCCGATAAAACGGGGCGGGGGGCAGGGTGGAGCTCGCGGGGAGCAGGGCTGACGCCGGGGAGGGCCAGGCCAAGACCGGGGGCGGCGGGGGCGGCAGGGGCGCCCGTGGAGGGGGCGCGAGCCGGCGCAGACCAGCACCGAAACGAGCGAGCGAAAGGGGAAATTGCACTAGAGACACACACGTCCCCGCAGGCGACGGCTGGGGCGGGCGCGAAGGAGGCAGGGCGGGAGGGGAGGGAAGAGCCGGAGGGAGGGACCGACGGGAGGGACCGCGGGCGGGCGGGGTGGGGGAGGGAGCGAGGGAGGGACGAGGCATCTCGGTGGAAACAGCGCCCCTCCGCCCCGGCCCGCCCGCCGCGGTCGCCAGCACGGCAGGGGAAGCCGTGCCAGGGGCCCGCTCAGCCTCTCCTTCCCCTCGCGGCTCGCTCGCGCCCGGGGGACCACGAGGCAGGGCGCCCGCAGAGCCCGCAGAGCCCGCGTCGCAAGCCGCGGCCCGGCCCGGCACCCGCCACACTGCTTCGAGCTGGCGGGCCCTGGAGCTCTCTGCTCGGTCGGGGCCCTTCCCGGCGCGAAGCCCTCACACAACGCCCAGCGGAGAAATCCCTTCCCCGGGGACTTGGGAAGGTTTCGTCCAGCCCCCTCGGCCCGTGCAAGTGGAGACCTGCTTGACGCCTTTGGGCCAAGCCCTGCGCTTCGCATTATTGAGCTCTTGGAGTGTGCGGGCCCCAGCGGGAGGGCGGGCCGTGCGGTGGGGTGAGGCCACCAGATGCCCAGAGGATATGATTTTATACCTATATGCCCGACTCCGCAGAATCCCGGGCCGAACACCTGGGGTGACTGGAGAGTTTCAGCGACTTCTTAGGGAAGTCGAGTCCAGGACTCCTACGGGGAGTTGGGGTGGGGGGGCGCTGGGAGGATCTGAGTCGGGACAGGTTGGGGGACAGGAGCTGGAGCAGCAGGTGCAAAGACAGCCATAGTTCGAGTGCTGGGAGCAAGCCCATGCCCACCTTTCTTCCGCTGTCCAAACCCAGGCTACTCTGCTGCACGTGTCCACTGGAACACCACGCACGCTCCCCTTCTAGCTCCCCTTTGCCCTCTCAGACCTGCCTCAGTATCAACACCGCGCCCTACCTGATCCTGCGGCTTGGAGGCTCTGGAGAGAGTCCGCTGGGAATTGTCACTCCTTATAGCTCCACGTGGCCTTGTTGGGGTTGGGGGACAGCCAGGCCTCAGCCTTGACAGAAAGCAGCAAGGCTGAAGGGGCCCCAGGTGCTACGGGCTTGAGGGCTTGAGGTTGAAGGACCTGCTCAGCCTCCAGCATCGGCCTACTTCTCCTGCCTTAGGAATGGATGATCCTAGGCGCAGGACCAGGGGGACAGGAGTGGTGGGGGATGATGGCCACAAAGGCAGCTGCAGATTACAAGTTCCCGGGGAAAGATCCTGTGGCTGGACTGGGGCGCAGGCCCCTGAGACCTCCTGGAGACTCAGAATCAAGTCCCCAAAACAAGCACTTCGTCTTTACAATCGGGCATGCTTTTCCCAGGGGATTCCAGGTCCTAGAGACACAGTTCTCTGCTGGCCTCTCATCCACGAGGGTCCCCTCTCAAATGTGGGGTAGGTCCCAAATGTCCCTAAGCCCTCTTTGGCCTTGAAACTCACGAATGGACACACTCGTCCGCACATGCCCATACGAGCGCGCGCACGCACACACACACACACACACACACACAGACACACACACACACACACACACACACACACACACACACACACACACACACACTTTCCCATTTTGCTAAGAGTTCAGTGGTCTCTAACCTCAGACAGACCTGGGTTCCTCTTCCCGCTCACTGTTTACCAGCGACGTGACTTTAGGCAAGTCATTTAAACTCTCTGAGCCTCACTTCTCTTCTTAAGAAAACAACAACAACAACAACAACAACAACTAGGCCGGGCGTGGTGGCTCACGCCTGTAATAGCACTTTGGGAGGCAGAGGTAGGTGGATCACTTGAGGTCAGGAGTTCAAGACCAGCCTGACCAACCTGGCAAATCCCTGTCTCTTCTGAAAATATAAAAATTAGCCCGCTGTGGTGGTGCATGGCTGTAGTCCCAGCTACTCAGGAGGCTGAGGCTGGAGAATCGCTTGAACCCGGGAGGTGGAGGTTGCAGTGAGCCAAGATCATGTCGCTGCACTCCAGCCTGGGTGACAGAGTGAGACTCCATCTCAAAAAAATAAATACATAAAATAAAAAAAAACTAAATTAAAGTTTTTATTTTTGTTTTTAATTTTTATGGGTACGTTTTAGGTGTGTGTATTTACGGGTGACATCAGATGTTTTGATACACGCATGCAATGCATCATAATCACATCAGGGTAAATGGGGTATCTGTCACCTCAAGCGTTTCTCCTTTCTTTGTGTTATATACAATCCAGTTACACTCTTTGAGTTATTATTTATTTATTTATTTATTTATTTTTGGAGATGGAGTTTCATTCTTGTTGCCCAGGCTGGAGTGCAATGGCATGATCTCGGCTTACCGAAACCTCCAGCTTCCGGGTTCAAGCGATTCTCCTGCCTCAGCCTCCCAAGTAGCTGGGATTACCGGCATGTGCCACCACGCCCAGCTAATTTTTTGTATTTTTAGTAGAAACGAGGTTTCTCCGTGTTGGTCAGGCTGGTTTTGAACTCCTGACCTCAGGTGATCCACCGGCCTCGGCCTCCCCAAAGTTTTGGGATTACAGGCGTGAGCCACTTCGCCGGGTCTTTTTTGGTTATTTTTAAATGTACAATAAATTATTGTTGACTGCAGGCACCCTGTAATGCTATCAAGTACTAGATCTTACTCATTCTAACTAGATTTTTGTACCTATTAACCATCCCCAGTACCCTGCCCCCAGCCTTGCTTTTCTTATTTTTAAATTGGAGACAACATGAACCTACTTCACAAGGCTGTGGCAACGACTGAATGAGATAACGAATGTCTATGGCAGTGTCTGGTGCCAAGTAAGTCTTTAACAAATGCTAGCTGTCTTCGGCGTCGTGTTCATCTTGTTCATCTTCGTTTTCCTTTCTCAACCCAGCTCTCAGGAGAAAGTATGGCATGGCCAAGGCTGAAGTTGCTCAGCACTAGTGGTGGATTCCTCCCGTGAGTGAATGTGCTTGGAACTAAGTCTGAAGCCTCAAGGCAGCATGCAAGGAGAGGCTTTCCTTTTGGGAAGGGCAGGAAGAGAGGTCAGCACTACCAACCAGCTCATGGTGACTGGCCCTAATGCCTGCCAGCGCCCTGCAGCCCACGGCTCCTGGGAATCCCATAAGTTCCCACCTTCCCCAGCTGCTCAGAACTAACCACAGCCCCATGATCTGCGAGTTGCAGCCAAAGCAAGCCCCAACCCCCATGATGAAAAAGGCTGACCTTGCCTTGGGGAGCCGTGGGCCACATGAATGACCTTCCTGGCTGCCCTTCTCCTTCCCCACCGGGCTAGCCGCTCTTCTACCTACTCGCCGGGTGAGCCCCAGCCAGGTGGGGCCAACCAGGCTGAGATCACCACTCTCCCGATGACAGCCAAGCTGTTTCTGCCAATGGCTCATTCCCTGACTTGGCAGGAATTCCCCTTCTCAAGTTGCCCATGGATGCCCAGCCTGCACCATGAGCAGAGCACTCTGAGCCTCTCTGCTTCCAGCCCTGTTTCCCCCAGTCTCCAACCCTGACTGGGTGGTCGCAGGTCTTAAAACTTGGGTCCTGCAAAGAACGGAGGAGCCTCTGTGTTGCCCACAGCCCATGTGGTTCCACCTCCCTACCCGCACACTCAACTCGCCCTTTAACAGCTTTCAGAGCCCCTCTTTGTCTCCTTTTTCTTTTTTTTCCAGAGGCAAGATCTTGCCGTATTGCCTAGGCTGGAGTGCAGTGGCACAATCATAGCTCACCGCAGCCTCCAACTCCTGGGCTCAAGCGATCCTCCCTCTCCTTGGCCTCCAGGGTAGCTGGGACTACAGACGCACACCACCATGCCTGGCTAATTTTTGTATTTTTTGTAGAAACAGGGTTTTGCCATGTTGCCCAAGCTGGTCTTGAACTCCTGGGCTCAAGCGATTCTCTTACCTCAGCCTCCCAAAGTGTTGGGATTATAAGCATGAGTCCCATGCCTAGCCTTCATCTCTTTTTTCAAGCAGTGCCTGGTAGCTCATGTTTTCCTGCAAGTCACTGGAGATTCTTTGGAGACAACTGACTGGTTTCTCCCTGCTTCCACTCACTTAACTCCCTGTCCTCAACAAATTATTATTATTATTATTATTATTATTATTTTGAGACTCCTGACCTTGTGATCTGCCCACCTCAGCCTCCCACAGTGCTGGGATTACAGGTATGAGCCACCACACCCGTCCTCCTCAACAAATTCTATTCAAACTTGTGGCCACAGCAAAATACCACGACGCCACAGCTTCTGTGGCCAGAGTCTGAACATGCCACCATAGACATATACTAGAAAAGTTGCTTACTGGCCAGGCAAGGTAGTTCATGCCTGTAATCCCAGCACTTTGGGAGGTTGAAGCGGGTGAATCACCTGAGTTCAGGAGCTTGAGACCAGCCTGACCAACATGGTGAAACCCCGTCTCTACTAAAAATACAAAAATTAGCTAGGCGTGGTGGCAAGAGCCTGTAATCTCAGCTACTCTGGAGGCTGAGGCTAAGGTAGGAGAATTGCTTGAACCCGGGAGGTGGAGGTTGCAGTGAGCTGAGATCATGTCACTGTGCTCCAGCCTGGGTGACAGGAGAAACTCCAGAAAGAAAGAAGAAAGAAGGAAGAAAAGAAAGAGAAGAAAGAAAGAAAAGAAAGAAAAAAAGAAAGAAAGAAAGAAAGAAAGGGGGAAAGGAAGGAAGGAAGGAAAAGAAAGGAAAAGAAAGGAAGGAAGGAGGGAGAAAGAAAGAAGAGGGAGGGAGGGAAGGAAGGAAAGAAAGAAGAAAAGAAAGAAGGAAAGATGAAAGAGAGAAAGAGAGAGAAAGAAGGAGAGAGAGAAGGAAGGAAGGGAGGAAGTAGAAAAGTTGCCTATCGATCAGACTTTTGGAACGAGGAGTGTATTCAAAAGCTGGGAGAGAGGTTATGGTGTAAAAGGAAGCCTCCCACCTATAAATCTGAGAAGCCCCCTATAATCCTTTCTATAAAGCCGGTACTCATTGTTCTTCTGTTGCATTCAATAACCCCAGGTTTGCATCTGTTGGGTTTACACGACAAGGCCATGGGTATCCAGTGGCACACAGAGATCTCCAAGTCAAGGTTGTGTCTGGTCAGCAAAGCAGTGTTTGTTCTAAAAAGCTTCTTGAATAACTGCAAAACAGAATTCCTTTAATCAAGCAGTGCCTGATAGCTCATGTTTTCCTGCAAATCACTCCAGGCTTTTTTTTAACTCTTTAACTTTTGAGGCAGAGTTTTGCTCTTGTTGCCCAGGCTGGAGTGAAATGGCACGATCTCAGCTCACTGCAACCTCCGCCTCCCAGGTTCAAGAGTTTCTCCTACCTCAGCCTCCTGAGTAGCTGGGATTACAGACACCTGCCACCACGCACAGCTAATTTTTTGTATTATTATTATTATTTGAGATGGAGTCTCCCTCTGTTGCCTAGACTGGAGTGCAGCGGTGCGATCTCGGCTCACTGCAACCTCTGACTCCCAGGTTCAAGTGATTCTCCTACCTCAGCCTCCCGAGTAGCTGGGACTATGGGCCTGCACCACCACACCCAGCTAATTTTTGTATTTTTAGTAGAGACGGGGTTTCACTGTGTTGGCCAGGATGGTCTCGAACTCCTGACCTCATGACCCATCCACCTCGGCCTCCCCAAGTGCTGATACTACAGGCACCTGCCACTGTGCTTGGCCAATTTTTTATATTTTTAGGAAAGATGGGGTTTCACCACATTGGCCAGGCTAGTCTCGAAATCCTGACCTCAGGTGATCCACCTGCCTCGGCCTCTCAAAGTGCAGAGATTACAGGCATGAGCCACTGTGCCCAGCCACCGCAGGTTCTTTGGAGACAAGGTGGCTGGTTTCTCCCTCCCTCCCCTCACTCAACTTCTTGGCATGTGGATCTGTGTGCAACATGGGCTGGTTATACCAAAGCTCTTCTTCACGGATGATGGTCTGTTGCCTCGGCCTGGACTGCGGTGGAGGTGTGGACTCAGGCTAAGGTGCAGGCACGCAGACGAGAGGATGGAGTTGGTAGCCACTTCCCAGATCACAACTTTCATCTGAGCCACCCTCCTAGGCTGGGATGCGTGTCTGACTGGGGATCTTGGAAAGCCACTTGGTACCTGCAGCCCACCCTGCTCAGTTTACAATCATTAAAACAGGTACACATTTCTCCTCCCAGAACCATGAAAGCCCCTACAAAACTTCAGATCACAGGCCTTCTCTTGTCTTCCAGCTGGACAGTAGCTCAGGAGGGCTGCCTGGAGGAGGTGATGCCGGCACAGGAGGTGGTGCTGGCTGTGAGTAGGTGCTCGCCCTGTCAACCCTGAGCGTGGTGGCTGCTAGGAGGCACTACCCTCTGACCCCCGATAGTTGGGGAGTGGGCCTGTTGTTTGGGAAACAGATTCAGTGTTCTTCAGGAGGAACCTCTGGGGTGGTGGGAAATTTGGAGTGTCAGGGAGACAGAAAGACCCAAACCTGTGGTTCTTTTTTTTAAAAAAAAAGAGTAAGGCCGGGCGCGGTGGCTCAAGCCTGTAATCCCAGCACTTTGGGAGGCCGAGGCGGGTGGATCACGAGGTCAAGAGATCGAGACCATCCCGGTCAACATGGTGAAACCCCGTCTCTACTAAAAATACAAAAAATTAGCTGGGCATGGTGGCGTGTGCCTGTAATCCCAGCTGCTCAGGAGGCTGAGGCAGGAGAATTGCCTGAACCCAGGAGGCGGAGGTTGCGGTGAGCCGAGATCGCGCCATTGCACTCCAGCCTGGGTAACAAGAGTGAAACTCCGTCTCAAAAAAAAAAAAAAAAAAAAAAAAAAGAGTAAGGACAAAGTGGCTTTGGGCAGATTTCCTGTAATCCCAGCACTTTGGAAGGCCAAGGCGGGCAGATCACCTGAGGTCAGGAGTTCGAGACCAGGCTGGCCAACATGGAGAAATCCCATTTCTACTAAAAATACAAAATTAGCCGGGTGTTATGGCGCATGCCTGTAATCCCAGCTACTCAGGAGGCTGAGGCAGGAGAATCACTTGAACCTGGGAGGCGGAGGTTGCAATGAGCCAATATCTCGCCATTGCACTCCAGCCTGGGCAACAAGAGCAAAACTCCATCTCAAAAACAAACAAACAAACAAAAATACAGAAATTAGCTGGGCGTGGTGGCGGGCGCCTGTAGTCCCAGCTATCAGGAGGCTGAGACAATTGATTGAACTCAGGAGGTGGAGGTTGCAGTGAGCCGAGAACATGCCTCTGCACTCCAGCCTGGGCGACAGAGCGAGACTCTGTCTCATAAAAGAAAAAAAGAAATGCAGCCACCCCTCAGTTTCCCCACCCTGCCCCCACATCGGGGTTGAGGGTTGTTGTTGAATGCAGAGAAATATAACACTTAATGTGTATAAAGGTGCAGTATGAGTCACTTCACGGAATGTCTAGGCCCCTTCGCTGGCAGCAAACAAACTTTCCAGCCCTCTTTTGAGGAAGCCATCCAACTCGGCGGCTGCTGCTGGTTTGTTTGTGTGAGGGCATGTGAGTGTGCATGTGGGTCTGTGTGTAACATGGGTCTCTGGGTCTGGCCTGCCTATGTGCGTGTCTGTGTGGGTCTCACAGATGTGAGTAAGGGCATAACTGTGTTGGGGGTGTGGGTGTGTGTGGGCTCAAGTCTTGGATGTCGGGTCCTTCTTGCATGCGTGTGTGTTTGTGGAGGGCGTGTGCATATGTGTGTCTGCAAAGCAGTATGGTATGTGAGCCTGTGCGTCTCAGGGTGTCTACGTGTACATTTTTTCCTTGTCGCTGCCAAATTATCTTCCCATCTCTTCCCTCATGAAGAGAAGGGCTGACCAAGGGGAGCTAGCAGTCCAAAAAGGGGGCGGCCAGGGACGAGAGAGGGGTTGGAGGGAAACCAAAGCAATTCCACTCTTCAGAGGAACGTGTCAGCCAAGGATGAAACTGAAACCGAGACAGCAGTTCAAAGGCACCAGACCCTGGGATCGTCCCGGGGCTTCAGTTCCTCCCACTCCCCCACCCGCTCCAGCCGGCTGTGGAGATTAGTCAGCCCAAAATTCCCATCCCTGCAGCCTGAGCTTGGTGTTGAGGTTGTGATGCTGAGTTAGAACTTGGACCTATGGTTAGCACATGACCCCATTAGCTCCCATTATCACATTAACACAAATTAGTATATCAGATCCTCTCCTGGTCACCTAGT
This sequence comes from Sapajus apella, assembly GCF_009761245.1. Taxonomy (NCBI): domain Eukaryota; kingdom Metazoa; phylum Chordata; class Mammalia; order Primates; family Cebidae; genus Sapajus; species Sapajus apella. Next base: position 833,504 of record NW_022437055.1, read on the forward strand.
GGAGCGCGGAGCCAGGCTGGGGGGTAGAGCTCATGGCTTAGGTCCTGCTCTGGGAGAAGAATCTGGCGCCGTGGCATCAGGAGAGGGCACAGGCTGAGACTGCAGGTCAGGTTGGGGACAGAAAGAGGGGTCAGGGGGGCGTCAAGCTTTGCTGATCTGATCTTTTCCCTCGGTCCGTGCTCTGGGAGAAGTCACCTTGGGGAGGGGGCTGGTAGAAAGGAGGGGGCTTCCAGGAATAGCTGGGCACCGCCCTGTAGGAAAAAAGCCCGGGCTCTGAGGTCTGGGCGGGAGACAGACGGTATTTCTCCTGGCACACAGTGAGACCTGGGAACGTTTATGATCCCTTGGATTTCCGCCTCCCTTCCCTTTCTTTATGGAAAGTCTTTAGATAACTTTCTCAGATGGTTTTGGACACCCTGAAAGCAGGAGAACTGGATGGACTGAGAGGGGAGAGGAGGCACCCAGAATGCTAGCACAGGGTGCAGCTTTTATTTCTTGGCACAGAACAGAGGGACATACTCTGCCCATAGATTTTATATGTCAAGCTGTGTCACAGAAGTGGCCACCCGGGCTTCTGGAGAGAGCAAAGTTGGAGCCCCCAACAACTTTTTCCCCACAGGTTCTGGCCACAAGGTTATTTTTGTGCCTTGATATTCTCAATATGCTAACTAAACAGCCACCGCATGACCACCAAGCACCACGAGATGTCCAAGGCAGCAGCATGACATTTTTTTTTTTTTTTTTTTTTTTTTTTGGATTGGGGTTCACCCTTTCGCCCAGGCTGTAGTGCAGTGGTGTGATCTCTGCTCACTGCAACCTCCGCCTCCCGGGTGCAAGCGATTCTCCTGCTTCAACCTCCCAGGTAGCTGGGACTACAGGTTCGTGCCACCACACCCGGCTAATTTTTTGTATTTTCAGTAGAGACAGTGTTTCACCATGTTAGCCAGGATGGTCTCGATATCCTGACCTCCTGATCCGCCTGCCCGGGCCTCCCAAAGTGCTGGGATTACAGGCATGAGCCACTGCGCCCGGCAAAGCAGCATCATGACTTCTAGAGCTCATGGCCTGCAAGTTAGGACACCAAGTTCTATGAAGACAGAGATTGCAAGTTTGAGCCCCAGATGAGCCTCTTAGTGTTTGTTGTCTTTTTTTTTTTTTTTCTTTTTTCTTTTTTCCTTATGTAGCTGCCGAAGACCGCACTGACAAGCATGTAACCTGTAACTGTCCCTCTAGATCCAGACTTGGGCCAAGCCTCTATCTCTCATCTAGGCCGAGTCCGAGTCCCAGGCTTCGCCCCAGGCTTGGCCACAGTCTGCATCTCTGTGCTGTAGATGCCTTCTGGGTCTCATGGGAGCCAGGCTAGAGGGTGGCTGTTCAGGGGAACCCACCCCCAACACCCCAGCACGACTCAAAGTTTCCATTCTATTGCCTGCGGGTCAAGAGCGCCATCCCCAGAGAGCAGAGACCGCCCCGAAACCGCAATCCCTTTGCTGAAGTTAGGAATCGCCCGGAGCTCTGCAGGGCCTGGAAGGTGGCTCGAGGGACTTTGCAGAAGCGCGTAGAAACCAGCCCCCGATCTGGGGCGGTCCCCAGCGGGACTGATCCCCGTACTCTCCCGCCACTTGGGTGGGGGCGCGGCCTTCTCTCGAATCCGGGGACGGCCCGAGAAGCAGCGGGGACTGGCGGCCTTTTCCTCGCCACCTCCTTAATGGGCTCGCGCGCCTTCCAAGCCCCTATCCCCTACCCACTATCTCGGTGGCGCTGAGCGCCCCCACCCGCCCAGCAGTGCGCCGGGGCGCCTCTGCAGCGCCACCTGCACGCGGAATGCGGCGGCGGCGGCGGGTACTGGCGTCCGAGGAGGGGCCGCAGGAGGAGGAGATGTCGGCTCCTCTGCCCCCAGCTTTCCTTGCTGGCGCGCGGCCTCCTTTCGCCGCCTCAGCCCCAAGCGGCTTGACCAGCCTAGCCCCGAGCCCCGTCCCGCGCTCTGCCCGGCGCAGGCAGCCAGCACTTTGAGCTTCTACTCCCGCTGCTGCGCTCTGAGCCGCCTCCTGCCCGGGGCGCCTCTTTTGGGGAAGCAGTGAAGTCACAGTGGGCCCGATCCGCTGACTCATGATAATGAGAATCCTCCCCGATCGCAGGCATACCCCTTGAAACTTACCCTCAATCCTTTCTTTCTTTTTTTTTTAATTTGAGGCGGGGTCTTGCTCTTTCGCCTAGGCTTAAGGGTCTCCATCTCGGCTCATTGCAACCTCTACTCCCCGGGTTCAAGCAATTCTCCTGCCTCAGTCTCCCGAGTAGCTGGATTAGATGCGTCCGCCACCACGACCGGCTAATTTTTGCATTTTTAGTAGAGACCGGGTTTCACCATGTTGGCCAGGCTGGTCTCGAACTCCTCACCTCAGGTGATCTGCCTGCCTCAGCCTCCCAAAATGCTGAAATCCTTTCTTTTCTGCTCCCACATCCCCTCTTCCTCTCATCCTGACAGGCGAACTGGGGCAGCGCTGGGCTCCCAGGGAAGGATTCGGTGGGGCACCTGGGAGGGCAGTGGCTGGCGAGAGTCCCCGTGGAGACCTCCATGCCCGTGTTCCAACCTGGACACCTGTGCTGTTCTGGGGGTGCACAGGGAATGCCCAGGAGGGAACTGAATGTTTGCAAGATTGAGCAAAGCTCTGACTAAGGTATCCTTTTGGAATTAGCCACTGCTAAAGAAAGGGGAGCTTTAGGTGTTTCAGAAGCCCGCAGGGCTCCTCTAGCTGGAAGCCTTCCCTGGCCTGAGGCTGAGACCCTTAGGCAGGGAGTGCCTGCCCAAGGGAAGGGAGGTCTGCAAGTCCTTTCCCTCTTCAGAACCTTGGGTCTGCCTGCCGGTTCACCTGGAAGATGATGGCTCTTCTTTAGAACCACTTGTTCCAATGAACAGATGAGAACATGAGCTTGCTCCAGGTAGGATTTGGAACAGCTTCTGCCACCAAAGGGACAAGTTCAGAGTGTTCTGAGCCTTGGGCTGTTCTGGACCCCAGCAGCAAGTCAAGTTGATCATCTGAGAGGTCACTGTGGCCCTTTTTCCTGGAACTTGATAGTGGACCAGTTCAGGTTACAGTGGGGGTGACTCGGAGGCCCAGGAGTCCTGGTTTTCATCCCGCCCCCTCTGCCACTAGTTTGACGACAGTGGAAGGGATGAGAGGACTGGATTGTCTCATCACCTCTCCACTGGGGTGGGAGACCAGAGTCACACACTGGTTGCTTGGAATATTAGTTTCAACAAAGTGCTTAAGGGTCTCAGCCCCAGGCCAGGGAAGACTTCAAGCTGGAGGAACCCTGCTGGCTTCTGAAACACCTAAAGCTCCCCTTTCCTTCCAGAAGGGCATAGTCCTTAAGCATCCTTTCCCACCCAGCAAATCATGGTACTGGATTGGCAGTTTCCCTGTATGTAATTTCCTTTTATCTGCACGGTGAGAGCCAAAGCTAGGTGCTGAGGTCTGCAAGCCGAGCTTCCTGGCTTGTCACTGCACTTCAGGGCATGGCTCTGCCAAGGTCATGGTCAGTATGGAAATGGCCATGGACTAGGAGCAAGGGCGTGGGAGGTAGAAGGGCTGGCCTCAAGGCTTGGGCTTATATGGCATGAGGGAGCTTTTCTGAGCTCCTACCTTGGTATTAGGTTGAAAGCCTGGGTTATGATGGCTGTCCACACAGCAGCTCTGTGGCATGTTTGTTGGGGATTGGGAGCTATTCAATGGCCCCGTGGGAATGTAGGTGTTAGGATCATGGCTGACAATAGTCCCACTGTCAGGCCTTCCTTGGGGAAACTCTGGGTTTGAAGCCAAACTTTAGCTTAGGGGTTGAAGGATGATCTGTTTCATGGAGCCTAGTTTTGAGGCTGTCAGTCTCTCCATGGAGAGGAAATAAGACAATGTACAATCTGTAGGGGTCCAGTTGTAACTGGGTAGGTCAAAGAAAAATAAACTATAAACAAAAGCCATAAACTAAAAACAAAAACCAACAAAACCTGTACATCTAGTAAACCCAAAGGGACAGCAGAGTCTTGGGGAGATGGCTGCCAAGGGTTTGGGTTCCATTGGCAGCCACTCTAGACCTTAGAGGTAAATGGCAACTGAGAGATGGAGAGATGAAGAAAGTCCTGTGCAAACACCTGAAGACTGTTGCATACACAGGAGGTCAGGGCCAAAGGTGAGAGATCATCGAGGCTCTTCCCTCATTTTACAGATGAGGAAGCAGAGAGCTGGGAAATTAGTTGGCCGAGGCTGAAATCTGAAGAGCGTTCTTTTCACTGTGCTGCTTGGCTTCAGGAGAAAACACAGGGGCAGGGAGCAGCCCCTGGAACCCAAGGAGGAAACACAGGGAAAAGGAAAACAAGAGTGGCCAGGCGTGGTGGCTCACATCTGTAATCCCAGCACTTTGGGGGGCTGAGGCAGGTGGATCACCTGAGGCCAGAAGTTCAAGATCAGCCTGGCCAACATGGTGAAACCCCATCTCTACTAAAAATACAAAAAAATTTAGCTGGGCATGGTGACGGGCATGGTGGCCTGTAATCCTAACTACTCGGGAGGCTGAGGCAGAAGAATCACTTGAACCCAGGAGGTGGAGGTTGCAGTGAGTCGAGATCCTGCCACTGTACTCCAGCCTGGGCGACAGAGCAAGACTCTGTCTCAACAACAACAACAACAACAACAACAAATGAGGGTAAGACTGCAGAGATTCCGAGAAAAGGAGGGAGAACGATAAAAGACCTGAGGAAGAGTGAAGAGGGACATGTGTAATCTCTTTGGGTGAAAGGAGTGTCAGCTCCACCCTCTAGGAAGCAGAGCATTCTCCATATTTTTTCCAAAGTGATGACAGACAAGACACAACCATAAAATGGGGGAACTATGGTCAGTGAAGGAAAAGCCTAGAATAGGCTGGGCACAGGGGCTCATGCCAGTAATCCCAGCACTTTAGGAGGCTGAGGTGGGAGGATAGCTTGTACCCAGGAGTTTGGGAACAGCCTGGGCAACAAAGTGAGACCCCATCTCTATTTTTTAAAATGCCTAGAATAGATAGAAGCAGAACAGTAAAGCAACTAGAGAAGCAATGATGTTCCGATTGGAACTCACACACCTCACTCCCAGCACTTAGGGTTATCAGCACAACTGATAATCCCTGTTGACTTGTCTGTGGCCATCACTCAGTTATAAAGCCACTGAAGACAGGGACAATCTATTACTCATCTTCCTACCTCCAGAGCCTAGTATAGTACCATGGCATGCATTACTTGCACAGAAAATATTAAAGAAATGAGTATGTTTATCTGTATGTTATTTATAAATTCAATACCTATGCTAGGTGCTCCCTGGGAAGCATCTTTGTGTTGTACTGCAAATGCCAAGACATCCTAGGATCTAGGAACCTGCCTGGGAAGCCAGGTACCTCTGTCTCGCAACACAAGACACAACTCCTGAGCTTTCCACAATCAGACACAGACCTAGGAGGCTCCACAGGGACTAAGTAAGGTCTTCAGAAAGGTACAATACTAGGTGAAATTCACTGCTGTCTCTGCCTAGTAGTGGTCCTCCAGAGGATATTCTGGCTATCGTGTCCAAATTGTCAACCCTCTCTGGTCAAAGACCACCAGGAACACTCTTGTGGTCAAACAGGTTGCGTTTATTGCTCATTGCAGCAAGAAAGAAGGCACCCCATGGTGAAACCCTGCCGTGCCCCAGGATGAGGGTGCTAGAAAAGACTGAGACGATTCGGGTTGGGTCAGGGGATTTGGAGGAAGGTTTAAGGAAGTCAGGCTTTGCTCTGGACTGGATGCTGGTGATTCTGTGATTGGATCGGGTAGCTTACCAACTCAATCTTATCCAAGAGGAGGGCAGGCAAGAGCAAGGCTGAAGCTGCAATTGGTAAGGGAGCAGCAGCTGCTCAGAAAAACCAGGATGGGGGGGTTGTTTGGTCATTTTCGAGGTTCAGGCAATGTTCATGTTTTGGTCTGTGTTCACATGATTATGGAGTGGCCTTGTTTTTGCCCTAACCCACCATGGTCACAGAGTGGCCTTGTATAAAGCTCATGTCCTGTGAGTGTATATTCAGCAGAACACCCAGACTAGCCGTGAGTGCCAGGCCAGTCGGTAGCAACACCAAGTCCTGGCCAACAGTACCAGGCGAGCTCCCAGAGATGCCAGGGGCTGCTTTTCTTTCTGCAAATGTTCATTTTGAGAGGATCTCTGGTTTCCATTGAGGGCTTGGCAATCCAGTATCTAAATATTTAGACCCTCCCTGTCCTCTCTGACCAAGTCACACCCATATGTAGAACCAGCCAGGCAGGGGAACGTCATCACTGGCTTGGGCTGAGTGTATGTGTGTGTGGTTTTGTGTACACGTGTCTGTGCCCGCCAGGAATTCCCTGATAAGCTGAGAAAGAGACCAGAGGCAGTCTTACTTTACCTCTGGGCCCAGCCGGACTTCCCCTCTGCCCAGAAAGCAAGGCACTGGGAGTGAGTCCCAACAATCTCTAGGGCAGCAAGGGTGCCTGGCTTTAGGTGGAGTCAGGGAAGGACGTACAGAAGGGATATGGCAGCAGCCAAACTGGAGAGGAGCGGGAAAGGGAAGGGGCAGTGGGGGAAGGGAGGGGAGAGTTCCTTTGTATAAATAGGTCTCTTGAGAAGCTGCTGATTTTCCTTCAAGGAAGCAGCCTGCAGTAGGTCACTGTGGAGTCCCTCCCCCAGCCCTTTCTGTTTAAAGCCTCTGGTCTCCAAAACAGGCCCTGTTGATTAGAACAACAACAAAAAATTACAAATGTTGCAAATGTTGACCTCATCCTTCACTAAGAAGCTTAATCTAACCCCTTTCCAATCAAACTTCCTTCCTTCCTCAGTTCCACCTCTCCAGCTTTAAAAACATTAGGACACCCCCTGCTGTGGCCTACAGGTAGCCAGGCAGTTAGGATTGTCACTAAGTGGTGCCAAGGACCATCTGATACCGTTTGTGAAATGACCAAGGAAAGTGAGGTTGAAGTCAAATTGGTGGGCTCCAGATGCCTGCTCTTTGGACAAAGCCTGCCTCTTCTTCCCAGAGTGGGACTAACCCTGCACCACGCTGTGGTATGGCCCAGCTGATCACAGACCAGCTACTGAGGGCCAAGCCTCGACTGGCACTGCTTGTCTGTGTAGTCAGAAATCAGATCCTAGAGGCCGGTGGCTCACGCCTACAATCCCAGCACTTTGGGAGGCCGACGCAGATGGACTACCTGAGGTCAGGAGTTTGAGACCAGCCTGGCCAACATGGTGAAACCCTGTTTCTACTAAAAATACAAAAATTAGCCAGGCATGGTGGCAGGCACCTGTAATCCCAGCTACTCGAGAGGCCGAGGCAGGAGAATTGCTTGAACCTGGGAGGTGGAAGTTGCAGTGAGCCATGATCATGCCACTGTACTCCAGCCTGGGCAACAGTGCGAGAGTCCGTCTCAAAACAAAAAGAAAGAAAAGAAAAAAAAAAAAAATTGGGCCGGGCGAGGTGGCTCACGCCTGTAATCCTAGCACTTTGGGAGGCTGAGGCGGGCAGATCACCTGAGGTCAGGAGTTCAAGACCAGCTTGACAAATATGGTGAAACCCCGTCTTTAAAAAAAAAAAAAAAAAAAAAAAAAAAAAAAATTGGACCCTAGGATTCTCTGGGGCTTGGCAGATTAAATGCATCCTGGGATAAATGGCAGGTTGTGACAGTGAGTGAAGTGGTGAGGATATGAACACCCTTCCATAAACAACCTGAATTACAGAGGCCAGAGGCTACAAGACAGAGGTACTTTTTTTTTTTTTTTTTTTGGAAACAGAGTTTCTCTTTTGCTTAGGCTGGAGTGCAGTGGCGTGATCTCGGCTCACTGCAATTTCCACCTTCCAGTTTCAAGCGATTCTCTTGCCTCAGCCTCCTGAATAGCTGGGATTACAGGCACCCACCACCACACCAAACTAATTTTTGTATTTTTAGTACAGACAGGGTTTCACCATATTGGCCAGGCTGGTCTCGAACTCCTGGCCTCATGATCCACCCGCTTTGGCCTCCCAAAGTGCTGGGATTTACAGGCATGAGCCACAGCACCTGGCCCAGACAGAGGTGCATTTTTACAGTCAGCCCTTTATCTAGCATCATCTAGCCAATCAACCAAGGACTTGTTCAGCACTTCGCCAGGGTACAGCATAGAGTCCCCATCCTAAGAAAACATGGTCTCTGCTCTGGAACAGCTGACAATTCCTTTAGAATGACTTAAAGAACAATTACACTCAAAGGTGCTAAGTGCAACTGGAGTTCAGAGATAAGAGAAATCATGCATGGGCACTAGTCCAACTGGTACCATGCCACCAAGGCAGGACTTGATTTGGGCCTTGAAAGATGAGCAGGATTTGGATAAGGGAAGAGGGATGGCGTTCCAAATGTGAAGAACATGAACATGGCAATAAACCAGGTGTGTGCGCGTGCATGTCCACATTAAACGTCATGGGGAAGGTCAGCCAGGCAGAGTGGGCTTAGTACTACAGGAGACTTTGAACCTGATGTGGTTGGTGACAGGAAGTCACTGTACATTTTTTGTTTCTTTTGTTTTGAGATGGAGTCTTGTTCTGTCACTCAGGCTGGAGTGCTGTGGTGTAATCTTGGCTCACTGCAACCTCCGCCTCCTGGGTTCAAGCCATTCTCCTGCCTCAGCCTCCTGAGTAGCTGGGACTACAGGCGCGCACCACCACACACCACCACGCCCGGCTAATTTTTGTTTTTTTAGTAGAGACGAGGTTTCACCATATTGGCCAGGCTGGTCTAAAACACCTGACCTTGTGATCTACCCGCCTCAGCCTCCCAAAGCGCTGGGATTAGAGGCTTGAGCCACCATGACTGGCCGTCACTGTACATTTTTAAACAGGGAGGGGACATGAACCAAGTGGTACTTTAGGAAGTGGCCTAACAGCAGTGGTTGACTCAGGGTGGCTGCTGTGGTTGATCTCTCCATTCTTGGCATGGCCACAGTACTTATGGACGCAGCTCATTGTATTGGAGTTCTGCATCCACGTGTCTGCAGTCCTCACCGACACCAGGAGGTCCTTAAAAGCAGTGGCCATGTTTTATCCTTCTTCCTACTCTGACATCTACCTGGCTCACAGTAGGCACCCAATGAACACTGATTAGATGATTTAATTTCAATCCACTGAATTACAATGACATACCATACAGGGATAACTACTGTCAAAAAATTTGACAAAACAGTACATAACACTAAAGCAAGACAAATCACAATTGGATCTTTTCTTAATGATCTGTGGAACAGTAGGATCTTAGAGTCTTACCCCCACCTCTGTAAGCAGCAATTATTGCTGTATAATAATTTCTACATCACAGGATACTAGATGAGTTTTATTTATTTATTTTTTTTTGAGACGGAGTCTTGCTCTGTCACCCAGGCTGGAGTGCTGTGGCACCATCTCGGCTCATGGGAACCTCTGCCACCTGGGTTCAAGCTATTCTCCTGCCTCAGCCTCCTGAGTAAACTGGAATTACAGATGCACATTACCACGCCCAGCTAATGTTTGTATTTTCAGTAGAGATGGGGTTTTACCATGTTGGTCAGGCTGGTCTCAAACTCCGGACCTTGTGATCTGCCTCGGCCTCCCAAAGTGCTGAGATTATAGGCATGAGCCACCGCGCCTGACCTGAGTTTTCTTTTTTTTTCCTTTCTCTCTCTTTGGGATGGAGTTTCACTGTGTCACCCAGGCTGGAGTGCAATGGCGTGATCTCAGCTCACCACAACCTCCACCTCCCAGGTTCAGGCAATTCTCCTGTCTCAGCCTCCTGAGTAGCTACGACTACAGGCACATGCCACTATACCTGGGTAATTTTTGTATTTTTAGTAGAGAGGACAGGGTTTCACCATGTTGGCCAGGCTAGTCTCGAACTTCTGACCTCATGTGATCCACCCACTTTGGCCTCCCAAAGTGCTGGGATTACGGACATGAGCCACCATCCTCAGCCTTCGATGAGTTTTCTACATATGGATTTGGATATGTCATTTGGACATGATCATATCTGACTAAACCTGTATCCATATAGTGTTGTACGGTATACCTGTACTGCTAATTTTTACAGTGGAGATTTGGCCTGTTCTCCCTCCCAGTATTCAGAAAGGATTTGGCTGAAGCTGAAACTGCCCTTAATCAAACCGAATATTAAAAAAAAATCCAGACTGGTAATAATTTTCTCTTTACATACACGGAATTTCACAACAAGACTCTTGAAAGTAGTAACAAATTCCTCTTAAATAAGATTTGATTTTTTTAGGCCAGGCACAGTGGCGCTCATGCCTATAATCCCAGCACTTTGGGAGGCCAAGGTGGGCAGATCAGCTGAGGTCAGGAGTTTGAGATCAGCCTGACCAACGTGGAGAAACCCTGTCTCTACTAAAAATACAAAATTTACCAGGCGTGGTGGTGTATGCCTGTAATCACAGCTACTCAGGAGGCTGAGGCAGGAGAATTGCTTGAACCTGGGAGGCGGAGGTTGTGGTGAGCTGAGATTGAGCCATTGCACTCCAGCCTGGACAACAAGAGCGAGACTCCATCTCAATAAAATAAAATCAAGTAAGATTTGATTTTTAAAAGTTAAGCAATTTAAAATGCCAAACAATGAGTTGGGAAACTTTGAATTGTATTCCCAGGAAAAAAATCTAAAGTGAGGTATGCCCACAAGTGTATTTTAGAGAAAAGGTGCTTTAGAGAGGGCAGATGTCTGGTGTGAAGACAACAGGCAGAAGAGTCAAGAGATGATGGTCCTTCCAGGAGTCCATCTTCAGGTTTCATTGTGAAGTACCATGTCTCTGAATTCAGATTTGCAGTAAGTGTCCTTTCTGTCCCCTGCAGGACCCAATCCAGTTCTGGGACAGGAGTTGTTCTGGGTAAAACTGAGTCTCTTCCATACATTTATTTGCTTACTCATTCGACAGTGATCTGTGAAGCACTTACTATGAGCCAGAGCCTGTGCTAAGCTCTGGAGATAAAACCATGAGCAAGACCTCAATGTCAGGGCTTCTGCTTCTAGGAAGTCATGGGCGAGCAGGGAGACACATATACAAGGATGAGGCCTGGAGGGCTGCGAACATCTTCAGAGATAGTGAACCTCCTGAGAAGAGAGGAGGGGAGTCAAGTGTTGTGGGCCGAGGCCACAGCAGGTGTGTGCAAAGAGGTCTGGAGGGGTGAGGGGAGTTCAGGAAAGGAAAGGAGTTTCACGTGTGGAATAGGGCATGAATACACGGCTGAGAAAAATCCTGCGCTTGGTCAGTGCTGCGATTTGCTTGCTTTCTAATATGCATGGCTTTCCGCTTTTACCCACCTGCCCCCTTGATGAGAGAACAGAATTTAATTTAGAAGAATCAGAATTTATTTCACTATGTGAACATTAAGAATTTGCCTACATAGTTGAAAATATTCACAAAGGACTTGAACATTCACACTCATACACAGAGAAAGTCTGCTGAATAAAAAAATGCTCCTTTACCCATCTGACCTCGGCAGCGGGTTTGCCAATTCCACTGTGGCACTTCAGTCTTCATGAATGTTGAATAGTTTGGCTACTTCATTGAGATCTTCATGCTGCTCACCGTCCTTAATTATCTGAGGGAGAGAGAGTAACAATAGGTCCCTAACTCATTCCATGTGCGTTCAGGCCATGCCCACACAATGGGGCTACCATACCACACTGGGAGGGAGTTGTGGGAACAGCTTTCTACTAACCCAAAACAAGCAGCCTGCCAACTCCCAGGTCATCCAGCCAAGTCCCAAGTGAAAAAGAATGTTCCTGAGCCAAGGCTATACCTTTGTTCTGCTTAGGCACAATTTGACCTGGGGGTACAATGTATCTCAGGGCACCCAATGAAGTTACAGGAGTCTTTCTGACCCGCACTTCCCACCTTCCTCTAAGAGTTATGGCGGGCACCTACCTTCCTTGCTATTGGCATTCGGTTGAAGATGTTCCATAGCACAATCCCCACGACCACTTTGTCCCTGAGGTAAAAGACGACACCTTTGCCATAGTCCTCCCCCTGGACGGGGGCCTGTGGAACTCCCGGAGTGCTGGGAGGAATAGTAATTTCTGAGGCCTCGGACTCTGTCTCACTCTCTGATCGGATACCAGTTCCTGTGGCCAGCCCCCAAAACAAACAAACACAGAAGCACAATCAAAACTTTAGTTATTACGAGCTTGGGAAATTCTAGAAGACAACAGTCTTTTGAGGCCTGCTTCAAGCTACTTCTAGAGGATTTATTTCTCTATGCCCCCTCAGTAAACCCTGGCCTTCTCCAGCCCCTCTCCACTGACAAAGCCAAGGAAAAAAGTCTTCCTTGCCAGCTTCTGGGCACTGGGTCAGTCTGACCCAAAACTTCCTTCCCTTATTACCTCATTTTAAATTTATGCTATGGATATTTCCTGGTATCTGGATTTCTTCAAACTGCAGAAGGCTGGTTCTTGTCCTCTGAGGAACATTCTAGAGCTGCATAGTCCAAATACAGTAGCCACTAGTCACAGATAGCCATGCAAATGAACATCATTTCAAACTGAGTAAGATGTAAAATTCAGTTCTTCATCGGTACTCACCATGTTTCATGGGCTCAAAAGCCACATGTGGCTAGTGGCTAATGTACTGGACAGAGCAGAGATGAAACATTTCCATCGCAGCAGAAAGTTCTATTGGACAGTGCTATTAGACAGATACTTTAGCCAAAGCAGAAGGCACTTCCATATGGAAAAACCATAGTGGAGGCATTTCTTCCTAGAGAAAGATAAGAGGGGAAGGGAAGGGTGGCAAGGGAAGGGGGCACCTCGTCTTCTGAGAACCACCAGGCTCCAAATAATACTGTCCAGTGGACAGACCAGTGACCTGAATCCACTTACTAGGTTACTAGGAGAGATCAGAATTAAGGAGTATGGAATACATAAGAATTACACAGGAAAAGGACCTACATATCCATAATATGTCTTGCTTCCTCCTTCTTAAAGAGCACCGCGCCCTTGAAATACCTCTGGCAAAGGACACGGAGGTTAAATAACTTGAGCTAAGGTCAAGAAATAAGGTCTTGGAGTTAATGAAAGAGACATGTGTGGGAGAGAAGTCCATTCCAAAAGCGGTGCCTCCCATCTAAAGAAAACCTGGCACTAAGATCTGCCGAATGGAATGAAAGGCAGCTGAAGAACTACTCAGCCCAGTTAGTTCCTCCCTGCCTGGGACCCATGGAGGATAGTCAGTCTTAAGCTAAGGCTCTCAGGCTGCGTTCTTGAGATTTACCTGAAGCAAAATAAAAATGACAACTTAAAGAAAGAAAAGTAAAAATACAACCTAAAAAGTTCAGGTTTTCTTCCTTAGATAGGTCTTCTCAGAGACAAAACAACAGTGTCATTGAGCTAAGCCACTGTCCACTGTCTAGGGTGGATACCCGCAGTATTTGAATCTATGCTTTGACCAGGATATCTGATTGTGCCAAATCTCAGACCACTAAAGAGTGAGGACTTGGGGTTTGGTTTCACAACATGAAGAGAGGCTTTCACTGACAACCCCCTCTGGCCAATACAGAAGCTCCTTGTTCAGGAGAGTCTGGACCACTGCTTCTCAATTCTCTCCAAGAGGAGTGCTGGGGCTTCCTTACCTGACTGCTCTGTGGCAGATTTGGGGTTGTCCTGTGCAGTTGCTTTTGCAAAAACACCAACTGTGGGCAAACTACTGTCCACAAGACCAATAGCTTCATAGCCAACATCGGGGCCCAAATCACTCCTAAGAAGAGAAAAGAGGGTGTTCTGTCAAGGGACTGTAAGGAATGACACGGTAGCACATATTCTCCATGATACTGCAATCTTTTTTTTTTTTTTTTTGAGATGGAGTTTTGCTCTTGTTGCCCAGGCTGGAGTGCAATGGTATGATCTCAGCTCATTGCAACCTCTGCCTCCTGGGTTCAAGCGATTCTCCAGCCTCGGCCTCCCAAGTAGCTGGGATTACAGGTGCCCACTACCACACCTGGGTAATTTTTGTATTTTTAGTGGAGAAAGGGTTTTTCCATGTTGGCCAGACTGGTCTTAATCTACTGACCTCAAGTAATTTTCCCACCTTGGCCTCCTAAAGTGCCGGGATTACAGGCGTGAGCCACTGTGCCCTGCCAACATTGCACTCTTATGCCAACCAAAGAACTTCTTATGGGTATCACAAGAGATGCCAAACTCATTTGCTATTGCTAGAGCACCTAAAGATGACCATGAGAAAGTAAGATTAACTGTAACAGCTTTGATTTTTCCTTAAAAAGACATTATACATTATCACATATCCATGCAGTGATTGAAACCTTCTTCAACTTATTCATGCTTTTATCCCATGCCACATTTGGAAAGTGATGAATGAGCTCCCTACTTCTGCTATTAGCTACTTTTGTCTTAAAATGACCTTTCTGAAGCTTTAAAGAGTGCTCCACATTTACGGAATTCAGAATTTGAGATGTTTTATGGTTTCATTCACCTACAGTATTTCCCCTTAGCCTTCATTTTTCTTTAATTAAAAAAAAAATTATTTAAAAAATTCAGACAAGGTCTCACTGTGTTGCCCAGGTTAGTCTCGAACTTCTGGGCTCATGCAATTCCCTGGCCTGAGCCTCCGAAAGTGCTGGAATTAGAGGCATGAGTGACCACACCAGACCAGCCTTCATCTTTCAGGACTCGAATGCTTTCTATAAAGAGGCATTTTCATCTACTTGGTCATTTTATTTTAACTGCTCTTCTTGGAAACTTCCTATCATCATCACGCCTTTCCACTTCTTTTTTTCTGAGACAGGGTCTTGCTCTGTCACCCAAGCTGGAGTACAGTGGTGCGATCACAACTCACTGAAGCCTCATCATGGGCTAAAGCATTCCTCCCACCTCAGCCTCCCGAGTAGCTGGGACTACAGGCACGCACCACCACTTCTGGCTAATTTTTGTATTTTTTTGTAGAGACAGGGTTTAGTCATGTTGCCCAGGCTGGTCTCCAACTCCTGGGCTCAAGAGATATGCCTGCCCCAGCCTCCCAGAGTGCTGTGATTACAGGTGTGAGCCACGGTGCCTGGCCTACACCCTTCTTAATATATCAGGGACTTCACAGGATATTTGAGGCACAGACACATCACTACCATGCTTTTTGGTAAGAATCTAGGAAACTTGAGCTGTTTTTGTTTCTGGTGCTCCACATTTTATCTTCTTAGCTGCTGTGGTTCATCGGACTGGTGTCTTCAGGGAACAGTCTACCATGACTCCTTGGAATCTACTCCTAGGCCCTGATAATTATATATTTATGGATAATTTTTATTTATTTATTATTTTTGAGATGGAGTTTCCCTCTGGCTGCCCAATGGCACGATCTCGGCTCACCGCAACCTTTGCCAACTACATTCAAACAATTCTCCTGCCTCAGCCTCCTGAGTAGCTGGGATTATAGGCATGTGACAACATGCCTGGCTAATTTTGTATTTTTAGTAGAGACAGGGCTTCTCCATGTTGGTCAGGCTGGTTTTGAATCCCAACCTCAGGTGATCCGCCCGCCTCAGCCCCGCAAAGTGCTGGGATTACAGGCGTGAGCCACCATGCCTGACCATTTATGGATTATTTTTTCCTAGCTACATTATCTATGTTGACCCTGAAATTCATCTGCTATTTTTTTGCAGCCCACTCATAAGACTGTGGGTGACTGTCCTAAAAGGTACTTCATCAGCTAAGAATATCCTCAACAGAAACCACTTAGAGGCTTCTGAAACCTTGACGTTTTTTATGTACATCATCTTTCAAATCAACAAGATGAATGTGTGTCAAATAGGGCCAGTCTTGGTACTCAGGAATGTCCACTGCTAACCGTTCTTTATCCAAAGAACTGCCTATATATCCTGACTTTGAGTAACTCATCATTAAGGGTTACATGAGTGGGCTGCCCTTTTGTCAGTACGTTGGGCTAATTAAGATTTCCAGCAAAGAACAAATTAAAATCTATTGCTGTCTACACCTAAGAGTATACTTCTGTACCACCTATTACAGCTTGAACTCTGAGCTATTCTACCAGAAGTGCTGGTGCCATCTCCATTCATTTACCTTGTCTAACATATGCTAGACAGGAAACTTAAAATCATTTTTTTTTCTCCAAAAGCATCAGTTTGGTGAAAAACCAAACAGGACAGTTTTGCCAGATGGCTACCTGAGGGTAGAATGTGTAGACATAAGATAGACTTTTTTTTCCCTTCTGTATGAGCTAACTGGCTTGTAATGAAACCAAACCCTAACTCTGTGTATGGTCCTAGAGATACTGGATTCTAATCAGCTGAGTCCCCAAGGCACACCACTATTACCAGAACATTGACTGATGCCAGTATGGCTTGGCAGCTCCAGTCATATTTTCTCCAGCCAATCTTCCACTCACAACAGCGTGATCATGGTGCTCTACCCGCCTCCTTCCCAACTTTATATCATAGAAGCATGCAGCATCTCCTGCCTGTGGAAACAAATACGTAACATGAACACATGATTTTAAAAAAGCAAGTTAAAGACAAAATAGAAACTTTTGTTGCTCAAAGAACACTTGTAATGGTAACTAATTCATGTTTTCCATCTACAGGCCAGAGTTGTACCTAAACTAACAATAACAGCTGAGAACCCATTTAAAATAACTTTTTAAAATTTTCTGAGACAGGGTCTCACTCTTTTGCCTGGGCTGGAGTACAGTGGTGTGATCATGGCTCACCACAACCTGGACCTCCAGGCTCAGATGATCCTCCAGCCTCAGCCTCCCAAGTAGCAGAGACTACAGGATTGTACCACCACGCCCAGCTAATTTTTTTTTTTTTTTTTTTTGTAGAGATGGGTTGTTGCCATGTTGCCCAGGCTGGTTTTGAACTCCCGGGTTCTAGCAATGTGCCTGTCTCAGCCTTCCAAAGTGCTGGGATTACAGCCGTGACGCACCATGCCTGGCCTGAGATTTCATTTTTAAATATCTATTCTGCTTCCATAAAGCTAGCCTAAATCTTCTATAGTTCAGTTTACTTATGTCTACTTCTTGTTCTTTCCTTAACAGACAGGACATTTAATAACTATGATTTGCAGAATATTCTATATGTAGAAACCAGTTTTGGGATGTGACTGCCTCTTACCTAGAAATCTTTTCTAAGATTAGATTTCTTTTGTCATTCAGTATTCATTCACATTGGACAGATATTTATGGATTACTTATTATATACAAAAGTATTATGTTAGGCTGGGTACAGTGGCTCATGCCTGTAATCCCAGGGGTGGCTCATACCTGTGATCAAAGGCGGGTGGATCACCTGAGGTTGGGAGTTCAAGACCAGCCTGACCAACATGGAGAAACCCTGTCTCTACTAAAAATACAAAATTAGCCAGGTGTGGTGGCACACTGGCACATGCCTGTAATCCCAGCTACTCGGGAGGCTGAGGCAGAAAAATAGCTTGAACCTGGAAAGTGGAGGTTGCGGAGCCAAGATCGTACCATTGCACTTTGGCCTGGGCAACAAGAGTGAAACTCCGTCTCAAAAAAAAAAAAAAAAGTATTATGTTGTCTGTGTTGCTGAGACAAAACTGACATAGATCTTGACTATGAGGAACATACAACCTAGTGCAGAAAGATACAGCCTTGCTCGTAACTACAGAGCAATGTAAACAGTAATGTGCCATATGAGAGGCACAGATTAAAGGAGTCAAGTATTTCAAGCAGAGGGCGAGAACCTCCAACTGGGGGTGAACTGCGCCAGCTTCATGAAGGATGTGGTATTTGAGCTCTCTAATCCTTTGTTCATCTTTGTGGCTATTTAGAGTCCCCCAAAACAACCTAAAAATCCAACGAGTGAGCAATGGTAAAATATGAAATTCGCTTAATGGAATATATAGTCATTAAACTGTTTACAGAGTCTGAGAAAACATAGAAAATGCTTACATTTATGGTGTTAAGTGGAAAAAGAATGGAATATTATATGCAGTATGCTTGCCACAAGTAAAACAAACCAACAAGAAAACCTCCGTGCAAGGAAACAAAGGGAAGGAAATACACCAAAATATCAATGGTTGCCGCAGGTGACTTTCCTCTCCTCTCTCCTTCTTGTCTGTCTTCTACATTGACCACATATTACTTTTTTTCTTTTTTTGAGACTGAGTCTTGCTCTGTTGCCCAGGCTGGAGGGCAGTGGTGTGATCTCTGCTCACTACAGCCTCTGCCTCCTGAGTTCAAGCGATTCTCCTGCCTCACTCAGCATCCCAAGTAGCGGGGATTACAGGTATATGCCACCACACCTGGCTCATTTTTGTATTTTTAGTGCAGATGGGGTTTCACCACGTTGACCAGACTGGTCTTGAACTCCTGATCTCAAGTGATCCACCTGCCTCAGTTTCCCAAAGTGCTGGGATTACCGGCATGAGCCACTGCTCCTGGCCCACCTGTTACTTTCATAACAGGTTAAAAAATTCGGTACATTTCATCTTTTTTTTTTTGAAAAGGAAAGTTTGGAGGGGGAAAAAGATTCCTCCAAGGTGCTATGTCCTTAGCTGCAGAGTCTGTAAACAAACACAATACACTTGTAGCTAGCAATGGGGAAATTACTTCATGGTTCCTACATACTATAGTCTTGTTTGTGTCATAATAAATTGTAAGAAGCAGCTAAAAATAGTACTCAAGGAAAACAAAAAGAGTAATTTTCCTTTCTAGGAAACATGTTATAAAATTGCTTCATCTTCCATCCCCCAGATTCACGTGTGAGCAAAGGGAATAGCAGATCTGTGTGAAGGCTATGTGCATACCCACCAGGGATTATGCCAGTGGCTGCTGCCAGTAAGTAGAATCCGAAGAGCTCTACTCCTGCAGGCATGCACACTGTTCATTTCATCTGCCACTAGCTTGCAGATGAGGCCATACCTGGTCTTCTGAATCAAGCAATTCACACACTTCTATTGTGTACCCTCAGCCTCTAAACACTCTGACCCTATTTGGTAAGGCTGTTGATGAGCTTTAGTATACTACCGGGCAGACTTGTTCACAGGCTAGGGAGAATGAACTGTGCTTGGTCATGCTGTAGCACACTTACCACCCAGATGTTAGAGCGTGCTTGTAGCTCTGCATTTACCCGGAAGCCACCAAAATCTGAATCTATTTCCAGGCCACCAGTCTTGGCCAACTCAACATTGGGCTCCAGGCCCACAGCTGCCACTATGTGGTCAGTTTCTACCTGAGGCAAAAAAGAAATACTTCAGTCAATTAGCACAGTTTCCACTTATGTCTACAGGCATAACAATGACCCATCATGCCATTAAGAATTGGGACTTTAAAAAATCATAGGTTAACTTACCTCTGGTAAATGGATTTTAAGTTCTATTTCATAAGCCTCCACCACTCCATCCCATGCACACCCCCCCATATCATTCAAACAGAAATCTGCCACCCTAGCAAGGACTCAAAACTCTCTGAGACAGGTAGAGAGAGGCTAAGGGAAAGCGGTTTACAGGTGCCTACTCTGGTTCTCATCATTCTGTTTTAATGGAGGAATAGTTAATTTGGAAAATTATATCAGGTTAATGGCAACTGCCAGGAAAACTAATCTACGGGTGTCAAATGAAGGCATATGAATGGGGCAAGGGGAGGGGAGAACTGGAAGCTCTCCTGGCAGCCTGTCTTTTCTTTCCTTACCTTCCTGCCGTCTTTCAGCTTGATAAGTAACTTGCCACGGCTGACTCCAACCGACTGCACAATAGCATTGGGCATCACCTTAACCCCCTCTGTAAAGGCAAACAAGACCTGAGATTGAGCCTATGAGGCTATCACTTTCATGGGAAGCAGGGAAACTGACCCATAGTCTCCTCCACAGTAAAACTAATAATCATCAGTACACAGGCAACTCTGGAGAGCCACAAGAACCTGAGCCCATGGTTCATTTTCAGTACTTCCAGGAATTTGGGGCATCTGATTCAGAACACCTAGATGAACTTGGCTGACTGGAGAATGGTGGAAACATTTTACAGGCCAGGTGATAGGGCTTATGTCAAGGGGGTTCCCATAGAAGTGAAGTTTGCCTTAGGTCACACTCAAAGGAAATAGAGTAGCAGCATATAGAAACAATCTCTCTACCTCGTCTGACTTTTTCCATAGTCCAGTTGCTGAGGTATTCGGGAAGGATCTTTCCCATATTTCCTTTCTCGGGGAAGAGCTGAATCACTTCTGTGCCCAAGGCTTGAGCTGGGAAGAAGAAACAGAGTAGTTACAGCAAGAAGCAAAAGTCAATCCTAGGAAGAGAGTAAGAGAAGTAAAGGAGCATCAGGCAGCCTTTACTACAGACAGGGCAAAGCTGCAATCCAGGCCAGAGTGCCTACTTATAGGACACTGGGCACAAGGGCCTTGGTGCTCAAGTTCATTTGTAAGGCAAATACAACAGGTGCCAGAACTGCTGTCCCCAGATTAAGCTTCAGATGGTAAACTCTGTGCATTTCCACCCATGCAGTCACCTAAGGCTCACACAAGTGCTTTGCAACCTCTGAATAGGAAGCATCCTCCTGAGAAGATGCCCTGATTTCATACAGCTGAAAAATAACACTAAGAAAACTAGTTGCCATGAAACACTCAAACTGGAGCTCACAGATCTGTCAAGCTGGGAACCATCATGTGCCTGAAGGAAGTTTTTTGCTTTTTTTTTTGAGACTGAGTTTTGCTCGTTGCCCAGGTTGGAGTGCAATGGCACAATCTTGGCTTACCGTAACCTCCGCCTCCCGAGTTCAAGCGATTCTCCTGCCTCAGTCTCCCGAGTAGCTGGGATCACAGGCATGTGCCACCATGCCCAGCTAATTTTGTATTTTTAGTAGAGACAGGGTTTTTCCGTGTTAGTCAGGTTGGTCTCAAACTCTCGACCCCAGGTGATCCGCCTGCTTCAGCCTCCCAAAGTGCTAGGATTACAGGTGTGAGCCACCACGCCCGGCCACAAGTTTTTGGCTTTTTACAGGAAGCAGCAGTTCAAAGACACCTATCATTTTATAGTCTGCATTGCCCTTATCATCTTCATAACTCACTTTCCTTAATATTTTATTTCTAAGGAGTCCTGGCATAGAGGCGAAAGGAAAGGGAAAGGGAAAGGGAAAGGCAAAGGGAAAGGGAAAAGGAAAGGAAAGAATCACTGTTAAGTTGCTCAGGTGACAGCTTTTTGAGCACCAGGGATCCCTCACTAGAACTAATCTCAGTGCTTAGCTTTTCACTATCTAAACCTTAAAGTCTTTCTACTGATCCTGCCAAACACATCTCTAGAATTTGTAAGACCACACAGAAACTATAAAAGACTAGAGAAAGAAAGTCAAAGTCAGCCCTCAATACTCACCCTTTCTGCCAAGAGCACAGGCCAGTTCGCTACCGAGGAAGCCGCCACCGATAATCGTAATTGACTTTACTTCCCGTGAAATCTTCTCCAAGCTTCTAAAGTCTCCAATCTGCAGGATCACATCAGTTCAGTCCATTAATTTCCAAAAGAGGCATAGGATAATAATACTAGGAAGTAGTTTCTTCTAATTCTTTGGCAACAGTAAATCTTCTCCTTGTATAAGGTACCTCAATTATAACTTCTATGTTATTAATATAAATTTCTTTCTTCATGTTAACATTCCTTCTATAAACAGTGGTTCTCAACTGGTGGCAGTTTTGCCCCATCTTCCCCAGGAGGACAACTGGCAATATCTGAAGACATTTTCTGTTGTCAGGGCAAGTAGGTGCTCCTGGCATTTAGTGCATAGAGGCCAGAATGCTGCTAACATACTACAATGCATAAGACAGCTCCCACTACCATTATCCAGCCCAAAATGCCAGTACCGCAGAGGCTGACAAACTTTGTTCTACGAAGAATTTAAAAGACAGTATACAGCCTGGCCAACAGGGTGAAACCCCGTTTCTACTAAAAATACAAAAAAAAAAAATTCAAAAAAAAAGGCCAG
Organism: Sapajus apella; assembly: GCF_009761245.1. Taxonomy (NCBI): domain Eukaryota; kingdom Metazoa; phylum Chordata; class Mammalia; order Primates; family Cebidae; genus Sapajus; species Sapajus apella. The sequence continues at coordinate 855,489 of NW_022437055.1, forward strand.
GCGTGGTGGCACGTGCCTGTAATCCCAGCTACTTGGGAGGCTGAGGCAGGAGAATTGCTTGAACCCGGGAGGCGGAGGTTGCAGTGAGCCAAGATTGTGCCACCGCATTCTAGCCTGGGCGATAGAGCGAGACTCAGTCTCAAAAAAAAAAAAAAAAGACAGTACAAATCTTATCCCTGAAAAATGACAGCAGTTTTTATAAGCACAGTATTAAGAAGCAGAACACCCCCTTGCTTTTTATTTAGGTACTCTTAACTTTTCTTTCTGAAGTCTCTACACAGCACTTGCAATGAAAAATACCAAGAGGCTACAAGCGGTTCCAAAGAATCAAATGCACCAGGAAAAAACAACTAAGGAGGAGCAATCAGAAGGATCTATTGCAAGCAATACAAACATTCCAGTTTTTCCCTAGGAGCTTAAAACCCTTGAGTGAGGTATCTGAGGTGCAGAGAGAGGAAATGACTTGCTCAAGGCCAGATAACAAGTCTGAAGAAGAGCCATAAATAGAACCTGGATCTCCCAAGTCCCGGGTGGGCACTTGGGGACTGCAAGATTATACTACCTCTTCAAAAACAACACAAGGAAATCACTAAAGCAGACAAATTACCTTTCTGAAAAGCGTTGTTCTACTCTTCACCTCTGCTCCAGCCCTATCAATGGCAGACAGACTTCTTGGAGTACCTCCTGGAAAAAAGAGAAGGAAACCCTTTAGCACAACAAGCAGGAGCTAGCCCAAACAATACCCCCTCCACCACACAAAGGTGGAGCCCTCTTCACTTAGCACCTCGGTGGCAACAACAGGATAAGATAAGAAGGCTTTGTTTGCCTTCAACTCACCTCACAGCAGGCTTTTTGTCAGTTTCCTTTGAGAAGCAGATTTGAGAGTCTGTCTTTAAGGGGTATACCCTCCCCCTAGGTGGCCAAAAGGCCTTACTTTTGGCTTCCGTGTTCTATTCTAGTTTCTCATGAGGATTCGCCAGCTAGCATAGCTACATGGGTTTGATGAATTGCTTCTGTCTCTTGTCTTGGTTTCTGATTGCAACTGGCAATGAAGCCACAAAACGACATCGCTTTCAGGGCAAAGGGTGAGGGCTAAGCATGGAGAGAAAAAAGGGCAACTTCTTTATTCCTCTACCAGGAAAACAGCAAGGATCATCCAGAAGGGCTGGTGATCCAGGATGCCTGGACACATCCAGCTTTTGAACCAAGAGAAGACACCCAATTCAGAGAGTCTGAGTTTCCGTTTTCCTAAGTAATAGTGCCTTCTATATTTAGAGTCCAGAAGGCTGGACTCTAAAATTTGAATGACTTGTATCACGAAAGAAAGCCATCTCCAGAAATGCTCACCTGTTGCAATCAAGCACTTTTCATAGGTTATTTGAGAGCCATCATTAAGTTTCACCATGTTGCCTCTCACATCCAGCTGTACTACCTGGTATAGTCATCACACACATACACAAAAGAGGTAGAGATAAATTAGCTTTGAAAAAAATTTATTGAGATGTAATTCACATAAAATTCACCATTTTAAAGCATGCAATTCTGTGGATTTTAGTATATTCACAAGGTTGTGCCACCATCACCACTATCGGATTTCGGAACATTTCCATTATCACCCCAAAACTCCAGACCAATAAGAAGTTGCCAAGTTGCCAGCTCAGGCCGGGCATGGTGGCTCATGCTTGTAATCCCAGCATTTTGGGAGGCTGAGGTGGGTGGATCACCTGAGGCCATGAGTTCAAGACAAACCTGGCCAACATGGCAAAACCCCGTCTCTACTAAAAACACAAAAATTAGCCAGGCATGGTGGCGCATGCCTGTGGTCCCGGCTACTGGGGAGGCTGAGGCAGAAGAATCACTTGAACCCGGGAGGCAGAGGTTGCAGTGAGCCAAGATCGCACCACTACACTCCAGCCTGGGCAACAGACTGAGATTCCATCTCAAAAAAAAAAAAAAAGAAGTTGCCAGCCTACTAAGAATTAGTTCTTGATCTAAAGCAATCCCTGAGAAACCATTTCCAAGTAATCATGAGAACCACAGTTTCTGGCACCCAGTTTCTTCAAGCAGTCATATGTTGGAAACAGGCAATTAGAAAGCAGGCAACATTAGAGCAAGTCATGACAGTCCCAAAGTCCCTGCCCCATCTGTGGAAAAGGAGAATTGGGACAGCCTTTCTTATTTGGCTGTTCGGAATTACTTATTATTACTTTGTTAATAAATCTCCTACGTCTACAATATTTTTACAGAATGCGTTCTCCAACTTGTAGCCTTCACTGAAACTTGGCTCTCTCTCAGGGAGAGCTAACACGTAGAGACTGTTCATTCCCCCACACTCCACATCACAAGGCCAGGAGGAGGTACTGCCATTCTGCAAGCTTCCTGAAGTTAATGGTCTGCTGCTTCCAGATCCTTGTACTTTCATTCTCCTCTGAGGGATATCGGAGGAGTCCTATATTCCTACGAATCACTGTTTTGAGCCACCTCCTGGCTGCTCCTCCTGATTCACTGAAGACCTTGGAACCTGGCTCATACTTTTCCTCATCTTGTCTCCTAAACCTCTACTTGTACCTCAATTATCTTACTCAGTCACAATTTTCCATCCTTTCAGCTTTCGCTCCATCTGTCTCCTATAATAATTGCTTTCAATTTTCTGTTTATTTGACTGGTTGCTCCATTCTAACTAATTTGGGTGGATGCTAGAATATCCAAACTGTTCTTTTTCAGCACCTTTAATTTTTTCTTATGGTTAAGAGCTTGAGCTTTGGAGTCAGAGAGAATAGCATTCCAGTCTTTGCTCCACTCCTTACGAGCTATGAGACCATTCACTCAAGCATCTATTATGTATCAAGTACGGTGCTAAGTGCTGGGGACATGACAGTGAGACAATGATCCTTGCTGCTTTCAAGAGTTCAGTGGCCAGGACAACTTAATATGCACTAACAATAATCACAATTCATAAATGTGATATGAATGGTAAGAACAGTGCAGGTAGTGCTGGGAACATATGACATGTGCAATCTAGTCAGGTTGGGTTGGGTAAAGCTTTCCTTTTTTTTTTTTTGAGACGGAGTTTCACTCATGTTACCCAGGCTGGAGTGCAATGGCGCGATCTCGGCTCACCGCAACCTCCGCCTCCTGGGTTCAGGCAATTCTCCTGCCTCAGCCTCCTGAGTAGCTGGGATTACAGGCACACGCCACCATGCCCAGCTGATGTTTTGTATTTTTAGTAGAGACGGGGTTTCACCATGTTGACCAGGATGGTCTCGATCTCTTGACCTCGTGATCCACCCGCCTCGGCCTCCCAAAGTGCTGGGATTACAGGCTTGAGCCACCGCGCCCGGCCTGGGTAAAGCTTTCTAGAGGCAATGAGATAAACTGGGATCTGATGGATAAGCAGCTTCTTTAGCCTCCTTTGATTTGTCCTTGGTAAGCTCCCTCTTCAATTCAATCCCGCTACTCAATCCCCACACCGTTGGCCCTCAAATAGCCATCTTATGTTCTATTCTATTGCGAAAATAGGTGAAACCATTAGACATGATCTTCCACAGCTTCCTACGAGGCATGAGGGTTCCCAACCACCCCCCACCCAGCCTATTAACGGGTTTGTCCCATCCAATGGGTCCCACCTTTGATGCTATGTCCCCTTCAAGCTTTTGTCCCATTGCCATCTCTTTTTTCTCATTTAAATCTTTTGAAGGAGTACTTTACCCTCTTTTCTAACTTCCCAATGGTATCTGTTTTATTTTATTTTTTTGAGATGGAGTCTTGCTCTGTCACCCAGGCTGGAGTGCAGTGATGTGATCCTGGCTCACTGCAACTTCCACCTCCTGGGTTCAAACGATTCTCCTGCTTCAGCCTCTTGAGTAGCAGGAATTACAGGGTGCACCACTACGCCTGGCCAATTTTTGTATTTTTAGTAGAGATGGGGTCAGGCTGGTCTCAAACTAGCTACCTGCCTCAGCCTCCTAAAGTGCTGGGATTACAGGCGTGAGCCACTGCACCTGGCCCCTAATGGTATCTGAACCACCAAATCTCATAGTGCATTTACAGTTCTTTTCTTCCCAGATTCCTCTGCCACAGTACTATGGATCACATCCTCCTTCTTGAAACTCCCTACAACCTTGGCTCCTGTTCTCAGGTTTCTTCATACTGCTCTTTAAGTTCTTTCCTAGTCTCCTTTGTGGGTTCTTCTTAAGCCTGTCTCCTAAAAAGTAAGGTTCCCTGGGGCGCTATCCTTGCCTTACTCCTCTTCTCACTAGATCAGTTCTCCCCGGGAGGCTTCACCTACTCTCATGGTTTCAACTACTACACATATGCAAATGATTCTCAAATCTCTATCTAAGCCCAGGTACCCTGAGCATAGCAGTCATATGTCCAACTGCCCAGAAGACACCTTCACACAGATATTCCACTTCATACTTAATGGTCCAAAGCTGAATTTTATCTCCCCCACTAAACTAGCTCTTCCTCTCGTAATGTTTTTCTCAGCTGGGGATACACTGCCATCCACTCAGCCATGCAGGCTAGAAATTAGAAAGTCACTTTGCCTCCTCCATCTCCTTCATCTTCTACCTTTAATCAACCACTGAGCCTCATTAAGCATGCCTCCTAAGCATGCCTCAAGTGTGTTCCCTACTCCTCATCACCTTTCTATCAAGAAGTAATACTGGCCAGACACAATGGCTTCACACCTGCAATCTCAGCACTTTGGGAGGCCGAGGCAGGTTGATCATCTGAGATCAGGAGTTCGAGACCAACCTGATGAAACCCCATCTCTACTAAAAATACAAAAAAAAAAAAAAAAAAATTAGCATGGTAGCACATGCCTATAATCCCAGCTACTTGGGAGGCTGAGGCAGGAGAATCACTTGAACCCAGGAGGCGGAGGCTGCAGTGAGCTGAGATCATGCCACTGTACTCCAGCCTGGGCAACAAAGTGAGAATCTGTCTCAAAAAAAAAGAAAAAAAAAAGAAAAGAAAAAAGGCCAGGCGTGGTGGCTCACACCTGTAATCCCAGTACTTTGGGAGGCCAAGGCAGGCAGATCTCAAGGTCAGAAGTTCAAGAGTAGCCTGGCCAACATGGTGAAACCTCATCTCTACTACACATACAAAAGTTAGCTGGGTGTGGTGGCACACATCAGTAATCCCAGCTACTCAAGAGGCTAAGGCAGAGAATTGCTTGAACCTGGGAGGCAGAGGGTGCAGTGAGCCGAGATCGCGCCACTATACTCCAGCCTGAGTGACAGAGCAAGACTCCATCTCAAAAAAAAAAAAAAAAAAGAATATACTGCAAATTATTTAAAATTTACTTATTTTTTTAAAATTTCAACTTATTTCTCTGTAAGAGAGAAATAATATCCACCTCATAGGGAGGATAAAATGAAATGGTGTACATAAAGCATTTAAGAACTGGCCTTAAAAGATTAGAATAGGTACTATACAACGTTTAGCTCTTACTTTTTTCATCACCATCACCACACCACTACTATTCTAATTTGGGCTCTCACCACCTCTTGCCTAGATGATTGCAATAATCTCTGAAATCGTCTCTCTCTAGCCTTGTCTCCCTGAAATCCATCCTCCTCACTCCAATAGCAATTATTTAAAATTCAATTGCCTAAAACGCAACAGCTCCCCAGTGCAGAAAAAGCTCATGCTTTTTTTGTTTCTGAGACGAAGTTTTGCTCTTATTGCCCAGACTGGAGTGCAATGGGCGTGATCTCGGCTCACCGCAACCTCTGCCTCCCGGGTTCAAGAGATTCTCCTGCCTCAGCCTCCCTAGTAGCCAGGGTTACAGGCATGTGCCACCATACCCAGTTAATTTTGTATTTTTGGTAGAGACAGGGTTTATGTATGTTGGTCAGGTTCATCTCTTATCACTAACTTGTACCTAGCTGCTCTATCAGTACCAAGCTACTTCTATTTCCTGCCACCAAACACGCTTTTTGTACCCTTGTGCTTTTGCTTACACTGTTCTTTTTTACTTGAATGCTCTTCCCTCTTCTCCAGTCTGGTGAATGTCTCTTCATTCCATAAGACTGCCCATTTTGTAAGACCTTCTCCTCCAGAAAGCCTTTCCTGAAGTCATCACTCTACTGGGCATGCTTCCCAGTATTTCCCACAACATACTGCACAGATCTCTCTTCCTACACGCGCATGCGTTATGATTACCTATTTATGTTTCTGCCTAATACAGCTAACCTCTAGAGGGTAGGGCCTGAGGGTTATTTACACATAGGGGATACTTAATGTCTCAGTTCCAGCTTATCAATAAACCTATATCCATCTTCTCTAATGTCCCCTTTACAGGAGAAGGGTGGGTATGTTCCTAACAAAGGACAATCCCTCCCCTTGTGCTGTGTATCTCATCTACTCTGGGCTTTGCTCCTTCAGAGAACACCTCCCTACTGGAACACTGCCATTAGTTTACACACACATTCTAGTACCTCCCATTACCAACCATAAAATATAACAAACCATCCTGGGATTCCACAAATACCCTCTAATAACTGACCTTATTACTCAGACACTCACCTTTTAAAGTCTAACAATATATTCCATGCTGAGTTATGCCCAAATTATTTTACTATCATGAATAATACACATTTGTCAATCTTTTCTCATCGATAATCTCAGAGAGAAGTTAGTGTGGGAAAACAGGAGGAATGAAGAAGAGTAGAAAAGCAAATAGAAGAGGCAACAGCTTTTTAGGGTCAAGTTGAGTTGGCATGCTACCCTAGGCTTTGATATTAGCGCTTTCCCCAGAAAGACACACTCAGCATTATTCAACCTAAAGCAGCTTGATCTTTCTTTGATGAACTACAATGGCAGGACAGACATAAATCGTAATGGAAACATATATCACGATACTGGCTGGTGGGCACGTGTGTAGAGCCTAACAAAGGAAGCAATCTACTAGCTCACCTTCTTCCCAGTGAGGACGGCCACACCACCATTTTCAATGTGAGGCAGGTCCTGAGCAGAGACATAGAAAGAAGGTGGCTGGAAATATATGCTGTATGGAGAAGAGAGGGAGAATATTATAAACATGTGGAACTGTTATCAGCTTCTCCCATAGCTTTAATAAAATTGTTGGTATCCAAATCAGTGGTTCTCAGCTCAGGGCAATTTTGCCCCCAGGGGATGTTTGCCAGTGTCCAGACACAATTTGGGTTGTAACAACTTGGGTAGGGATGGTACTCATATCCAGTGGGTAATGGCCAGGGATGCTGCTAAACATCCTATGATGCACTGGACAGCCCTACCACTACTAGCAAAGTGTTATCCTGTTCCAAATGTCAATAATGCTTAGGGTGAGAATCCTGCTCTAGATTTAGGTTTATTTCAAAGTAAGAGCCAGTGGAGTACCTAAGGAGCTGGTATTCACACATCCCCCTAAATGGGCTGTCCAGAATAGTGCTCTAGCTCCTAAGATGACTCTGCCTCAGATATGATATATTAACATATTAATATTGGCTGGGTATAGTGGTTCAGGTCTGTAAACCCCAGAGCTTTGGGAGCACAAGGCGGGAGGATCCCTTGAGGCCAGGAGTTTGAGACCAGATTGGACAACAGAGCAAGATCTCGTCTTTAGAAAAAAAAATTTTTGATTAATGAAAGAAACGTGGTAGTACACACCTATAGTCCTAGCTACTCCGGAGGCTCAGGTGGAAGGATCACTTGAGTCCAGGAGTTTGAGGCTGCAGTGAGCTATGATTTGGCCACTGCACTCTAGCCTGGGTAACAGGGCCAGACCCTGTCTCTAAAAATATGTATGTATGTATGTATATGTATGTATGTATGTATGTATGTATGTGTGTGTGTGTGTGTATGCATATATACACATATAGTGGCTGGGCGCAGTGGCCCATGTTTATACTCCCAACACTCTGGGAGGCCAAGGCGGGTGGATCATGAGGTCAGGAGTTCAAGACTAACCTGACCAACATGGTGAAACCCCGTCTCTACTAAAAATACAAATATTAGCCGGGTATGGCGGTGCACACTTGTAATCCCAGCTACTCAGGATGCTGAGGCAGGAGAATCACTTGAACCTGGGAGGCAAAGGTTGCAGTGAGCCAAGATCGCACCACTGCATTGCACTCCAGCCTGGGTGACATGAAAGTATACATCCTGTTTGAAAATGGAGCATGATACATGATAGTGCGGGTGAGAGAGAGGAGTAAGTTTGTAAAATTTGGTCCAGTATCAAAAAGATCACTAATGAGAAAAAAATTGGAATCCAAAGAACATGGTACTAGAATTAAGAGATCTAAGTTGTCCTTTAAAAGGAAAAAGTTTTTGGACCTGTATCTCCAAGTCTGTCATGCAAACATTCTAACAGAGGCTCTTCCTTACAGTCTTCCCACTATACTCCTAAAATTCTGAATACCGGCTAGCTGTCAAAGGGTGCCATTAAACAGTTTCTCTTCTGCTCTTGAGGACATGTCTAGGCAAGTATAAAGAAGTGACAATACAGGCCAAGTTGATCTTCACCAAAAGAAGTTTAACATAGGGCCGGGCGCGGTGGCTCACGCCTGTAATCCCAGCACTTTGGGAGGCCGAGGCGGGTGGATCACGAGGTCAAGAGATCGAGACCATCCTGGTCAACATGGTGAAACCCCGTCTCTACTAAAAATACAAAAAATTAGCTGGGCATGGTGGCGCATGCCTGTAATCCCAGCTACTCAGGAGGCTGAGGCAGGAGAATTGCCTGAACCCAGGAGGCGGAGGTTGCGGTGAGCCGAGATCACGCCATTGCACTCCAGCCTGGGTAACAAGAGCGAAACTCCGTCTCAAAAAAAAAAAAAAAGAAGTTTAACATAAAGGATCCAGAAATAGGAGCATTAGTATTTCAGAAGCCAACATGACACCATCAACTGTTGGTAGATATGGTAACAGTATCCAGGACTCTTGCCCTTTGTAGCCTGGTACCTCTAAGCTGTACTAAGTGTGGACCATAGAAGACTCTAGCGGACAGCCAAGCCATCCCTCCTATTGACTGTACACAGTCAGCAGCAAAATCCTAACCTACTCTGTGCTTAGCTGAAGTTATTAGTCAGGCTTATTTACATAAGCAAACACACCTTCTCTCTTTTCCATTCCACTGTTTGAATCGCAGTGTCTTTGTGACATTTGGGTCATCTGAAAACCACAGTTCTTTCGAAAGAGGAGGTCGCATGTATGGCAGCTCAGGATCTTCAGATACAATCAGCACCTTCAGACATAAAAATCATGATACTTATCACAGCCAAGTCATTCAAGGGGCTAATGTCAAAGTGTTCACATTAGCTAAATGCTTGCAGGCCATACTCTCAGTGCCAAGCAAAAAAACATGCACCTTACCCTGGCCCCAGGATCCCGAGCCCGGATGGATCTGGCTGCAGCAAAAGCAGCAGTGCCTCCACCAATTAGCAGGAAAGGAACATGATTTGGTGCCCTGACTTGAGAAACTGGCTCTCCTGCAGCTGTAAGCAACAGACCAGACAGGATGAATCTTCTTGAAGTTTCAGATGATGCTTTGCCAATATTAAAAAAAAATCACCTTGCACTTGTCTCAATCCTTCACATAAAGCTGGCAGAACATAGAAACTACACTAATCTTAACAATCTTCACAGCATCCGGATGGGAGAGGAAAAGCAAGTATCCCTTTCATTTCATAAGTGAAAAATAGAGAGGAGAATGATTTCACCAATGTCATTCATTCATTAGGTCTGAACTGGTACTAGGACATAGCTTAAATATTTAGTTATTTCTAAAATATTTAGAAAGTATATATCAGTAGGCTTCTTCTCTTCCCATCAATTTCCTAGTGACTACCAGGAAAATATCAAGCTCAGTTTCACCTTTTGTTAGCAACAAAGGGAGAAAATCCAGGAGGTCAACTGGGGATTATTATACAATGTTCAAAGGAGGTGCTATTGAAGAAAGCAGAACAAACTGCCCACCCAGGGTTGTGGGGCTTATGAAAGGATTAAAACGTTCCTCTCTGAAAATTGAAGTGTATCATGTGAAATGGAAGTGATGGCGAGGATATGTGCTTTAGGAAAGTAAATATACCTTTAGCAACTCGAAACTCTAAAGATTCAAAAGGGGAACTAAACAGACCAGAAGAATTTCCTCATTTAAAAAATGGCTTTTGGCTGGGCGTGGTGGCTCACACCTGTAATCCCAGCACTTTGGGAGGCCGAGACGGGCTGATGGATCACCTGAGGTCAGGAGTTTGAGACCAGACTGGCCAACATGGTGAAACCCCATCTCTACCAACCATAGAAAATTAGCTGGGCATGACAGTACGTGCCTGAAATCCTAGCTACTCTAGAGGCTGAGGCAAGAGAATCGCTTGAACCCAGGAGGCAGAGGTTGTAGTGAGACTAGATTGAGCCATTGTGCTCCAGCCTAGGCAAAAAGAGCGAAAATCCATAAAAAAAAAAAAAAAAAAAAAAAAAAAAAAGGCTTTCATCTCATCTCTTTTCCAATAGTTTTCCTTGCTAAGCTTGCCTTTTAAGAGACTAATTTTATTTTATTTTATTTTATTTTTAAATTTTTTGAGACAGAGACTTGCCCTGTCATCTAAGCTGGTATGGAGCAGTGCAATATTGGCTCACTGCAAACTCCACCTCTGTTCAAGTGATTCTAATGCCTCAGCCTCCAGAGTAGCTGGGATTACAGGCATGTGCCACCACACCCAGCTAATTTTTATATTTTTAGTAGAGATGGGGTTTCACTATGTTGGGCAGGCTGGTCTTGAACTCCTGACCTCAGGTGACCCGCACATCTTGGCCTCCCAAAGTGCTGGGATAACAGGCATGAGCCACTACACCTGCCCAAGAGACTAATATTAATATACAGAAAATCAACCAGTCATAATCATCACTTGTTTTATTCTCAAACCCAAATTTCAGCCAAATTCTTTAAATCACTCCCAGTTCTAGGGTAATACTATACTTTCTAGATGCTTGCAGTCTCATGCCACAATTGCTTCTACAAGACATCCATAAATCACATCACCCAAACTGTTTATAACTTTTCCTTTATGAGTCTCAAATCATAGCAAGATCTAAGGGAATACTCACCAGATAATTCGGACCTTTTCTGTCTGTCTTCTGGTGTCAGCCCCATCCCTGAAATTCTTTCTTCATATCTTTTTTGGTCTTCTTTTATAGTCTTATAGGCCTGCAGATCCAAACATGGAGAAAGTTTATTTCACCATGCAACTAGCTCATGCTGTAAGTAATAATATCTTTCAATTAAATGAGAAGCTTTTGTCTATCTGATGTTAGTTCCTCTATGTCAAAACAACTAAGACAAAGTTGTTTTCTTAAGAAATAAAAAATACTGGGCGTGCACATGCTTGGTGTGGAAAAAATATGCATAAGCAGATGAAAATGTTCCAGTTTCAGATTTTTAGGCTCTCTGTAAGAAATTATCCCCTTATTTAATTCTGAATGTACAGTTTAAGGAAAAAAAAACATTTTATACTAGAAGAATAAAGTGCTAGAAAGGGCTAATCTTTATATGAAGCACAGAAAGAGGGTTTGGACTATGCTGGACACTAGCTGTGAAATCAACCTATAGGGTCCCAGGTAGGAAGCTGGGATGTTAAGTTTTCCTGGTTAACATTCCGGCTTTTGCTGAGTATTCACACAGTAGTCAGAAACATGGCCACCTATATTCTACTTTTAGAGGTTACCCATGGTTCCCTCGATGGTCTAACCTTTTCCTAAACTTATGAGGTAGAAAAAAATCTCATTCAGAAAAACTACACACAGATATGTACTAGGGGGTTAAACACCTTGTTTAAACACCTGTTATATTTCAAACAGTCTATCTTTTCTATCCTTTCAAATTGGAGAAGGGTAATTTTAGCATCATGACTAGTTCTGTGTTGTTCTTTTTTAACACACAGCACCAGAGTTTATTGGAGACTTTTCAAAGAAAAGGTAGGCAAGAATGACTTTACATTACAATGCTTTTGGCCAGGGAAAGTGGCTCACGCCTGTAATCCAAGCACTTTGGGAGGCTGAGGTGGGCAGATCACCTGAGGTAAGGAGTTTGAGACCAGCCTGGCCAACATGGTAAAACCGTCTCTACTAAAAATACAAAAATTAGCTGGGCGAGGTGGTGCATGCCTGTAATCCCAGCTACTTGGGAGGCTGAGGCATGAAAATTGCTTGAACCTGGGAGGTTGCAGTGAGCCGAGATCGTGTCACTGCACTCCAGCCTGGGTGGTACAGTGAGACTGTCTCAAAAAAAAAAACAAAAAAACCCGGCTGGGCGCAGTGACTCACACATGTAATCTCGGCACTTTGGGAGGCTGAGGTGGGCAGAGCATGAGGTCAGGAGTTCGAGACCAGCCTAACCAACATGGTAAAACCCTGTCTCTACTAAAAATACAAAAATTAGCTGAGCATGGTGGCACGCACCTGCAATCCCAACTACTCGGGAAGCTGGGACAGGAGAATCGCTTGAACCAGGAGGCGGAGGTTGCAGTGAGCCGAGATCACGGGACTGCACTCCAGCCTGGGCGACAAAGTGAGAATCTGTCTCAAAAAAACAAAAAACAAAACAAAACAAACAAAGCAAAAAACCTACAACGCTTTTGCTCTTTTGTACCCCACAGGGTCAACAAAACAGGAATTTAAGTGAACATACGTCAAATGAAATCTCAGATTATTAATTAATTGTAGGAGAAAGTAAAGACAATCAGAGGAACAATAAAACATATTCTAAGAACACTTCCATGACTTCCTTCCAGAGCAGCCCATCAGGCAATGTGCTGCAATTGAGGAACCTGGGCCCTGAGAGCTGGGTTTAGCCTGGAAGCACTTAACATTGTGACAAATGAAGTAGAAAGTTAAGTACTGTATGTGAAAAGACAATAGGTACTCCTTGAATTTACTATTAAATTTATCAAATAAATGAATTTAATTAACATTAATTTCAAGAAGAGTTCTCTTGGCATCAGATACTATACAGAAGTCCAGTATTTACTCATACCTTAAAAACATTTAAGAATGGGACTTTGGCCAGATGCTGGTGGCTCACAACTATAATCCCAGCACTTTGGGAGGCCAAGTTGAGTGGATCACTTGAGGCCAGGAGTTCAAGACCAGCCTGGCCACCATGGTGAACCCCTGTCTCTTCTAAAAATACAAAAATTAGCTGGGTGTGGTGGGGTGCACTTGTAATCCCAGCTACTAGGGAGGCTGAGACATGAGAATCACCTGAACCCAGGAGGTGGAGGCTGCAGTGAGCCAAGATCGCACCACTGTACTCCAGCCTGGGCGACAGAGAGAGACTCCGTCTCAAAAACAAAAACACAACAAAAAAATCTAGAGGGGAAAACTTCTCCTCTTTAAAAAAAGGGACTGGGCTGGGCACGGTGGCTCACACCTGTAATCCCAGCACTTTGGGAGGCCGAGGCGGGTGGATCACGAGGTCAAGAGATCGAGACCATCCTGGTCAACATGGTGAAACCCCGTCTCTACTAAAAATACAAAAAATTAGCTGGGCATGGTGGCACATGCCTGTAATCCCAGCTACTCAGGAGGCTGAGGCAGGAGAATTGCCTGAACCCAGGAGGCGGAGGTTACAGTGAGCCGAGATCACGCCATTGCACTCCAGCCTGGGTAACAAGAGCAAAACTCCGTCTCAAAAAAAAAAAAGGGACTTTTACCTAAAAAGATGGCTTAATCTGGTCAACATGAATGAAAAGAGAAATAAACAGGGGCCATGTTCATTGACAGGAATATCCCAAAATAGCCTGAGCCCAGCTCACACTTGCTAATGGCTCACACATGAAGGGAAGAGCAGACCAAGAAATACCCAGAGGTTTAGTGGGGAAAGGGCGGAAGGAGGTCAGTCTGTACGATGTATATGTAAATGTATTGATTTCTTTACCTTTCCCCCAAGGATTTCTGTATTCCTAATTTGCACAGATTTCCACTTAATGACATAAATACATGTTAGGTTAAGAAAAACACATTTATGAAAAATATTAGTGAAGACAATTTTTCTAAACAAATGAATATGCTGGTATTTATTCAACTTAATGGGATTTGAAAGGAAACACGTCATTTTCTGAGTGAGACAATGCAGTCCTATAGGTTAACAATGGCAAAGGGCCCAAATACAAAATCTCAGTAAATATTATTATTATTTTTTTGAGACTGAGTCTCGCTTGGTCACCGGGCTGGAGTGCAGTGGCATGATTCCGGCTCACTGCAACCTCTCCCTCCTGGGTTCAAGAGATTGTCCTGCCTCAGCCTGCCGAGTAGCTGGGACTACAGGCATGTGCCACCATGCCCAGCTAATTGTTTTTTGTATGTTTAGTAGAGATGGGGTTTCACCATGTTAGCCAGGATAGTCTTGATCTCCTGACCTAGTGATCCACCCGCCTTGGCCTCCCAAAGTGCTGGAATTACAGGTGTGAGCCACTGCACCTAGCCTAAATCTCATCAAAATATTCTAAAGCCCACTTTGGCTTTGCCCACCAACAAAAAAACATGACTGAGAGTTGGGGATCTGCCTCAGGTCCTAGTGAAAGTTACCAGCAAAAAGAGGAAAAACTCACATCAATGCCAATCAGAAGTTCATATTTACAATCCAAGCAGCAAGCACTGTTGAAATCAGTGTTTTCTGAACTTTGCTTGGATCCCATTAGTAGATTGTGAAGTCAATTTAGTAGGCTGCAACCAGCATTAGAAACAAACACAAATAGAAGAGAAACTAGAGTAAATATATGACACCTAGTAAGTAGCTTTTGAAGCTTAGTTTCAGTTTTATGTATTTGTAGCCATCAAATGGGATGTAAGAGAAACGTATTTCTCACTGCAGATCATGGTAAAAATTTTTTTTTTTTTTTTTTTTTTTGAGACGGAGTTTCGCTCATGTTACCCAGGCTGGAGTGCAGTGGCACGATCTTGGCTCACCACAACCTCCGCCTCCTGGGTTCAAGCAATTCTCCGGTCTCAGCCTCCCAAGTAGCTGGGACTACAGGCATGCACCATCATGCCCAGCTAATTTTTGTATTTTTAGTAGAGACGAGGTTTCACCTTGTTGACCAGGATGGTCTCGATCTCTTGGCCTCGTGATCCACCCACCTCGGCCTCCCAAAGTGCTGGGATTACAGGCTTGAGCCACCGCGCCTGGCAATCATGGTAAAAATTTTTTAAAAGCCAACAGTTTACTCCCTTCTTTTTGGAGGGAGGTAAAGAGCTCCCAATACAGGAATTGCCAAAGTAATATATACTTAAGTTAGGAACATTTCTTCAAATGAGAGAAAAAAGTTATGAAGAAACGCTGTTCACTGTTATGGACCAAATGCTTCCTATTCCTATATTGAAGCCTTAACCCACTATGTGATGGTATTTGGCAATGACAATATTTTAGGGAGGTGATAAAGGTTGAATGAAGTGTTAAGGGTGGGGCCCTAATCTGAAAGGGCTGGTGCTCATATATAAAGGGGAAGTCACCAGAGTTCCCTTGCTCACTCCTTCTTCCTCTCCATCCCACACCCCCCCAAAACCATGTGAGGACACAGTAAGAGAGTGGCTGTCTGAAAGCTACGAAGAGAGCCCTCACCAGAAACTGAACCCTGTCTGACCTTGATCTTGGCCTTTTCAGCCTTCCGAACTATGAGAAAATAAACTTCTGTTGTTTAAGCCACTCAGTCCGTGGTGTTTTGTTGTGGCAGCCCAAGAAACTAATGCAAACACACTCAACAACTTACAGCTATATCTCATCAAATCTGAACACTGATTTTAAGTTCACAGTTCTCTTGAGACTAACATCAATTTCAGACAAAAAACTAAGCCATTTCAGATCAAGTTTTCAAGGATTTTAAAACCAAAACAAAACTATTCATAACAGTTCAATAACAATTGTAAGTAGACAAAAGCTTATCATTTAACCTGGAACCACTTTATAATATAGTAGCTTTATTATTACCAGTGTTGGATAAACACAGAGTACAATGAGGCATTTAACTGAACGACTTGAGAGGAACTTGTGCTTCTTAGATATTTCTAAGGCAGGAGAAAGCAACAGTCACCAGCCCTGTCTTGTAGCTTGGCGTCAAGAGAATTTGCATGGTCAACTCTGTGGAGGCCATCCAACTCTGGTACAGCAACACAGACCAGGAGTTTATCAGGTTTAATTGTTACAAACATACTGAACACAAAGGCTTTAAATCTATTTTTTAATGAATGGGGTAGAACTGATGGTAAAAGTTGAGAGATATGAAATGGAAAAAGTAAGGCTCAGAGGGTAGCATCTGAATTATGAATGAGAGGCATTTAAGAAAGCAATCTACATGAATGCGTTAGCTTGTACCGCTTCAGCCACTAGTTTGACCAAATTAGAGATTACAAAGGGACACTGCCAAATGAATTTACTTTGAAATAGAGGCTGTGGGTGGGTAGGTGAATGGGGAAAATACTGCAATTTCTATGGCTTTTTGGATCTCCTCAGAAGCATTCAATAAAATGCCTTTTCACAGTTAAAGTTTGGTTGATTGTTACCCACAAAACAAAAATTACATTTTACCTAAAATGATTAAGAATGGATGGTATTCACATTACCTTTATTTGCTTATTTAACATTTACTCTGAGACTGTCTTGTTAGGTATGCAGCACTAAAGCACAATATAATTTGGTATCATACAAAATCATTATAAAATTGGCAAAAGTTTCAAAGAAAGAGTTGATGATGAGGATTTGTGACTTTAATTATATCTGGTAGGACTTCAGCAGTTTGAAGAATAAGATTGGAGGACTCTCTAGTGACTGACAATGTCCCTTTAATAAACACCTAGAAAAAGCACGTGCTGTGAATATTTGATTGTATTTTAATGTATCAAGTGTTCATTAGTGGTCTCACCCACCCTACCCCAAAATATATTTTAGTGTAAGCATCTTACATAATAAACTCCTGCCCCAGTGACTGTTGCTCCTACAATTAAGAAGTATACTAGGCTGCTGCCATCTTTCCCAGAAGCACCTGTGGACGCTAGTGATCTAGAAGGGGATCCTAGGTGATGAGACTGTACAACTGTAGGTAAAGATAAGGCCAAGAGAGAAACAAAAGGAAATAGAAAGAGCACTAAGTATTAATGAAGAAACATTCAATACAAAGGCAGTTTTGGTTACCCTGTGCTAAAAAAGAAAAAAATGCTGCTCCAGGATTGCAGAATGTGTATTTCATCAAAGCACATTATCAGACAGTTCTTGCCTATTTCTTACTCTGATTTGCGTCACAATAGGCAAGAGCAATCTACTTTTCTTGTCCATTTGGGAGTCACGTCAGGTATGAGGATATAGGTAGCTTCAAATAATTTTCCCTTTCTTTAACCTAGCGACCAAGGAACAAAGATAAATTCACTGTCTTACCAATGTCGGAAAAAACCTGAAACTTGTAATGGCTTAATAAGTAAAATAAACAGCTTCCTTCAATCAAGGGTGTTACCAGGTGTTATCTAAGTTGGTTCCCTCAACCTTACAGGATCCAACTTTGGAGTGATCTGCTTAGTCACAGTAAACCCTGCCAAGTTAGGAAAAAAAAAACCACCCACAGAATAATTCCTCTGTGACCTGCTAAGCTGATCAGAGTTCATTTAAGGAGATATAATTGTGCTAATACTACGTAGCAGTTAAACACCATACTTCTCACCTCACACAAACTCCATTCTAAAATCAGTGATACTAGGCCTGCTTCTGTAATTTAGTCTTTGGGTGAGATTCAGGGATAGTTTTCTTTTTAGGAACACTTAATATTTTTGATTGAAGGCTGTTGTTTTTAAATGTGAACCTCAAGCTGAGGAAAAATAAAGTGTTTGACAACTAGGTCAAAATCAAATATTGTGCTAAGGAGCTGCAACGGATTTTGACTTTATTCGCAGGTTAGTGTGTGACATCCAAGAAAACAGGTATAATTTTGTGGGTTACTTGAATCTAGGAAAACACAGTGGCTTCCAAGTGAAGAAGAAAAAGACAAGTGAAAAGAGCAGAAATCAATCAACGTGAGATTAAATTTCAGTCATTCCCAAATTGGCTCCCATAAGATACTAGGCAGCAGGCACTTAAGAGAAAGCTTTTTGAAAATTTTTCCAAAAGGAGAAAGGGGAATTAGTTGCAAAAGTTTTAAAGCAGAGTAGTATTGAGTCTATTAATGGGAGCTGTTTGGCAGCTTCTTTACGCACGCTGCTTTTCTACTTACATAGGCACCAGCTCCTATTGTTGATAAGCCCACAATAAGGACTAACACAGAATTATCGATTTTGCCCCCTGATGCACCAGAGCTAGCCATTTGTCTTGTCATCTGGAGTTCTAGAGGAACATGCCATCGCTGGAACAAGTTGCCTAAGAAACATAATTTATTAAGACACACACATACAAAAATAAAATAGTTAATACATATTTATGATTAAACGTCAATGCACTGTTCGAGACTTATTGCCCAGATACTCACTGTTAAATGATCAAGAAAAACATCATCAAAACTGCATACATAAATACTACAGACAGCTGAATGACCACTCTTAAGTTGCTGAAGTTTTTAAGAGTAAAATTTAATGCTGCTCAGTGAGGAAATTTTGAGCTTCCAGAAAAGATCACGAAAAACATGAACAATTCATCAAATACCTCTCCCTTCATGTATTTGCCATAAATGAAGTAAACACAGAGATACGATTGAATAGGCAGATATATAAAGTTAACTATGGGCTACCTGGGACATTATAACAACCATTTAAGGAGTAATCTAGATGGCCCAAATCTTGCATAAAATAAAACGCAATGCACTCTAAGCAAGACACAGTTCAGTCTTGTGTGGAAGGTAATGTGTCCTGAAATACAGAAATGTTAAAGCTCAGAAGAAAATCAGAAAAAAAAATTGAGTTTTTCTCCCCCAAAGAACTGAAAAACTTTTGACTATGAAATATTTTTTAGAACGACAACATTTAAAGTTTCCAGCAACTCCTTGGCTCTTACTCCTCCAAAATAAAACAAAGGTTATTTTGATGTAAAACTATGCAGAGCTGTGTAATGATGTGATGATCGTTAACAGCACCCACACATAGAAATGTAAGAGTTTTGTAGATTTCTTTTTCTAGGGAGACGCTGACATTTTCAGATAAAGGAAGGTATCAGTGTACCTTCTCTGTGATTATTCCTTCAGTTTGTTAACTATCAACCAACAGCAGCAAATTTTTTCTGCAAAGAACCAGATGGTAAATATTTTCAGCTTTGCGGGCCATTTGGTGTTTGCTGCAACTACTCAGTTCCGCTGATGCTGCATAAAAGCAGCCAGAGACAATACATAAATGACTAGATGTGGCCATGTTCCAATAAAACTTTATGGACACTGAAGTTTAAATTTTATATAATTTTCATGTGTCACAAAATTGTCTGTTTTTTATTTTTCTCAGCCATTAAAAAAATGTAAAAACCATTCATGGCTCCTGGCGTATACAAAAGCAGGTGACTGATTGGCTTTGGCCTGTGGCTGTAGTTTGCAGACTCTGCTCTAGAGCAGTGGTTCTCAAACTTCAGAGTGTATCAGAATGCCCTGAAGGGTTTGTGAAACAAAGCTGGCCAGGCCCCAGGCACAGAGGTTCTGATTCAATAGATCTGGGATGGGGCTGAAGAATGTGAATTTCTAACAAGTTCCCAGGGGATGCTGTTAGGGTGTGGACCACACGTTGACAACCAACTGTTAGAGCAGGGGATTCCAATTTTTTGGCTTCCCTGGGCCACACTGGAAGAAGAATTGTCTTGGGCCACACATAAAATACACTAACAACAGCTGATAAGCTAAAATAAATAAATAAATAAATCACAAAAAAAAATCTCATAATGTTTTAAGAAAGTTTATAAATTTGTGTTGGGCCGCAGGCTGGACAAGCTTAGTCTAGAAGCTGCTACATATGTCCCTGTCCTGTCTATATGTCCCTGTTTTAAAAGACAAACAGGCTGGGCACAGTAGCTCACGCCTGTAATCCCAGCACTTTGGGAAGCCGAGGCAGGTGAACCACCTGAGGTCAGGGGTTCGAGACCAGCCTGACCAACATGGAGAAACCCTGTCTCTACTAAAAATACAAAATTAGCTGGGTGTGGTGGTGCATGCCTATAATCCCAGCTATTTGGGAGGCTGAGGCAGGAGGATTGCTTGAACCCAGGAAGCGAGGATTGTGGTGAGCTGAGATCGTGCCATTGCACTCCAGCCTGGGCAACAGGAACAAAAATACATCTCAAAAAAGAAGACAAACAGAATGGACACTGGTAGTGACATCCTACATAGACTTGCAGAGATTAGAGAAGGAACTTTCCCTCTTGCTTTCACAACTTTAGGGCACAGACGGCAAAATCAAGTCCAGTATGGATCTGTGGTCTCTCATCTGAAATCCTGGGGATACAAGGAACTTTGAATTCTTTGGTCTTAAGTATATGAGGCATAAACCACATAGTGACACCTAGCAAGGTAAAGGGCAGCAACCCATAGTCAAACATATTAATATTTCTATGACCAAACACGCTAAGTGAGATTTTTAAAAATATCATAAAGTAGCCTCTCTCCAGTTCAGGTCAGGTTTTACTGGCAAATGAATTACGAAAACTTGATAGTCTTAAATTCTGGTCATTCTAAAATTTCAATTTCTGAATTACAGATAAGAGATTTTAGATTTATACTCTTAGAAAAGGAAATGTATTTTTCTTTACTGTTCTTATTTCTTACCTGGTTTTAGAACTCTTCGTTAGCACATGAAATAAAATAAAATGTTTTAGATTTGGAAATGACAAATCATGAAAATAAAAACGTGAGCAGGGAAGAAGCTTATCTCAATCTGGGCAAGCTTTTTGATTTTCAGAAGCTTATAAAAACAATGAACCAGGGCCGGGCGCGGTGGCTCAAGCCTGTAATCCCAGCACTTTGGGAGGCCGAGGCGGGTGGATCAAGAGGTCAAGAGATCGAGACTATCCTGGTCAACACGGTGAAACCCCGTCTCTACTAAAACTACAAAACATTAGCTGGGCATGGTGGCGCATGCCTGTAATCCCAGCTACTCAGGAGGCTGAGGCAGGAGAATTGCCTGAACCCAGGAGGCGGAGGTTGCGGTGAGCCGAGATTGCGCCATTGCACTCCAGCCTGGGTAACATGAGTGAAACTCTTGTCTCAAAAAAAAAAAAAAAAAAAAATTCTGTTTATTCCTCCAGAAGACCCTAAATAAAGACATTATAACAAATTTGTTTAAATGTCATACTCGTATTTATCCTGTTTCTGCTTGCTTTTCACAAACTGATAATACTAAAAGTGTAGATTTGGGAAAGTTCAGCTTTTGTCTCAATTTGCCCAAAAAAAAAAAAAAAAAAAAAAGAAAAAAAGCATTTAAAAGTAAAATGACTTTTTTTTGAGACAGGTTCTCACTCTGCCACCCAAGCTGGAGTGCAGTGGCACGATCTCGGGTCACTGAAACCTCTGCTTCCTGGGATCAAGTGATTCTTCAGCCTCAGCCTCCCATGTAGCTGGGACTACAGGCGTGAGCCACCAACACCTGGCTAAATTTTCTATTTTTTGTAGATATTAGGTTTCACCATATTGCCCAGGCTAGAAAAGCAAATTGACTTTTAAAAAAGTAAACTGGTTAATATTTAAACTAATGCTTGAAATGTAATATACTACCATCATTAATAAACCAACTTTTAAAACTTTTTATATACCTACAAAGTGATTTTAATTTTGTAAAAGGTACTAAGTATTGCCTGTTTACATTCCCCCACCCCCATTTTCTTTTCCCCACGAAATTCCTCCCAAACCTTTCTTCCCAGAGCTTCAAAATTTTAGGAAATTTTACATCAAGACTGAAACATGGCTTTTCACTTGTCTTACTAACATGGAAAAGCCAATTTATTCCTTGACTTCTCATTATGGCACCAGTTTATTTATTTTAGGTTTTCTGCAGTGAGACCACACATACAGTGCAATTTCTTCCTCACACTTAGGATTTCATTCTTGAGAAGCCAGTTTGATCTGTGCAACAGCACCTGACACATAGTAGGTGTTTGCTCAATAAATATTTGTTGAATTAATGAATGAAGGAAGGAAATAGAAAGTCTTCCTTATCCTATTGATATTGACTGAACATTTTTATTACTAATAAAAAAATTTTGGGGCCGGGCATGGTGGCTCACGGCTGTAATCCCAGCACTTTGGGAGGCCGAGGCGGGTGGATCACGAGGTCAAGAGATCG
>NW_022437055.1:877746-1065416 GCF_009761245.1 Sapajus apella
CCACCTTAGCCTCCAGAGTAGCTGGGACTACAGGCATGCACCACCATGCCCAGCTGACTGAACATTTTAAAGAATTCTTTGCAAAGAAGTCTTAGCCAGGCCAGGCGCAGTGGCTCGCAACTGTAATCCCAGCACCTTGGGAGGTCAAGGTAGGTGGAACCACTTGAGGCCAGGAGTTTGAGACCAGCCTGGCCAACATGGTGAAAACCCATCTCTACTTAAAAATAAATAAAATAAAATAATAAACTTAGAGCTAAAAAAAAAAAAAAAAAAAGCTTTAGCCAGATTTGATTTATTTCAGGTTGCTTAATCATAAATGAGTAACCTCTAACACCACAGACTAGCATTAGAACAGCATCTACAGCAGCAAGTTCATTTCTGTAGGTTTTGTGATCTCCTGTTTTTCCATACTCTCAAGAGGGCTTTTCCAAAAACACATCTTCACAACTGAAGCACCCAGGGACCCTAAATGGCTAAGAGATCCATATGTTCTTAAGACTTGTTTTCTGAGTGCCAAACTGATTTTTCCAACATGGATAAAACACAGGACAAAGCTAGATAGTCTGTCCATTGTAGCTAAATGATTCTTTACAAGGAATCCAACAACTATTTAAGCTTATCAGCCTTTTTAAATTTTTTAGTATCAACCCTTGCTGAAATTTTAGAAGAAACATAGTAATAACTATAGTACAGCGTGAACCATTCTGATGAAAGACAAACAAGGAAAAAAAATTTTTTTTGAGACAGTCTCCCTCTGTCGCCCAGGCTGGAGTGCAGTGGCACAATCTTGGCTCACTGCAACCTCTGCCTCCCGAGTTCAAGCAATTCCTAGCTGGGATTACAGGCACCTGCTACCATGCCCGGCTAATTTTTGTATTTTTAGCAGAGATGGGATTTCACCATCTTGGCCAGGCTGGTCTTGAACTCCTGACCTCGTTATCCACCTGCCTCAGCCTCCCAAAGTGCTGGGATTACAGGCGTGAGCCACTGTGCCCAGCCAGGAAAAATTATTTAGATAACAGAAAATAAAATCTCTCCTATGCAAAGTTAAGCCCTTCATGGTGCTGTCCTAGGGTTTAGTCATGAGAAACTGCCATGTGCCAGAGATGGTTCAAGATGCGAAGGACACAAACACAAACAGGACATAATCCATGTCCTCAGGTAGTGTTTAGTTTAGGAGAATGGCTGCTACCATCTGAATATGAGAAAATGGGCTTGATACAAATCACAGGAGACTCTAGATTGCTCAGTTTGGTTTTTTAATCCTTAGGTCAGTGAAACAGAAGGGGAAGAGTCACTACTCATCCAAAATAGTATTTACCAAACTTGCCTGATCATATGAATGTCAAGGGGCTCGTTAAAATACAGATTCCCAGGACTCTCTCCTGGAAAAGGTTAGGAATTGGTCCTCTACTCAATTCACATGACCAGGCAACTTTTGGAAACATGACCTGGAAGAAAGCTAAGACATGCAGTAACTCCCTCAAAAAGTTAAGAAAATTTCTAGAAAATCTAACTTATTAACTGGTTACAGAAAGGGTTGACTTCCCAAAGAATTTCTTCTGCAAAGCCTTGTCTCAGCAGAAAGAACAGGGGAAGACTCATCTTTTAGGCTTCAAAAAGAAGTCTCATTTGGCAGTGTCCAGGAAGCCAGGATCCTTGCCCACAAGGAGTTCAGTTTCCTTTTTAAAGAGGTGAGAAGGATTCCAAATAGAGAAAAATGTTTAGACATTTGAACCTAAAGTCAGGGAGTTGGTGATCAGTTTGATAACATGGGTAGCACTATGTTTGGTGACCAAACAAAATATTACAGAACAGAAAACATCTATTATCTAACCTATCTGCTCCTCTGTGTCTGAATGCAGACATAGAGTGATGTCTATGAGTTATCTTCAATCACTCTGGAAGGAGGCAGAGCATCCAAATAAATAAAGTAAATAAACAAATAGTAGCCATCATGGTTTTAAGGCAGAATGCAACATGTAATGGAAATGAACCTGACAATGGTGACAAATGTTGATGAGATAGTTGGAAGGCAGGTTTAAAGTTTAAAGGTTTGGGAGGCTGAGGCAGGCAGATCATGAGGTCAGGAGTTCGAGACCAGCCTGGCCAGCATGGTGAACCCCATCTCTACTAAAAATACAAAAAAATTAGCCAGGCATGGTGGCACACACCTGTAGTCCCAGCTACTCAGGGGGCTGAGGCAGAACTGCTTGAACCCAGCAGGCAGGGGTTGCAGTGAGCCAAGATCGCACCACTGTACTTCAGCCTGGGCAACAGAGCGAGACTCCGACTCAAAAAAAAAAAAAAAAAAAAGTTTAAAGGTAAGGAGGAGGGAGAAATGGTGTATAAATGAACATGGTTCTTTTCCACCTGTGCAAAAAACATGGTAGCTGTTACTACGTGAAAAAGAAATCAGATTAAAAGTAATCAAGCCACAAAACAGAGTTAATTCCTAAAATGAGAGTATCATAAATTCTTTGTGAAATTGTAACACTACCCTCACCCATTTTTAAAGCCAGATGATGTCATACTTTGGTGCACAGCCAAAGGACAAAGAGTAAGTGTATGCAAAGAGATGGATGGATATGTCAGGAAGTCAGAATATATTCTACAGTAGACTGCCTTCAAACAAAGACATGCAGTGGAAAAAACCATTTGAGTCTGTATCTTTCAGTAGTTCTAACATCACCAACCATATTCCAATGTCTAATAAATCAACTTAACTTTGCAAATGCACATTTAATTAATGAGAACTTTGGGTCAGACTTTAGAATGCTGGTAAACGTTGTGAGACTTAAGCAAAACAAGTACTCAAAGTTTGAAAGGCTAGTGTGGATGAAAAATTTGGGTTATCTAAATTTCTGTGTAAATTTCTGTGCAACAAGCACAAAGCACCATCATTTCAATGCACAAAACCCAAGAAGATGACATCCATTGATAAGGCATTCCTTTAAAAGCTAAGCAGAGGTTTCAAGTTCCAAGGGCAATATGTCCCAGGACATAAATACACATATCAGGAAACATTTTCATTGTGCATAGCAACTGGAAAAACTTTCAAATGCACATTTCCAAAGACCCTAACAACCCATGGAAAATATTTACACTTTTTATTTTGAAAGCCCCCAGGTGTTTCTGTATTGTAAAAGCCTCAAAGATAACTTATGACATTGCAAATGCAAATACCTTGGGGGTGGACATTTAAAGATTACTGATTTTTTTTAAAGCATCTCCTACAGGTGGATCATTCATTGCTCCCATGAAGTAATGCAGATCCAAAACAAGCAGGCTCAAGCCATGCTCAGATAAATTCACGGATATCTGATGGACAATGGGCTAATTACTGGGAAGAGACCCGAATTCATTCTTAACTTTTTGAGGTCAACTTTAGGAAGCAGAATGGAGTTGCAGCAAAGAGATTAAGGACCTAAAGGCTAGCAAACTACTATCCTTAGGTCTGCCTATTAATTAACTATAGGACCTTTGGCAAGTAATTTCACCTCTGTGCCTCAGTTTATTATCTATAAAATGAGTGGGTTGAACTTTACCACAAAACCCTTCCAGGTCTAAAATTTGATGAAACAACTTAATGGAGGACAAATACAATGCATTCTGCAAACTGTTTCTTTGAAGCCTCAAAGACCACCAAGAATTACTCGGCTCAGGCATCTCCAATTAATTCTGGGCCAATTCTCTAGGTGTCTGATGCACAACCGACCGACTCCTTACTTGCCCTGCACCATTTCTGCTTCACTGGGCATTCAAATCCACGGATCTCATCTGTGGTTTGGAAGGCTGAGCAGATAATACCCTCATTTACACAAGAAACTTAGGCGTAGGGCTTAAACGTCCTGTTTAAAGTCTCAATCGGGAAATGACAAAGTCTACTTGACCTCATTGATCTAAAAAAGGAGGTGGGGGCGGGGATGGAGGGGAGGCGGCAACGGCCAGTTGTTCTGGGATCCCTGAACAGCAAACGTTCCCGGGAAAAGGCCTCAGGCCGACTACCGGGTTCAAATCTCTTGAAGGTCAGGTCGGCATGGCTGAGCCAATTCCTCCGCTTGCAAGACTCAGGGTTCGGGTCCTGCCAATTTGGAATTCACCCGACTGTGTGTTAAGTTTCTTGGGGGGTGGGGGTGGGAGTGGGGGCAGAGGGCTGCAAGGCATAGGGAGCCTAAAGCCCCAGGCCCTTGGACTTGGAGGTTGCCCAGAATTGGTCAGTCACCTGGGAGCCGGTTCCTCTGCCTCGGGCTTCGGACGCACACGGTCCGCACCAAGGGCACCAGCTTCTGCTTCAAAGCACCTGCCGCCAGGCTTCCACACCGGAACATTTCGGCGACCGCTATTCGGGACCTCCTCCTTCCCTTTCCTCTCACGCACGACCGACGGGTCAAACACCGCAAGCACCGGCCCGCTATCCC
Source organism: Sapajus apella (assembly GCF_009761245.1). Classification (NCBI taxonomy): domain Eukaryota; kingdom Metazoa; phylum Chordata; class Mammalia; order Primates; family Cebidae; genus Sapajus; species Sapajus apella. The sequence goes on from NW_022437055.1 coordinate 882,168, forward strand.
AGTCTTTTCACACGCAAACTACGCAAGCTCCTCCTCCCAGCTCCGGGTGGGCATTGGACAGAGAAGCCTGCCTGCTAGAGCCCAGGAAAGGAAACGGCGACCGGAGGCCTACTGCGCAGGCGTAGCACTCGCTGCCGCATTGCGATTGGTCCGCAAGGCGAGAGGATATGCGCATGCACTAGCTGTCCGCACGCTTGCAAAGACCCTGGTTCTAGGTAGTCCGTTTCCGCGAGTTGGTGGCACAGTGTTGGACTGAATGAGTCAAGGAAGCTATCCAAGGAGGGACTCATGGGACTGGTTTGCCTGTCGGTTGTACCTGGTGCTGCCGCTGTGTTGGTGACGGGAACTGATAACAGCATCTCACAGCAGCGTAACCCTGGCACCGCACTTGGTCTTTTGGTTTTAGGCCACTAGTTACTAAATACCTAAGCCTTCCTGATTCTCTTGCAGTGATCCAGATCCAGTGTTTCTATGAGTCCGAGACGCGGAACCTGGCTTCTCAGATCCGGCGTGTACTTTCTTCCATCTTTTAGAAGTTGCCGGCTCTTTCCCACCCAACCCCTGTTTCCGGGACAAGTAATTCTGCGCCCTCTTTCCCGCCTGTCACCTTTATTTTTTAGTGCATTTGTGTGTCCTAGATGCTGTACCAGGTGCTGCAGATACACACAGTCTCCTGCTGTGGCTTCCGTGCTTGGGAGTAGGATGTTAGTGTTCGTGCTTCTCAGACTTTCTGGAAAGAGAAATCCTAAGCAGAACTTTCAGAGTTGTGGGAGTAGGGTGAGGGGCTGAGTGTAAATAGGTGTTTGGATTCTGCCAGATGTAAGCTAAATTGGAAATAATGTTTTGGCTGCATGCAGAACATAAAATGTGCCTTTTTCAAAGATTCGGCTTACATACTGATTTAACAAGTATTTATTGAGCACTTGCCTCTTGGATTATACTGTAAAAGGGGCTCTGGTGGGTATGAGAAATACGGATGGTCCCTGGCTTACCCCTCACAATGGTTTGACTTAAAATTTTTCGACTTTATGATGGATTTAATAGGACCTAACCCCATGTAAGTCGAGGAGCATCTGGACTTAACCATGGTTCAACTTACAGTTTTTTGACTTTATGATGGGTTTGTCAGGATATTAAATGCAGTATCGACTTAAGATATTTTCTTTTCTTTCTTTCTTTCTTTCTTTTTTTTTTTTTTTATAAAGACAGGGTTTCACCATGTTGGTCAGGCTGGTCTTGAACTCCCGACCTCAGGTGATCTGCCCGCCTTGGCCTCCAAATTGCTTGGATTACAGGCATGAGCCAGACTTAAGATATTTTCAATTTACAATGGGTTTATTTGGACGTAGCATCTGTATAGGAAGTGGCCACTGTCTAGCTGAGGAGATGACATGTACCGGTCAGTGAAATAAATAATATCTGGTGTAGCGCCAGACAGAGCAAGAGAGAAGAGTATGGGATGGAACCCCTAAGGAAGAACTTCATGCAAGAAGTTATTTGAACTGTCTTGAAGGATGAGTAGCAAAATTCAAATAGTGGAGGAAAAGGAATGACATTTCAGATGATGAATACTTTGGGACCAAAGGTAACATTTTTCATTGTTAAACATGTTGACCTTTGATCCAGACCAACCCAGATTGAATCCTGGCTCTGCCACCTGGGCAAGTCACTTAATTGTGCCTCATTTTCCTCATCTACCTGTCTCACCAGGGTGTTCAGAAGACTAAATGAGCTAATATTTCTAAAGTGTCTTAGAGGAAGCACCATGCTGTTTGTTAAATGAAAAGGCTTGGGAGTATTTTAAAACACCAAAACCCAGCACATTTTCAGGGGACAATGATAGAAAGTACAAACTAAGAAGTTTTGATGTGGTCAGGCTCTGTGGCTCATGCCTGTAACCCGAGCACTTTGGGAGGCCGAGGCAGGTGGATCACTTTAGGCCAGGAGTTTGAGACCAGCCTGGCCAACATGGTGAAACCCTGTCTCTACAAAAAATATAAAAATAAGCTGGGTGCCATGGCATGTGCCTGTAATCCCAGCTACTAGGGAGACTGAGGCAGGAGAATCGCTTGAACCTGCAAGGCGGAGGCTGCAGTGAGTCGAGATTGTGCCATTGCACTCCAGCCTCGATGACGGAGCAAGAGTGTCTCAAAAAAAAAAAAAAAAAAAGAGAGAGAAAGAAGTAGTGATAAGGACAAATAAGTATGGTGGCGCAAAAGAATTTGGCCCTAACTTTGTAGGCGGTGAAGTTACTTTTTTTATGTGGTGGAATGGGGATAGAGATTGAAATTACAGGGCCAGGTGCAGTGGCTCATGCCTGTAATCCCAGTACTTTGGGAGGACAAGTTGGGAAGATTGTTTGAGGCCAGGAGTTCCAGACCGGCCTGAGCAACATAGTGAGACCTCATCTCTACAACTTTTTTTTTTTAATTAGTCAGGCATGGTGGTGTCTGCCTGTGGTTCCATCTACTCAGGAAGCTCAGATGGGAGGATCGCTTGAGCCCAGGAAATCAAGGCTGCAGTGAGCGGTGATTGCTCCCCTGCACTCCAACCTGAGTGACAAAGTGAGACCCTATTTCAAAAAAGGAAAAGAAAGAAATTACAAAGACATTCTTTTTTTTGAGACATAGTCTCCCTCTGTTGCCCAGGCTGGAGTGCAGTGGCAGGATCCAGGATCTCAACTCACTATAACCTCTGCCTCCCAGGTTCAAGCAATTCTCCTACCTCAGCCTCCCAAATAGCTGGGATTACAGGTACATGCCACTGAGCCCAGCTAATTTTTATATTTTTAGTAGAGACAGGGTGTCACCATGTTGGCCAGGCTGGTCTTGAACTCCTGACCTCAGGTGATGGACTCACCTCAACCTCCCAAAGTGCTGGGATTATAGGCATGAGCCACCATGCCTGGCCTACAAAGACATTCTTTTTTTTTTTTTTTTTTTTTTTGAGACGGAGTTTCACTCATGTTACCTCCGCCTCCTGGGTTCAGGCAATTCTCCTGCCTCAGCCTCCTGAGTAGCTGGGATTACAGGCACGCACCACCATGCTCAGCTAATTTTTTTTGTATTTTTAGTAGAGACGGGGTTTCACCATGTTGACCAGGGACATTCTTTTGTGAAGTTTAGGCCAGGAAGTTTTGTTTTGTTTTGTTTTAGAAACAGAGTCTCCCTATGTTGCCCAGGCTGGACTTGAACTCCTGGGCTCAAGCAATCCTGCTGCCTCAGTCTCTCAAAGTGTTGGGATTACACATGTGAGCCACTGTGCCAGACCTAGGAAGTAGTCTTTATTGGGTGAAAATTATCCAGGGTTCCCTTACCCATTAACCAGAGTAGATCAGTGTTCAGAAGTGCAGGCCGTGGGTGACATTTTATGTAATGCTTCTTTCGGGAATAAACACTGAAAATATCAATTCCAGAGTAAGGTAAAAATTATTTATATTAATATGTTAACAGCCTTGTGGACATTGATGTTTATTGATATTCCTAAAAACCAGTAATAAACATGGATTGATTAAATACAAAATTATATCTGGTGGTGAAAGAGACTGGAAAACACTGTCAAAAACACGATAATCAGATAGCTATGAAAACAACTGCATGTATTTGAAAGTAATTTAATAATGCACAGTTAACAAAGGACATCGTATAGTACATTTAATTTTTTTTACAACAGGTACGATAAGGTAGTTTTCCTGTCCTTTTAATTAAAAATTATATTTTTATCTTTTTTTTGCAAAAGCAATATATACTTATTGAATTTATGAACACAAAAAATAGAAGTGGAAGTCCCCCAAAGTCTCACCCCACAAAAGTAACAGACACCTTTTATTGGGGCAAGAAGCCCATTTTGAGATATCATATTTTCAGAAATAAAAGTTTTTTCCTTATAAAAGTAGACTCAGTGACAAGTTTTTGCTAGCAGCAAACATCTAAATAATCTTATTATGTGCATTTTTTTAATAGCTCTCAGGAAGTTAGCATTAATTCTACTGTGAGTTGACAAAGGGCAAAGCCCCTTTCTAATTTGTGTACAGGATGTGCCTAATTAATAGTTACCTTGCCCCCTTCCCCCCCACACCCCGTAAAGCTATTCTGTAGATAAAGATCACCAGGGGCATTAGCTTCCAATACAGAGGGAAATGATCCAGCAAACTAGGTATCAGACTAATCAAAAATACTGTACAATGATGATTGATACATAATGAAAATTGGTATTCATAAGGATGATCTTTGATTCGCCAACTAAGATTAAATCCTCATCTGGGTAGTTTTAATGTTGAATAGTATAATCTAGGGTTTTAGAAATGGGCGACCCACATATATGAAAAGGGTTAGCTGTAAATATATCTGCTAACTCAGCTAATAAACTTATTAACTGGAAGGCACCATTCTGAGTAACTTGAACGTCCTTGAGAAGTCACATTCCGATTTGCTTTCAGATGTATCACTGATGCACTGAATTGTTTTTCTCTCAGCAGAAATAGATTTGGTCATGTTTGAGTCTTCCTGCAGCTCAGCCTCCCAAATAAGATGGCAACTCAACTGTGCTGCTTGAATCCCTGACCTCGATGGCATTAGCAATAACTCACGAGTCAGTGCTATCAATGTGTGCCAGTGTTACCTTAGCTTATGAAATATGTGGGGGGAGAGGTAAAGTCTTAAACAAATGGGTGCATATATCATATGTAAGTTGCACCCCAGTAGAGTTGATTTCAAACCAATTCTGAACCCGGGAATCACTTTAGGGAGAGGGAATACCGGCCATGACCAAGTTGTGTGAGATGATTAGTACGCTTTGGGAAGCAGCCCCCTAATACTGCAAAGAAGTTGCGTTCATTTATCATCTTCCAAGCATAATCTAGGCTTCTGGCAAATTAGACCCAACCACTTTGTTCTACATTCAGCTGCAGGGGAGTGAACCCTCCTAGGGATTCCCAACTCCCTCTGAAACTCCACCCTTCTGGAGGGCTTGGAAATGGAAGGCACTGTAGAGCTTATGCCATGTCCCAAGATCCTCCACCTGAGCTAGTAACGGTTAGCCCCAGAAACAAAGTCCCCTTTTGCTGGAACTGCCACCACTAGCTTCCCCCCTTCTCTTAGCCTCAGTGTGGCCCTTTCCCGCGGAGGGCCTTCCCCATTGGCCAGCCAAACACAACCGACTGCGGCAGCCAATAGGAGCCGCTCTCCTGAACATTCAGAGGATGGGTGCTCGTGGTGTGATGAGGGGAGGTTGGCGCCTGGTACGCGCCCCCCTACATCTGGCAAGTCCGTGACAGAAACAGTAACACCACCCCCTACACACGCACACGCGCGCCCGCTGGCTCCCTCCTCTCAGCTGTGCAGGCCCCCGACAACCCGCTGCGTGTCTTGGCAGCGCCCTCCCAGGCTGCCTGGGGCCTGCGAGTGCACCTGCTCACTCAATAAGACAGAGCATCCCTTTATGCCTAGGTGGGGGTAGAGGGGACAGGGTAACGGAGACGGGGGACCCGGAAGGCTCCGCTCAGCTGTCCGCTGCTCCCGAGGTGAAAGAGGTGCCTCCGCCCCCACCCCACCCCCGCCGAGTCGCGTTGCTCCAGCAAGGTCGAAGTGATCCAGTGATGCCTTAGGGTGCAGCTCTTTGTCCTCCCCAGCTGCACTCGCTGCCCGCTGACCCCATGCGCTCTGAGCCAGTGGGGGCAGGGAACCCGAAACTTATAAATGGGGGCAAGAAGAAAGAAGTCTATCCGGGGTGGCGTGTGCCGTTGTCCCCACCCCCTCCCTTTCCTCCTGAGGCTTCTTCCCTCCGGTCCATCCCTGGAGTGCAGGCAGGGGACGGTGTGGACCGACGCGCGGCGTCGGCTGGAGCAGCGCCGTAGGGTCCTTCGCCCACAGCATCCGGTCCGAGGGTACACACAGGCAGAAGGCTCGCAGCTCGTCCACTCTCCTCTCTCTCTCCTCCTCTCCCTAGCTTTTGTGTTGGTGCCTCCGAGCTGCAAGAAGGGTGTGCTGAAGGAGGAGGAGGGGGGCCGGGGTGAGAGGCACCCCCTTCACGCGCGCGCGCACACGGTGCCGGCGCACGCTCACACGGGCGGACACACACGCGCGCACACACACGCACAGAGCTCGCTCGCCTCGAGCGCACGAACGTGGACGTTCTCTTTGTGTGGAGCCCTCGAGGGGGTTTGGGGCCCCGGTCCGGTCCGGGGGAGATGGCGCAGCCCATCCTGGGCCATGGGAGCCTGCAGCCCACCTCAGCCTCCGGCCTGGCATCCCTGGAGCTCGACTCGTCGCTGGACCAGTACGTGCAGATTCGCATCTTCAAAATCATCGTGATTGGGGACTCCAACGTGGGCAAGACCTGCCTGACCTTCCGCTTCTGCGGGGGTACCTTCCCAGACAAGACTGAAGCCACCATCGGCGTGGACTTCAGGGAGAAGACAGTGGAAATCGAGGGCGAGAAGATCAAGGTGATCCAGGGGGTCAGGTTCAGGAAGGGAGGGACCTGGGAGGGGACCTCGCTCGAGGCATAGCTCTAGCCCAGGGTCCAGCGTGTGGCGGTTTCGCCTCTTGCTGAGCCAAAGACCCACAGCCCCTCCTCACCCCTTTTCACCTCTCTCAGCGGGGCCCCATCCCCACCTCACTCAATTTTTTAGGGAGGGCGAGAATGGTGGCATTCTTACCCTTTGCCCCTGCCTGACAGGTCCTGCTGGGAAAAGCATGTTGGATCCCATCCTTGACCCCTAGCCAGAGCAGCGGCACCTATGGGCAGAGGGAGGCAGGAGGCATCTCTGTGTCCTAGTCTGTGGGATGGATCCCAAAGCACTTTACACATCCTGAGGTCTCTTCTACCTCTTGGGTGCCGATAGGCTGCAAAACCCCACTTTGGCTAAGCCTCAAGGCGTTAAAAGGAAGGAAAGGATGGAAATTCATGGAGAATGAAAAAGCTGTTTTATTTTAAATTGCAGCTGAAAGTTAAGATTAGGACTGAGTTGAGATGGGGTGGAGTGGAGTGGCTGTGGCAGAAAGCCATGAGCCCTTTTGAAGAAATTGAGGCAGGGTCACCAGCCAGCCCTTTGTAATTGACAAAACTTGTTCATTTGGAACAGGGCCCCTGGAATGGTATCTTCTTTACTTGTCTGGGGTATCTAATACAAGAACTGCTCCTTATTCATTCTGTTGGTATTGTCTTCAGAAGGTCTTTGTAAAAATGCAGAGTGACTTAACCAGGGACCCATGGAAATGCTCAATCCTCTCCCTCCATAAGTTTATGTAATAGGTGAAGTGCAAATATTCTTGTCTGACCATTTGTGCTCACCTTTCATGCAGAAAAGGTAGAAACCTGAGATGACAGGAATATGTCAGTGTGCAGGAGATGGCAGAAGGGAAGACATAACAAGGGCAACTTTGTGTGTCAGGGAGCAGAGGGGGCCGTTATAAAGGCGCTGGGATCACTGAAGACAAATCTAGGCTCACAGCTGGTCTTTCCTTGAGCCTGTGGTTGGACCCTACGCAGAATCAGGGTGACAGTAAGCCTCCTTCTTGCTGGTCAAACGGCCACAGTGACCATAAGTCCCCTCTTCTGAGTGACATGGAGAGAAGAGCTGAGTGACTGATGAAACACTTGAAACTGTGTAAGAGTCCTGACTCCTTGATTATTAAAATAAATGTGTTCTAAAATTGGCTTCAGAAACTGGGCCAGCGCACTAGATGTCAGGAAGATGGACAGCTCAGTGCTGATAAGGGAGAGCCTCAGGGTCAGGAAGATAGAACATTATTTTGAAATTGTGATCTTTTTGGCCCCTTGCATTTTGGAGGAGAATTGCTACATTTCCTTTTAAAGTCAAAGGCGGTATCTGTCTCTGTCCTTTCCTGGGGCTCTTATGTTGACATTTGCTTGGTTAGGACTTCCCCTAGTGTGTCTAGCTTCTTTAATGTAAGGCTATAAGATTCTAGAATTTCTAAAACATGCCTTTGTAATCCAAAGTAGAAATATCTTTACGGATGGGCTCTTAAACCCTCAAAAACCTTAACGTTTAATGTTCTTATTTGCTTAAAATCAAGTGTTACAATGAGCTAAAGAGTTTCCTGGATTTAAAAGGTGGGAAATAAATCCATCTGAAATTTAGATGGAGAAAAAGGAGGTATTTGGGGATCTAAAGGAGGGAGGAGGAAGCTAGAAAGTGAGGAATGGGAGATGAATACACCCAGTGGCCTTGGGGGAATTTTTAAACCATTTCTTCTCTTCCAACACCCCAGTACTTAACCAAACTGGATTTTATAGTCTCTGCCAAAGGCTCCAGACTTTTTCCCAGAGGGCAGAGCCTGTGACAGTGTGACTCACAAGAAACAGAACTCAGCACAACACCACGTGCAGATAAGTGCTTAATAAAGGCTTTTTTTGGGAAGATGATATTTTCAAGAGGACAAAGCCTTGTGACACGGCTCATGGAGGAGTCCTGTGAGGGCAGATTCCGAAGGAACTCACAGTGGCACGTGGGAGTGGGGAGACGGTGACCCTGCCTCTTGTAAATCTGCTGCAATCTCAGGGCCAGAGCTGGCAGGCGAGAGACCAGCATGTCTGTGGGAAGACGGCAGAGCCTGGCAGCTAGCACGTGATCTAGATAGGAAAAGATCTGGCCTCACACTCTGGCTAGCCTGAAGTTGTTCAAGGAATACGTGCCAAAGCCATGCTTGGAGATGACTGCCAAAGGCTTCTCCCTTTGGGAGAGAGAGAAAAGTCCAATGTGACAGTCCGAGGTCACCCTAGACCACAGCCAGCAATAGAAGGCTGTAAGGCTGTAACATACCAGCCCTTGCAGGAGAGCGGTAGAGAGGTCTCAGCCAGCTCTTCTCAGTCCAACAGCAAGGGTGTGGCCTCTTCTGGGCGGCCTCCCTGTGTCCCAGGGTAACACATACATGAACCCCTGCTAGGGACAACTGATTTGGTGTAGTTGGAGCCACGCTTTAATTAATGATCAAGGCCATCCCTAGGGGGAAGCCCCGTGTGCTGTCTCCAATCATTATGTTTCCCACCCCAACCCCATCACAGCATTTGCAATTGAGTCCTGATGAACTCAATTGTGTGAACATCAAGAAAAGCCTCCAATGAGTAGGCAATAATAGTAATAATAATAACTTCTAACTTCTACGTAGCGAATAAGCAAAGAGCCCAGGCTAGGCACTTTCCATGCATTATCTTATTTGCTCCTCACAGCAGCTTTATGAAATCAGCACTATTGTTATCATTCCCATTTTATAGATAAGGACATTGAGACTGAGAGAGATGAAATAACACAATGGCACATGGATCTGAGCTTCGGTCTTCCACTCTTGAGCCCAAGCACTTCGCCACCTCACTATCCTGCCTTTCCTGTGACAGGGCCACAATTTCAACCCACATTCAGAGACCATACCCTTTACCATGACATTCCACTCTAGAGGACAATATTCAGCCCCATAGATTGGGGGAGTTTGACAGGGGGAGGTAGAATGCCAGGCAGCCAGTCTTGCTCTCTCTTCTAGACCAAGGACTCAGGGTTATAGCTCAAGGACCCAGGAGCCTTTCAGATGTCCCCTTCAATTTGCATCCAGGACACACAGAACCCACCTGGTTTTACTTTTTTTTCGTAGTCTATTTTTTTGAGATGGAGTTTCACTCTTGTCACCCAAGCTGGAGTGCAGTGGTGGGATCTCGGCTCACCGCAGCTTCAGCTTCCTGGGTTCAAGCAATTCTCCTGCCTCAGCCTCCCAAGTAGTTGGGATTACAGGTGCCCACCAACACACCTAATTTTTATATTTTTAGTAGACATGGGGTTTCTCCATGTTGGCCAGGCTGGTCTTGAACTCCTGACCTCAGGTGATCCACCTGCCTCGGCCTCCCAAAGTGCTGGGATTACAGGCGTGAGCCACTGTGTTCAGCCCTGGGTTTACTTTTTGTGCCTTGACTGTCTCAACTCAGGTATGAGAGTCAGAGAATGTTCAGAGATAAAAGAGACTTTACAGATTCTGTAATCCAATGTCCTCCTCCTTCAGATAAGAAACTGAGACTCAGAGAGGGAAAGTGACTTGCCCAAGATTACACAGGGCCAGGCCTAGAACTCAGGTCTCCTAATTCCCTTTCTGGTGCTCTTTCCACACATCATGCTGCCTGGCTTAGAAGAGCACAAAATCCTCCCTCCAGCCTAGCTTCATGATCCATCCAACCTACAGCTTATCTATGACAAGGACCCACAAGGACATCATAAGGGATAGCTGACAGTCTCTCCTGCCATCAGCCTAGGAAGGGTGGAGGCATCCCCAACCCCAAAGGAAGGGTGGGGCTTCCCTTAATGACTATGATGTGTCTGTCACCTACAGATGTAGTTAAATTTAGCATGTCTCCTAAATGCACTGGAAAATGCCGAAAAGGGGTGTGTGTGGGGGGGGGAGGGTATATAGTAGAGAGGAGGCTAAGAAACTTATTTATTTATTTATTTATTTGGAGATAGAGTCTCACTCTATCACTGGGCTGAAGTGCAGTGGCGCAATCTAGGCTTACTGCAACCTCCGCCTCCTGGGTTCAAGCGATTCTCCTGCCTCAGCCACCCGAGTAGCTGGGACTACAGGCATGTGCCATCACGCCCAGCTAATTTTTGTATCTTTAGTAGAGACAGGGTTTCACCATGTTGGCCAGGATGGTCTCGATCTCCTGACCTCGTGATCCGCCTGCCTCAGCCTCCCAAAGTGCTGGGATTACAAACGTGAGCCACAGCGCCCGGCAATTAAGAAACTAATTTTTGAACCATTCTTTGTAAATTTGCATGGAAGCTGCACTTCTGTCTATAATAGTTTGGTTCCTTTCACAGGCTGGGCACTCCCTGTGCCCCAGCCCTGGGGACCATTCAAACTGCAGGTCAGCTGTGGCTATGGGCAGGTACAGCTCAGGACTGTGAATTTCTGTTCCTCTGCTGATCACTGGGGGAAAAAAAAACACCTTCCTGTGTTACATTATCAAGCGGATGGAGGCTGAGCTAAGCGTTCCTCGGAAGCTGCCTGCAGTCAGAATGACATCATGTCTTCTTTAGGGCTTCTGAGCTTCTATCTTCTGCCAGTTAGCTTAATGGTTAATTATCCATCAGTGTGAGTTTCTCTGTCTCCCTTGCTGCTTCTTTCTGTGTATGAGTTTCTCTTTGTCTCTGTCCTCCTTTGCCATTCTCTGTGTCAGCTTTGTGAGTGGATCTTAGATGCAGATGGGACAGTCCAGCTAGTTGAAAACAGGTTTCTTTTAAACTTTTCCCATCATCCACTGGGGCACCTCCAAAGGTTACAGATGTATTTGTCTCCTTTTTTTTTTTTTTTTGTACTTCTACCCTCCCCCATCAGCCTCCAACAAAAGGACATTCATGCCTCATCTCTAGAAAGATGTCAGTCATGTTTCCTAGGGAAAAGAAATCCCATCAGCTAAGAGCACGTGCAGGGGGTGGAGGGCTTGCTGAAGCTCACTCAGGGAGGGCTGGCACCCCGAAAATAGTTCAAAAGGCTAATTTCTCTTTGGCAGTTCCCCACACTGTGCCCCTCCATCCTCCTCCAGCACCCCATCAGTCCGGGCCTTCCCCCCCACCACTACCCATGGCCTGTTGTCAGCATTCCTCTCTCCTCCCCCTCCCCATTGGAGAATTTGCAACTGCAACCGGAGGCTGAGGTTGCAGTGAGCTGAGATCACGCCATTGCACTCCAGCTTGGGTGACATGAGCGAAACTCTGTCTAAAAATAAATGATTAAATAAAACCGGGTGGGCTCCGTGTATCCTGGATGCAAATTGAAGGGGACATCTGAAAGGCTCCTGGGTCCTTGGGCTATAACCCTGAGTCCCTGGCTTAGAATAGAGAACAAGGCTGGCTGCCTGGCATTCTACCTTCCCTGTTGAATTACCCCAATCTATGGGGCTGAATATTGCCCTCTAGAGTGGAATGCAGTGATAAAGGGTACGGTCTCTGAATCTGGGTTGAAATTGTGAACTGTGCCTTAGATCTGTCTCACCTTCAAGAAGCCAAGCTTTCTGTGTTTTCCAGGATAAGAAACCAATGGACCCAGGGCACACGGGAACCATACCAACAGAAGAGGGCTTGATGGCCTTTCTGAGACCAGAGAAACAACTAATATTTGCAGAATACTTTACATATTCCAAAAGCCCTTTCTCATGTGTTATTTCACTGGATCATCCCAGCGACCATAGGAGGATCAAGGTCCCACTGTAGAGATGAGAAAAATAAGGCTCAGTTCAGGGAGGTTAAAAGATGTGTCTGGTGTTTACTCAGCTTCTACGCAGAAGAGCTGGGATGCTTGCTGCCTTTCCAACAGTGCCTGTTGAAGTTGCTGCCCATCTAGACTTAATGGTGGAGGTTTCAGGCCATGAAAGAAGGGAGAGTGTGTATTAGGCACTGGGTCACGTACTTACAAGGAATACTAATCCTCACAGCATCCCTACCTGATTACTATTGTTACCATCACTTACCAGATGAGGACACTGAAGACAGAGAAAGTAACTTACCTAAGGACACCTAACTAGTACATGACTTGGGCCAAAATCTGCACCCAAGTTGATTTGACTCCACTATACTCCACTGGCTATCTGAGAGAAACAAGGACCTGGGGTGCACGTATGTGGCTAAGAGGCAGTCTTCACCCCATCCACTGTATGCATGTGGTGCCCACAGGAAGGGAGGAAAGGGTGAGAGGAGAGGCAGTTGCAAAAGAGGAAGGAGATGCTTTCACTGCCTGGCAGGGGCACAGGAGTTTATGAAGATGCTGAGAACAGGAACACCTAACTCTCAAACAAAACGAGATCACTGTTAGGCAAGGTGGCTCACGCTTGTAATCCCAGCACTTTGGGAGGCTGAGTCAGGATGATTGCTTGAATCCAGGAGTTCCAGATCAGCCTGGGCAACATAGGGAGGATCCTATGTCTACGAAATTTAAAAAAAAAATGAAAATTAGCTGGATGTGGTAGTGTGTGCCTGTACCCAGCTACCTGGAAGGCTGAAGAGGGAGGATGGCTTGTGCCTAGGAGGTCAAGTCTGCGGTGAGCCATGACTGCGCCACTGCACTCCAGCTTGGGTGACACAATGAGATCTTGTGTGGAAAAAAAGAGAGAGAGAGACAGAGAGACAGACAGAGAGACACAGACCAGGGGGGCAGATCACTTGAGCCCAGGAGTTCAAGACAAGCCTGGGTAACATGGGGAAATCCCATCTCTACCAAAAATACAAAAATTAGCCTGGTGTGTGGGTGGGGGTGTGTGCCTGTAGTCCCAGCTACTCGGGAGGCTAAGGTGGGAGGATCACCTGAGCCTGGGGAAGTTGAGGCCACAATAAGCAGAGATCGTGCCATTGCACTCCAATCTAGGCGACAGAGTGAGACCCTGTCTGAACTTATTTTGTTAAATGAGATCATTTCGTGTGTTTAGGGAGCCTGCCTGCTGTGATCTTCCTTTCTGATGGTTCTGAGGCCACACCACTGTTTCTTCTATTTTCTGCAGTGAGCAGCCTGCTTCCTGGCCCCCCTCTCACCGCAGACATGTCTGCAAAGAACGCAGGGTGGGGTTTATAAAGATCTGGAAGGGAGCAGTGCCTGCAGTTTAAATTCAAAGCGTCCAAATAAAAGTGTCAAGGCTCCCAATAGTGTTGGAAAGGCAGAAGAGGTGTCCAGCAGTGAGGGCCCTCCTGGCAGTTCCGGCAACATGGGTGGCGTATGCAATTACGAAGCCAAAGAAAAGCCAAATGGCCAACCTCACTCAGTCTCAAACACCTCACACACTCCCACCCGTGTTCCTGCTAGTGGCAGGTATTTTTAGAGTCCTGAGCTCATGGTGTTAAAGCATCTGCCACATGCCTGAGGGCTGGTAGGGATTCAGCCTTCTTCAGAGGCAAGAGGCAAGAGTTAAGACTTCTAGGGGGTGGGGTGGGGAGTGGGGATCAGGAGCCAAGTTGTAATGATATTCCTGGGCTATGCCTGCTGTCTTCTTACTGAACTTCGTTCCTCCGGTGGTCTGCTCTCTCTTTCTTCCTGTTCGGAATACCACAGAGAGGGGGAAGAAATGAAAACCTTTTCTGTCTCTGCCTGCAGAAGCAAATCAGTCTTTGAAGACTTGTGTTTTTTCTGTGTGCTCATGGTCAGATGTTCCCTCTGAAATCATCTTGGCAGCTACCTAGGATCCCAGACTGTTTGTAGTTTTAGTGGTTCAGGCCATCACTGCCTTTTGATAACATGGCTGCTGTTGATAATGATGATGATGACAACCTCAGTGACGAGTGTGGTCTGATGCAGAAAAAGACTGCTTACAGTCTTGCTGGAGAGCTGCCAAGAGCACTGACGAGACAATTAGAAAACATCAATCTATTTGAAATGGTATGATGCAGACTCCAAGTGCAACAGAGATTCCTAAGAAAAGAGAACTGAAGGGAAGCTGGCAAAGGTTTGAGGAACAAGCCAGAGGCATGAGCTGCACCTTGAAGAAGGGGTGAGATCTGGATAGGGCAATGATAGGTCAGGCGATTCTATAGGGAAAGAGTAGACTAGCATGACCCATGGTACAGAGGAGGGAATCAACCAGGTGTAACTGAGTAGTTTGAAACCAGGTTAGGAAGGGTCAAATTATGGCACAGAATTCCATTTGTGGAGTCCCTGTGATGGCACACGCAGTAGAGGGCTACAGTCGTTTCCTGAAGTGGTGGATGGCATGCTGATACCAGCAGGGATTGAGGAAAGCTAGTCAGAAAGCAGTATTCAGAGACCAGGTGCGGGGACTCATGCCTGTAATCCCAGCACTTTCGGAGGCTGAGGCATGTGGATCACCTGAGCTCAGGAGTTCGAGACCAGCCTGGCCAACATGATGAAACCCTGTCTCTACTAAAAATACAAAAGTTAGCCAGGCGCAGTGGCACATGCCTGTAATCCCAGCTACTTGGGAGGCTGAAGCAGGAGAATTGCTTGAACCTTGATGGTGGAGGCTGCAGTGAGCTGAGATCATGCCACTGCACTCCAGCCTGGGTGACGAGAGCTAGAGTCCATCTCAAAAAAAAAAAGAAGTAAAAAAAGAAAGCAGTACTCAGGAGACACTGCATTGATACTTTGCTGTAGTCCAAAAGTGAGGAGAGGAAAGGCTGGCTGAGGGCCGAGGGACACAGAAATTAGAATAGAAGAAGGGGTCAATCTGAAGGTCTTGCCAGAGGAACTTGGAAGCCATGTCAATAGAGGGAGATGACGGGGAGCCTGGACAATGAAAACTGATATACGGAATGATGACTCTAGGGCCCTGTAAAATCTTCACTCAGCTGACAGATTCAATTATATTTACTAGATTATACTTACTGACTGCTAACTCCAAATAAAGGCTATACTTCGTTTTAAGAGCCATAGCAGTCAATTAGTGGCCATAATCAAATTTTCTTTGATAACTGAGAATTGTATAGGGCCTTGGGACCATCATTCTGAGCATGAATCTCCCTTGTCCAAGACATTGAATATATAAAGGGAAATAGATTGGGCTGAATGTATATCTCCTGGGAGTTGTGTCTTCGCATATGTTACAAATAGCAGCTTTTTCCTTCATAATTTGGCCTTTATCCCAAAAGCTGAGATACAGAAGAAAAATCCAGTGAATTAAGTTACCTTTTACATAACAAAAAAGTAAACTTAAAAATAAATTGGAGGCTGGGCATGGTGGCTCACTTCTGTAATCCCAGCACTTTGGGAGGCCTGATCATTTGAGGTCAGGAGTTCAAGATCAGCCTGGCCAATATGGTGAATTCCCATCTCTACTAAAAATACAAAAATTAACTGGGTGTGGTGGGAGATGCCTGTAATCCCAGCTACTGGGGAGGCTGAGGCAGGGGAATAGCTTGAACTTGGGAGGTGGAGGTTGCAGTGAGCCGAGATTGTGCCATTGCACTCCAGCCTGGGTGACAGAGCGAGATTCTGTCTTAAAAAAAAAGAAAGTAATGAAAAAAAATATATACCACCTATAGTCTCATTGCTCATAAATAACCATTAATGTTCTGATGTGTACACTTCCAGTCTGTGCTTTGCATATGTTTATTTTTAACAAAAAAACAAATTGAGACCATAGCATATGAAAAATTTTGTATCCTGCATTTTCACTTGTATTTTGTGAGCATTTCTCTCACAAATTTAGTCTTTAAAAACATTTTAATGGCTGCATAATATCCCACTGTACAGATATATTTTCATTTTTATTTATCTATTTGAGACTGAGTCTCACCGTGTCACCCAGGCTGTAGTGCAGTGGCATGATCTCAGCTCACTGCTACCTCCACCTTCCGGGTTCAAGTGATTCTCAGGTCTCCGTCTCCCGAGTAGCTGGGACTACAGGTGTGCACCACCAGGCCCGGCTAATTTTCTGTATCTTTAGTAGAGATGGGGTTTGACTATATTGGCCAGGCTGATCTTGAACTCCTGACCTCAGGTGATCCCCCACCTTGGCTTCCCAAAGTGCTGGGATTACAGGCGTGACCCACTGTGCCCAGCTCCACTATATAAATATAAACTTTAGCTATTCCTCTTCTCGTGAACATTTAGGTTTTCCCCGTTTTTTAAAAAAAGTTCTAAATAACACTGGAAGACATTTGTATAAGATTTTGACCATATTCCTATTTCTTTTGTATAGATTTCTGGAAATGAGATTACAGGTCCTAAAAGGTATGAACATTTTTGAGGTTCTTGATAATATTGCCAAATCTCTCTCCAGAAATGTTGGCCAATTTACAAACCAGTGTTTCAACTAAAAATCTTAAGATTTTTTTAACTTGATATTTTCAGTTAACAATCTTAAGAAAAACTTGACAAAACCTGAAACTTCTCTTTATGCTTTGATAAGTTCATTCTGCTCAT
Source organism: Sapajus apella (assembly GCF_009761245.1). Taxonomy (NCBI): domain Eukaryota; kingdom Metazoa; phylum Chordata; class Mammalia; order Primates; family Cebidae; genus Sapajus; species Sapajus apella. Next base: position 899,033 of record NW_022437055.1, read on the forward strand.
CTGTCAAAGAACCACTTCCTGTGTCACGGCTTGTCACTCCATTTTTTTTTTTTTTTGAGATGGAGCCTCTCTCTGTCACCCAGGCTGGAGTGCAGTGGTGTGATCTTGGCTTGCTGCAACCTCTGCCTCCCGAGTTCAAGTGATTCTTCTGCCTCAGCTTCCCGAGTAGCTGGGACTACAGGCGCATGCCAACACGCCCAGCTAATTTTTTGTATTTTTAGTAGAGACGGGGTTTCACCACGTCAGCCAGGATGGTCTCGATCTCCTGACCTCATGATCTGCCCACCTCGGCCTCCCAAAGTGCTGGAATTACAGGCGTGAGCCATGGCGCCCAGCCCACCTCATTTTTATAATGCTACAGAGCCATGTTTTCTCCTCTCTGTTCACGTTTCCTTTTCTGACTCTACGTTTGGGTTTTTGTATTTTCCAGGTTCAGGTGTGGGACACAGCAGGTCAGGAACGTTTCCGCAAAAGCATGGTCGAGCATTACTACCGCAATGTACATGCCGTAGTCTTCGTCTATGACGTCACCAAGATGACATCATTCACCAACCTCAAAATGTGGATCCAAGAATGCAATGGGCATGCGGTGCCCCCACTAGTCCCCAAAGTGCTTGTGGGCAACAAGTGTGACTTGAGGGAACAGATCCAGGTGCCCTCCAACTTAGCCCTGAAATTCGCTGATGCCCACAACATGCTCTTGTTTGAGACTTCGGCCAAGGACCCCAAAGAGAGCCAGAATGTGGAGTCAATTTTCATGTGCCTGGCTTGCCGATTGAAGGCCCAGAAATCCCTGCTGTATCGTGATGCTGAGAGGCAGCAGGGGAAGGTGCAGAAACTGGAGTTCCCACAGGAAGCTAACAGTAAAGCTTCCTGTCCTTGCTGAAACCAAATGGTGTAAATACAAGATAAATTATCACTGGAGTTTTTTCTTCCCTTTTTTCTGTGCCTGCATAATGCTGACACCTGCTTGTTTCCATACAAATTGATATCAAAATAAAATTTGTATCGATTATCACATGACTTTTTGTCTTGCTTTCCTCTAAGACATTCCTGATTGTGATGAGGAGAACAGGCAGTTTGCCCTACCAGAGTGACATTCCCACGCCAGGGCACACCCCCTACCAGCTTTCTAGGCTCTCTGAAATTCTCATCATTTGAGTCACTTCTTCAGGACTAATTCATTCTCTCACTCAGTGTAATCAGTAGGCAGAAACACCTGGTGGGGATAGGACACAGGCCAGAAATGTTTTTCTAGAGAGCAAATGCAGGCGAAGTGCTAAAGAAGTCCTGAAAGGAGATGTGGGCTCATCAGTATTTCCTAGGTTCCCTAGATACATGCCTTGAATGTCCAGATAGGCTACTCTCTCCCTGTTTTCCAGTTTAAAAATAAAAAGTATGGCCGGACGCAGTGGCTCATGTCTGTAATAACAAGACTTTGGGAAGCTGAGGTGGGCAGATCACTTCAGGTCAGGAGTTCGAGACCAGCCTGGCCTACATGACGAAAACCGGTCTTTACTAATAATACAAAAATTAGCCAGGCATGGTGGTGCATGCCTGTAATCCCAGCTACTCAGGAGGCTGAGGCAGGAGAATCACTTGAACCCAGGTGGCGGAGGCTGCAGTTGGCCAAGATTGTGCCACTGCACTCCAGCCTAGGTGACAGAGTGAAACTGTGTCTAAAAAAAAGGTGGTTTGCCCAATGAGCCTGATTACTTCCAGAATAGATTCTGCTTCCTATTTTTCACCAATCAGTCTTGAATCCTAAGGCTGTTCCCACTGTGACCCCCACGCCCACCCTTTCTTGGATGGGGAGGGCTCAAGCAACAAATATCAGGTCATGTCCCCAGACCTTTGCTAGGTGCTATGGAAGAAATGTTCCAAGAGGACACGTTCCCTGTGTTCACAGACCCTATGATCTAGTTGCAGGAACGATGTACACACTGAAACTATATGCAAACGAAAAGTAAATGACAACATCACTAAGTGTGAGGTTGTGCCATGGGAAGTGAGAGCATTATGTATTCACTATCAGGGAGGGTTCACAGGAAAATGATTAGACTTGTTTTGTCTGTTAAATAATGTGTAAGGCTTGGATTGGTAAAGGGGAGGGGAGTGGGCAAAAGCAGGAGGGCAGGAATGACCTTGGAAGTTGGACAAGAGGACAACTGGGGGGTCTGGGCCAAGGACAGCTGAGCAGCACTAGTGGGAGCTGAGGCTGGGGAGGGCTTGTGCATCATGCAGAACAGTTTGGACTTGCTTTTTTTGTTTGTTTGTTTTTTGTTTTGAGACGGCATCTTGCTTTGTCGTCCAGGCTGGAGTGCAGTGGCACAATCTCAGTTCACTGCCACCTTCACCTCTGGGGTTCAAGCAATTCCCCCTGCCTCAATCTCCTGAGTAGCTGGGATTATAGGCACCCGCCACCACATCCAGCTAATTTTTGTATTTTTTTAGTAGAGACAGAGTTTCACCATGTTGGCCAGGCTGGTCTTGAACTCTTGACCTCAGGTGATTGGCCCGCCACGGCCTTCCAAAATGCTGGGATTAAAGGCACTAGCCATCGCACCCAGCCTGGACTTGCTTTCTGAGCCAATGAGAGCTCTTGGTAGTTCTCCAGCAGGAGAGTCCTATAGTTATTTCTCATACATCTGGTCCTATGATTGATATGAAAGCTCCTTGTCCAATTGTGAAAGTAACTAAAAGTGGCTAGTAAAGGCTTGTCTACGATAGCTCCAGGTGGATTTCTTTGCTTGAGAGATGGTGTGCTCCTTAGAGGGCTCTCTTGCTGGAATCCCGCTGTGAGGGGGTCTCGGAAAGACAGCGCCTGAACACTTTCTCTGTTAGGCATATGGAGCTCTGCTCCTAGAAAGCGAAGGGTAACACACACCAGATGTGCTTACCACCCAAAGAAAGAGCTTGCCTGGTCATGCCTGGCTCATCCTTGCAACTCTCTACTAAAAAATAGAAAAATTAACTGGGTGTCATGTCATGCACCTGTAGTCCCAGCTACTCGGGAGGCTGAGGCAGGAGAATTGCTTGAACCTGGGAGGCAGAGGTTGCAGTGAGCCGAGATCGCGCCACTGCACTCCAGCGGGGGGCCAGGCGAAAGAGAAAGACACTGCCGCCTCAAGAAAAAAAACAATTCTGAAAAAACAAAAAAGAAGGAAAAGATAGAAGAAATAAAGGGAGGGGAGGGGAGAAGAGAACCCCAAGCTGCAGAAATAGCAAATGTCAAGATCCAGAGGCAGGTGGTGCGACAGTGTGTTTGAGAGACAGAAAGGGGGCCAGTATGGAGATGGCTGGAATAGAGCAAGCAAAGGAGAGAGTGGTAAGAAATGAGGTGCAGAAATAGGTAAGGCCAGGTCTATGGGGACCCTATGGGCCACGACTGGGAGTTTTCTTTCCTTTTTCTATTTTACGTTATTATTGAGATGGAGTCTCACTCTGCTGCCCAGGCTGAAGTGCAGTGGCACAGTCTCAGCTCACTGCAACCTCCGCCTCCTGGGTTCAAGCAATTCTCACACCTAAGCCTCCTGAGTAGCTGGGATTATAGGCAAGCCACCACACCCAGCCAATTTTTGTATTTTCAGTAGAGACAAGGTTTCACCATGTTGGCCAGGCTGGACCCAAACTCCTGACCTCAAGTGATCTACCGGTCTCGGCCTCCCAAAGTGCTGGGGTTATAGGCATGAGCCACCACGGCCAGCCTCCTATTTTGTTTATTTTTGAGACAGAATCTCACTCTGTCGCCTAGACTGGAGTGCAGTGGCACAATCCTGGCTCACTGCAGCCTCGACCTCTCAGCCCAGGCAATTACCCACTTCCACCTCCTGGGTAGCTGGGCCTACAGGCGTGCACCACCATGCCCAGCTTATTTATCTTTCTTTTTTCTAGAGACGGGGTTTCGCTGTGTTGTTCACTCTGGTCTCAAACAGCTAGTAAGATCTCTTTTGCGGCCCCAGAAATGAATTATGGCAACAGCACGGTTGTACAATGGTGCTCAGGCCTCCCTCAGATTGAGGGAGAGGATATGGGAATGGGCTTGACCCACAGCATACCCAGTAGAAGGGAACCCAGGAGGCCAGAGAACCATTAGACTCTTGTTGCTGTGGGGGTGATGAGGAGTGGAGGGATTCAAACTAAGGAGAGTGCCTCCAGCATCCTCATTCAGCCTTACTGTGTCTCTGGATCTATTTATGTTGGTCCCTGCCTTTCTTCTATGGCTCCCGTTCACTATCTAGACCTGTACCCTTGGGACTTTACCTGTGCTACAGAGACAGGACCTGCAGAAATAATTACTAACATTTCAATGCCTATGATGCATCAGGCGTTGCGCTGAAACACTTTACATTCATTCACTAGCTCATTTAATGCTCCTTCAGCCCTATGGAGTGGGATAATGATTTCCATTTTTATTTTTTATTATTTATTTTTAGTGACAGGGTCTCACTGTGTTGCCCAAGCTAAACTGCAGTGATGTCATCACTGCCCACTGCAATCTCCAACTCCTAGGCTCAAGTTATCCTGTCTCAGCCTCCTGGCTGGCTGGGACCTCAGGTGTGTGCCACCACACTTGGCTAATTAAGAAAAAGTTTTGGCCGAGCACAGTGACTCACGCCTGTAATTCCAGCACTTTGGGAGGCTGAGGTGGGCAGGTCACCTGAGGTCAGGAGCTCGAGACCAGCCTGGCCAACATGGTAAAACCTCATTTCTACTAAAAATACAAAAATTAGCCAGGCATGGTGGCAGGTGCCTATAATCCCAGCTACTCGGGAGGCTTAGGCAGGAGAATCGCTGGAATCCGGGAGGCGGAGGTTACAGTGAGCCCAGATTGCGCTACTGCACTCCAGCTTGGGTGACAGAGCAAGACTCTGTCTCACAAAAAAAAAAAAAAAGAAAAAGTTTTTTATATAGAGATGCGGTCTTGCTATGTTGCCTAGACTGGTCTTGTACTCCTGGGCTCAAGTGATCCTCCTGCCTTTGCCTCCTAAAGTGTTGGGACTACAAGAGTGAGCCACCATGCCTGGTCAATTTCCACTGTATGAACAAGAACATGGATGCACTGAGACTCTGACTTGTCCAATGGGATCTGTCTCAAGTCAAGTCTAGGTTCTTCTTGTGATATTACACTGTCTTTCTAGTCAGTTCCAAGCTCTGGGACTCTTGTAGGGATGCCAGGTTTACCCCAGCCAGTTTCCCTGATCCATGGAAGCTTGGCCAGCAGGACATTCACTACCCAGGGTGATCTGGGTAACCAGGGAATCCAGCCTGGTAAAGTGGATCTTTTCAGGCCCTAAACTTAGGATAAGTGAAACGGTTCCAGTTATACCCAATGTCCCTGGGCTGTTCCCTTGAAACTAGCAAGCAAGAGCCTCTTAATTATAAGAAGCAACTGAAAACCAATCCTGAGTATAACCTGAGTGAGATTGAGAATACAATAGATTGCATGTCTGCCGTGCGCCTCCTGCTGGTAAGATTAGTGAAGACAAGAGGCAGGAAAGTGTTTACCAGTAATTTTTTTTCTGACCAGTACTGACCATTTCCTGGGATGGACACTCAAACAGAAGGAGCTAATCCTGGTCCCAGTCTGTGCATTTAGATACCTGGAACAAGAAGGGTTACTTTTGTAAGAGGTAATGGGCGGGGAGTGCCCTGACGCTACCTCTACCAAATCACTGGGGCTTAACTCTCCTGAGGGAAGTCTGTGAAACCTACTAGCCTGGCAGCAGGGAGGGAGGGAGGGAGAGGAGACAGTGAGAAACATCTCACCCGCCCAGAGAGACAGATTTTGAAGCTGGGTAGGCAAGTAGTCTTGGTAGTCTTTAAGAGAGACCACTGGCTGGGTGCGGTGGTTCACACTTATAATCCCAGCACTTTGGGAGGCCAAGGTGGGCAGATCATGAGGTCAGGAGTTCAAGACCAGCCTGGTCAACATGCTGAAACCCTGTCTCTACTAAAAATACAAAAATTATCTGGGTGTGGTGGCACACACCTGTAATCCTAACTACTCAGGAGGCTGAGGCAGGAGAATTGCTTGAACCTGGGAGGCAGAGATTGCGGTGAGCTGAGATCACACCACCACCACTACAGCCTGGGCAACAGAGCGAGACTCCATCTCAGAAAAAGAGAGAGAGAGAGAGAGAGAGAGAGAGAGAGAGACCCCTAAGCCATAATGCAGTTGAACTAGAATGAGAAATGGACTTCATAACCTGATTTGACTCTATAGGTGGTAATTAATCCCTTCCCCAGCAATAAAGTAGGTACTGTGACCCTCTGAATTCAATCTTAAAGTATCAGAGAAAGCTTCAGGTAGAAGCATAAATAAAAAACCTGGGCCAGGCACGGTGGTTTATGCCTGTAATCCAGCACTTTGGGAGGTCGAGGCAGGTGGATCACCTGAAGTCAGGAGTTCGAGACCAGCCTGGCCAACATGGTGAAACACTGTCTCTTCTAAAAATACAAAAATTAGTTGGCATCATGGCGCATACCTATAATCCCCACTACTTGGGAGGCTGAGGCAGGAGAATTGCTTGAACACGGGAGGCGGAGGTTGCAGTGAGCCGAGATTGCACCATTGCACTCCAGCCTAGGTGACAGAGTGAGACTCTGCTTCAAAAACAGAAAACAAAACACCAAAAAAAAAAAAAAACCCCACAAAAACACCTGGCCGACCTGACACCTACTCACCAATTCCAGGTAGAAACCCTGGTGCTTCAGATAAAGGAGAGATACCCCAGGTATTGTTGTTCTGCCTATTTAGGGAGATCACCAAATGAGAAGGATATTGGAGCACACCTGGTTTTCAGTCTCCATGCTTCCAACTGAAATAATGACAATTATTAATAGCAGCTAATACTTATCGAGTGCTATGCAATACTAAGTACAATGTTATGTGCTTACCGTCATGCTTAATCTTCACATCACAATGACCTCTGAGGTACAGAAGGATCAAAGCTTCTTGCCCAAGGCCACATGGCTGCCAAATGTTGGAGCAGACTGGAACTGCATGGTCTGAACCACAATGTTAATTTCCCTTATCTTTCTCTATTTCTCTCAAGCCTAAGAGGAGGATGTGCTCCTGGGCCTGAGGTTAATGGTCCCATCTCTGCTTCATTTAGGGTAACCTAGTAAATTAGATGGGTGTTGATGCTAGATGCCAGATGTTATTTTATCAAAACTCAAGAAAATCCTGTAAAAATGATTTTTTTTTTCCATTTTGCAGACGAGGAAACTGAGGTAACTTGTCATTTGGAAAATAAATGGTTATCAGGAAGTATCGACTTGTTCACATTAGAGAGTACCATTTTCCTGCCCTGGTTTTACTCAAATCAGAGCATTTCCTTTAATGGAAGGTCCATACTATTCAAAGCTGACTTCTGATCTGTCGACAAGTAAACAATCCTTGTCTGGAGATCAAGAACTTCATTCCCTTCATTCTTAGCTGAATTCATTCTTAGGTCAGGCTTAGGCACAGAACCTGGGGATAGGGGCTGAGCAGGTTCCTGAGGATCAAATCATCACCCAGGAGGGGAGGGCAATGCAGGGAGGTGGAAAGTCTAGGATCAGGTGGGCCAGCTCGAACAACTGGAACTTTTCTTTTTCTCTTTTTCGTTTTTCTGTGCGAGAGGGAATTTGTTTCAATTCAACAACTGGAACTTTATAAAGAGATATTTTAGAGGAGCTCCTTGCACCATTTGAAGGATGGGAAGAAATGACCTCTAAGATCCTTTTCAGTTCTCCATTCCTCTGAACATCAAAAATAGTGTGATTGTGCACTGGTTTCTATGGCCATATGCATGTTAAGCCAGCTATGAAGAGAATGAAGTTTTAGATCTCCAGATAAGGATTGTTTACTTGTCAACACATCAGAAGTCAGCTTTGAATAGTACAGACTTTTCATTAAAGAAAGGAGGGAGGAGAGATTAAAACCAGAGCAGGGAAAATGGTGCCCTATAGTGTGAAGTTGGTACTTCCTCATAACTATTTATTTTCAGAATGTTACCTCAGTTTCCCCATTGCATGATGGAATCGGAAATCACCTTTATGAGACTTCCTTGAATTTAGAAAAAGTATCATATGAAATGTAATTTATGGATGGACATTTGTGTATTATTCCTTATCCAATTTCCCTGACACAAAGGACACTTGGAAAGATTGAAAATGGAAGATCCTTCAGGTAGTTCCCATTCAGTTTTAAAAATAAACCTATGTTAAATGTGTTCTCCTTTTAATTTATTCAGAACTGAAGTAACTTGACCACAAAGCCACTTAGAAGTTACTAAGAGAATTAAATCAACTTTTTGAAATTACTTAAAATTGTGGCCTTTTAGGCATTTGACTCAATCAATAAGACAACTGGTTAAGTAGCCAAGTTTTCCAAGCTTGAGCTATCTACTAATTTATCAAGGATTCTTATGTTCTGAGGCTCTGAAGATTTGCTAGATAGAAATATCCCATTCTGCTCACATTTTATCAAGAAAAAAGAAACGTGTACAACTTAACACTTTCCTTCGATTCTGTGTTATGATCATCTATTTAGGTGGATGTACTGGAGAAGATAGACAAGGGGAAAAGTGGAGATAAGGGGAAAACAGAAAAGGACAATTTCAAGATTGAGTGACAGTATCTGTACCCTCTGAGAAAGCAAGTTATTTCTCAATCATTTTAAAAGTCCTACAAAAGTAAAGAACACTTTAACTACTGCTATTTAAAATTACATGTTTTTGGTCGGGAATGGTGGCTCATGCCTGTAATCCCAGCACTTTGGGAGGCTGAGGCAGGTGGATCACCTGAGGTCAGGAGTTCGAGACCAGCCTGACCAACAGGGTGAAACCCTATCTCAACTAAAAATGCAAAAATTACCTGGGTATGGTGGTGGGGTGTCTGTAATCCCAGCTACTTGGGAGACTGAGGCAGGATAATCACTTGAACCCCAGAGGCGGAGGTTGCAGTAAGCCGAGATCGTGCCACTGCGCTCCAGCCTGGGCAATGGAGTGAGACTCTGTCTCAAAAAAAAAAAAAAAACTTACATGTTTTCATATAATTAATTGTATTGAATAAGTAGCCAAGAGTTCATTGATTCAAGATTCATTTCTTTCTGTAAATGAATTCCTGGTAATAATGAATAAAGAAGTTCCTTTTAAAGAAGTTTCTTCAGCACAAAAGGAATGCTTCCCTCCAGAGCAGACAGGATTCTGTACTAGTTTTCAATAAGGCAGTGTCATTTTGTAGTTGTTAGACAGAAAAAGCCAGAGCTACACTCATTTCCGACATTAGAGAATTATGCCACATGTAACTGAAGCACTGTGATAAGATGTCACCCACCTGGACGTTTGTACTTCAAGACCTGGGAATTATAAGCCAAAGTTATGAATAACCACAGTGTGGATGGATTGTCACTAAAACTGTCAGAGAAGATTCCACTGATGTGTTGTTTCCAGGGTCTCAGCAGTAGCAGCAGTAGTGATAGTAACAACAGCAACGGAAATAATAGCAATGGCAGCTGAAGTAGGAGTAGCAGTAACATCAGCATTGTTTACTCATTGTCTCTTTGTCATGCCAGAGCCAAAAGTTATACATATATATAATATACAGATGGTCCTCGAGTTACAATGGTTTGACTTACACTTTTTTTTTGAGATGTAGTCTTGCTCCCTCACGCAGGCTGGAGTGCAGGGGCACCATGCTGGCTCACTGCAACCTCTGCCTCCTGGGATCAGGTGCTCCTCCCACCTCAGCCTCCAGAGTAGCTGGGACTACAGGCATGCGCCACCACGCCCAGCTAATTTTTGTATTTTTTAGTAGAGATGGGGTTTTGCCATGTTGGCCAGGCTGGTCTCAAACTCCTGGGCTCAGGTGATCTGCCTGCCTTCGCCTCCCTAAGTGCTGGGATTAAAGGTATGAACTACTGCGTCATGCCAACTTATGATTTTTTGACTCTACAATGGTGTGAAAGAGATACACACACATTCACTAGAAACTGTATTTCAAATTTTTTTTTTCTGGGTTAGCAATATGTGGTAGGAGATTCTCTCGTGATGCTGGCAGTGGCAGCAATCCACAGCTCCCAGGTAGCCATGAAATCACAAGGGTAAACAACCAAAAACAGAGTGTACTGTTGCCAGATGAGTTTGCCCAACTGTAGGCTAATGTTAAGTGTTCTGAACACGTTTGATGTAGGCCAGGCTAAGCTAGAATGTTAGGTAAATTAGGTGCATCAAATGCATTTTCAATTTATGGTATTTTCAATTTAGGATGGGTATATCAGAACGTAACCACATTGTAAGTTGAGGAGCATTTGTGTGTGTATACATATTCCTTACAACAACTTTGCAAGAAAATCACCATTACATGCCTTTCACTGATGGGAAAGCTGAGACTGAACAAGTTAAGGTAATTTACTGAAGGCTACACAGATTAGATACAAAACTAGGATTGAAACTTAGGACTGTCTTATTTCGAGGGTGCACTCTGCTCAGCAGCACCCCTCGCCACCATGTATCATAGTGGTGTGGCTAAACAGATATTTTTTAGGGTGGACGATTAGAAACAGTAGGAGACATGCATAGCAGTCTCTCCAAGTTTGCTGATGATACTAAACTTTTTCAGGTGGTCAAATACCACGCTGACAAGAATCAGACTGCAGAAGGGTTTCAGAATCAGAGCAGTGTATGAGTATGAGGTGAACCATGGTGTGTTCAAGTACAAGGCAGTATAATTTAGGGTAAATATCGTAATACTATTAAATACTATTAGCAATACCATTACTTTCAATGGCAAAAACTGTGATTACTTTTGCACTAACCTAATATTTATAAATGACAATTGTGACTAAAATGAACCCAGGAGCACTGATAGATATTCCCTAAAAATATTAGTCTGGTGAGCTTGAGAAACCAAAAAATATAAAGGTATGCCTATTTTAGTACTGCGTTTCAACAGTGACCCTCAAGAAAGCTACTTGGGGCCGGGCGCGGTGGCTCAAGCCTGTAATCCCAGCACTTTGGGAGGCCGAGGCGGGTGGATCACGAGGTCAAGAGATCGAGACCATCCTGGTCAACACGGTGAAACCCCGTCTCTACTAAAAGTAGAAAAAATTAGCTGGGCATGGTGGTGCGTGCCTGTAATCCCAGCTACTCAGGAGAATTGCCTGAACCCAGGAGTCGGAGGTTGCGGTGAGCCGAGATCGTGCCATTGCACTCCAGCCTGGGTAACAAGAGCGAAACTCCGTCTCAAAAAAAAAAAAAAAAAAAAAAAGAAAGCTACTTGGTTAGGAAAAGAGAGTTAACAAATTGATTGTGAAGGTGGTATGAGAAGGTTGGAATGAAAAATTGGGTGAAGATTTGAGGTATTTCTATCTGAATAAAATTAAGACAAATAAGATCAGGAAAGGTAGTCATAGACTAGCAATAACAGTAACAATGTTGGACTACTGGCAGACATATCCTGTCTGCCAATCACTGTTCTAAGTGGGAGATTATATATATATATATAATTAACTCAATTCATCCCCTCAACTCTGAGTAGGTGCTGTTACATGCAATTCACAAATGAGGAAAGTGACACACAGAGACTAGAGTCACAAACATCTAATCACTGGCAGAGCAGGAACTCCAACCCAGGCAGTCTGCTGCAGAGCCTGGGTTCTAACCACTCTACTGCACTGCCCCTTTAATGGTGCAGATGATTTACTGCGGAGTCAGGTATTGAATCTCGGACCTTGTAATCCTAGTGTTAAGAAAATCTCTTGAAGCTGTTTAACCAGGAACTAAGGCTTTCCAGAGTAAGAAATTTGTTAATGGATAATAGGGTGAAGATAGTAATAGTTCCAAGAAAAGTAGGTAGATTAATAAGCTAAGCATAATGTTATAGAGAGAAGCTAGACACGATTAAGTCTGAAGCTCCTTGAGTTTGAAATCATTTAAAGTAACTGTCTCATTTATGTATACCTACTTTACAAACACAATAATGACATTTTTCTTGATATAATTTCTAAAAATGTGAAAAATGATTTGAGAGTCTTGCTCTGTCACTCTGGAGTGCAGTGTATGGGTTTACTTCTGGACTCTCATTCTATTCCACTTCTGTTTCTATCTTATGGCAAAAACACACTGTTGTGATTACTTTAGCTTTGTATTTTTTTTTTTTTTTGAGACAGAGTCTGGCTCTGTCACCCAGGCTGGAGTGCAGTGGTGCAATCTCGGCTCACTGCAACCTCCACCTCCCGGGCTCAAGTGATTCTCCTGCCTCACGCTCCTGAGTAACTGGGATTACAAGCGTCCACCACCACACTCGGTGAACATTTTTTAGTAGAGACGGGGTTTTGTCACATTGGCCAGGCTGGTCTCAAACTCCTGGCCTCGTGATCCACCCACCTCAGCCACCCAAACTGCTGGGATTACAGGCATGAGCTGCCACACCCAGCATGAAAATGATAATTGCCAGCCTCCAGTTACATGTTGCTCGTTACAAGTGATTCACGAACACCTTCAACAGTGTCTGTTGTTCCCTTCTGTATGTTCATGAGTTCTCATTTTTAGCTCCCACTAAGTGAGAACATGTGGTATCTGGTTTTCTGTTCCTGCGTGGATATTCCATATAAATGGAATCATACAACATATGACCTTTTGTGACTGATTTCTTAACATAATGTTTAAGAGGTCCATACATGTTGTAGTATCAGTACTTTATTCCTTTCAGTGGCTGAAAAACATTCCATTGTATGGACATATCACATTTTTTTTTTGACAGTCTCACTTTGTCACTGAGGCTGGAGTGCAGTGGCACCATCTCAGGTCACTGCAACCTCTGCCTCCTGGGTTCAAATGATTGTTGTGCTTCAGCCTCCCCAGTAGCTGGGACTACAGGTGCACACCAGCACACCCAGCTAATTTTTGTATTTTTAGTAGTGACAGGGTTTTGCCACATTACCCAGAATGGTCTCTAACTATTGGCCTCAGGTGATCCACCCAGCTTGGCCTCCCAAAATGCTGAAATTACAGGCATGGCCACTGCACCAGGCGACACACCATAAATTTATCCCTTTATGTGTGTGTGACATTTAGGCAATTTCCATGTTGGCTATTGTGAATAGTGCTGCTATGAAAATGCATGTATAAGTATCCGAGTCTCTGCTTTGGATTCTGTCGAGTATGTATCTAGGAGTGGAATTGCGGGGTCATATGATAATTCTACACTTACCTTTCTAAGGAATTGCCAAACTGTTTTTCATAGTGGTTGAACCATTTTACAATGCCACCAGCAATACAGGAGGGTTCCAATTTCTGCTTCAGGGCTTTAGCTCCTCTGAGAGGAGGAGTCAACCCAGGCGGTTGACTGCCTCACCTTCTTCAGGTCTTTATTCAAATGCCATCTTCTCAAGGAGGCCCAAACTTGACCATCAAATTTAAAATGCCAACCTCCCAACCCCCAACCTGTATGTTGCTATCTTCCTTCCCTATTTTATTCTTCTCCATAGTCTTCATCACCATTAACACACTACACGATTTTGTTTGTTTTCTATTGTCTGTCTCCCACCACTGAAATATAAGTCCCGTGAAGGCAGATTTCAGTTTGTATTTCCAACAACTAGAACAGTGCCAGGCACATAGTAGGTAATATTTACTGAACAAATAAAAGGCTGAAAGGGGTGTTTTGCCAAAGTGTGACAGAAAGGGCAAGAATCCAAGTCTTTGCCATTTAGTGGTTTTTAAAAAATAATAATACTGATGGACTGAAATTGAGCCAATCATACCTTTTATTTATTTGAAAACAAAAAAGGATGTATGCATGAGATGGCTATTTCTGAAACAGGTGAAAGAACTGTAACAGTGTGAAGGTAAAGAGGGATCAGATTGTCAAGCTAAAACCCATTAACACTTATTAAAACTCAACTGCTTATAGTAAGTAAGCTTAGTACTGACTGCATGAATCGTTTTATTTAAACAAAGTTAAAAAAAGTGATGCTAGGGGACACATAACTTTCAGAATATTATACTTTAAGAAAAATAAGCTGATACATAGCATAAGAAATATAACCCTATGGAAGAACCCAAAGCTGTACCTCTACCTAAAATACTGCCATAGCAAGAATGTGGCTTTTCATATTTTTGAACTGTGAAAGAGACACAGAAAATATCTGTAAATAAAAAGAGGACCGATGCTAAAAATGCAAAGAAGCTGCTATTCCTGGGAAAAAGTTTAAAACTTTAAAGAAAAGTTGAGTGTCATTAATGCTGCTGAATTATACACTTGAAAATATTTAAATGGCAAATTTTATGCTATATTTTACCACAATAAAAAAGTTAAGAAAAAAAACAAACAGGTAGAAAAATAGTGTTTGATAAAACATCCTAGAGACAGGTATGGAAAGAAAGAACAGAGTATTACCAAGTCCACGACTACGACGTAAGCCACTTTTGGAGATTTTGGAAAAGCATTTACAGCAGAAATCTGTTTGAAAAATTAAAATTAATGGATTTAACTCCTGATTATGAATTGCAAGGAGTATATTACATAGCAGTGGCCACTGACACTTTCAGTGTTTCAAAGTATATTAAAGCAATTTTGATTTTTAAAAAGCTCCTCTTAAAAAAAAAAAAAACAGTCTTGCTCTGTGGCTTAGGCTGGAATACAGTGGCACGATCACAGCTCACTGCAGCCTCAAACTCCTGGGTTCAAGTTATCCTGCTCCCTCAGCCTGAGTAGCCAGGACTACAGGCATATGCCACTACACCCAACTAATTATATTTTTTTTGGTGGTCAAGACAGAGTGTTGCTGTGTTGCCCAGGCTGGTCTTAAACTCCTGGCTCCTTCCTCAGCCTTTCAAAGTATTGGGATTACTGACATAAGCCACTGTACCTGGTCCAGTTCTAATTTTAGAGTTAAAAAAAAATACCCATATTGAGTCAAACGACTTCAGAACCTGCCCACCTTCCTTCATGATTATTAAGATCACAGAGGGTATTTTGCTAGTTGCTCAAGGAATTAGTAAAGTATAAATAGTTTGCTTTTAACTGTGCTGGAAGAAAAAGTGCAAGATGTGCTCAGTAGATAAAGCTTTCGGTCTGTCAGTCAAGCAATCAGGCTCCCTGGAAATAGGAGTACAGTAATGCTCCTATAGTTGTATGATACAACCTACAGCTTTTATATGAAGTTATTAGAAAATAATTTCCAAGGCACTTTCACAATACAAATTTTATTAAAAAAATAACATCAAAACTGTTCAGCAAATCTATATTCAATGTAACCAAAATAAACAAACACCAAATTAAAAAATATATACATCTCTATATATATGGGCAAGAAACAAGTGCATTTTTTGGTCCCAATATTTTTTGAATATATTATCTTTATCCAGAGAAATTACATTAATGGCTAAGAAGATATTATGTATTAGATGTATGGAAACATAACTTTAAAACTTCTTTTAAGATCTGTAAGAAGAGTTTTGCCAAATCTTTATCTTTGAAATCACAATCCCTAAGTTAATGTTAATGATAGAGCATGTAATAATGTCTAGTGGTCTGAACAAGTACCAAATTAAGAAGCTACTAATAAGTAGCTACATGAAATTTATAGACAATTCTAAGAAATGACTTGGAGTTTGTAACAAGAACAAACACAAAGAGAAGAGATAAAAAGTAGACATAAAATGGACATCAGTAAATTTCATGAATCTGGGACAAGTAGGTGACAGAAAAGTAAAACAGTAAAATAAATCTGATTAAGAAAAATATAAAATCAAGCTACCAAAATAAAATAAAATTTAAAAAATGTTTAAAAATGTGAATATCAGTATTGCTGAAAATTCCTAGAATACTGGATAAAAATTTAAACGAAAACATGAAATAACTGACTTTGGGAACTGTAATTGTAGAAATTTTGTTTTTCTAAGAACAAGAAAGTAACCTGGGTTCTCAATACAATCAGAATTTTTATATTCATTGGACTGCATGCCTGCTAGAGGAAGATTAAAGAGCAGCGGCCAAAATGGTAAACCATCAACCTGGATTGGATGTTGAAGCACTTATCTAAGAACAAGAAAAAACCAAGCTACCAAAATAAAATGAAATTTAAAAAATGTTTTTTAAAAATGTGAACATCGCTATTGCTGAAAAATCCATTAATACTGGATAAAACTTTAAATGAAAACATGAATAACTGACTTTGGGAACTGTAATTGTAGAAATTTTGTTTTTCCAAGAATAAGAAAGTAGCCTAGGTTCCCAATACAATCAGAAATTTTATATTCCTTGGACTGCATGCCTGCTAGAGGAAGATTAAAGAGCAGCAGCCAAACTGGTTAAATGTCAACCTGGATGTTGAAGCACTAATCTAAGAATAAGATAAAACCAACCTACCAAAATAAAACAAAATAAAATTTTAAAAATGTTTAAAAATGCGAATTAGTATTGCTGAAAATTAATATAATTAATACTGGATAAAACTTTAAATGATAACATAAACAACTGTGACTTTGGGAACTGTAATTGTAGGAATTTTGTTTTACCAAGAACAAGAAAGTAACCTTGGTTCCCAATACAACCAGAATTTTTATATTCCTTGTACTGCATGCCTGTTAGAGGAACATTAGAGAACAGCAGCCAAACTGGTTAAACTTCAACCTGCATGTTGAAGCAGTGATCTCATAGACTTTTCTTGGTTAGAACTGACCCATAAGCTTAAGATCAAAAGCCAACGCCCTCAGTGGGAAGTTGTGCTCTATTTGGTGGGTCTTGAAGTCATCTCTGGCCAAATCAGCATCAGCCTTATGGGAGGTCAGTCAGGTAGGAAGGGACTCTCCCCAAGACCTGATTTCTTAAGGCCACAAACTAGAGGAGGTCTCATAGTCAAATAATTCACATTTCTTGGAAAACGACAACAGGTATCAGTTGTGTCCATCAAAAGGGGACACTGTCCAGGAGCCCCCTGGACATTTTTTTGAAACTTATGTGTTGCTTCTTCATTTGAAAATATGAAAAATAGAAAAGTAATGAACAAGGAATGAAGAAAAATTGGCTATCTGACCTAAACATGTAAGACTTAAATTAAGAAAGCAGAAAAAACAGACAGAAAAAGATGAACAGTTGTATTATCTGGAATGTAATATTCTGAAGGCAAGGCAAGTACAGCAGAGAAAAACAAAAGGTATTTTTTGCAGAGAACCAACTAGAGAAAAAAACATGTTAAGATCTGTTAACCTGACACAAAGATAAGGCGGAATAAGTCTAGTGCCATCTGAAAGCTGAAAAGATCTGAATAACGAGAGCTAGTGTTATGAACTTGGCTGTTTAACTGCTGTTGTATGAGAAAACACTTCAGAACTTTGAACTTAGGAAATTCCAACTTGTCTTGCGTCAGGTTGCACGAACTCCATAGAGCAGGAATCTATTTCAATGGGCAGCTTAAAAAAAAATTAATATTTTTCATTTCTATTAATGATACAATAAAAAATGTAACACTGCTAAAGTCCATCAAAGCAAAATGCACTGAAGGAAAATTAAACTTACTCAGAAGTAGGTTCAGAAGTTGAGGTACTTTTGGAAACTGAAATTAAAAGAGTTTTACATTTAAAATAGCATATATGACGAGTGAGATAATCAATTTAATACACGGGTCCATATGATGTCCGATAAAAAATACTGAAATAAGTATCAGAAACTCAAAGTAACACAATTACATATACGTACCATTCTCTATTATAACTTGGCAAGTATGAGTTTTACGTTGACTTAAGTGTTTAGCCATACGATCTAAGCCAGAAGAATCAGCTAGGAAATCACATTTAAGGCACACTAGAGTAATGCCACTATGAAAAAAAGGAGACAGTAAGAAAGATTATCATTTACAGAAATCCACATGAGCTCAATAATTATTTTTCCATGCATTTACTTGATTTATACTTTAGTCACCACAACAATCATTTTCCAATTTTGTTTATCATATAAACGTGATATATCTAAAATGGTTCTCTAGAAAATGGCATCGTTGGCTGGGTGTGGTAGCTCACGCCTGTAATCCCAGCACTTTGGGAGGCCAAGGTGGGTGGATCACCTGAGTTCAGGAGTTCGAGACCAATATGGTGAAACCCCATCTCTACTAAAAATACAAAAATTAGTCAGGCATCAATGGCATGTGCCTGTGGTCCAGCTACTCAGGAGGCTGAGACAGAAAAATGCTAGAACCCGGGAGGTGGAGGTTGCAGTGAGCCGAGACTGTGCCACTGCACTCCAGTCTGGGCGACAGAGTGAAACTTCATCTCAAAAAATAAATAAAATAAAAAGAAAAGAAAATGGCACATCCAAATCCAAATTATGCTAATATTTAGTGCTTTATAAATTGTCACTTCTCAACTTGTTGCTAAAAGCTAGGCATCAAGAGACTCAGCCCAGTCTTCCTTAACAACTTAAGTAATGTGTACAAGTTACTACTTGCAAAGGAAGGATGTAATATTCATTCACTCAAATATATAAATATATATTTGCTGAGAACCTTCTTCACCCACACTGTACTACTAGGTATTATGGATACAATAGTGAATAAAAAATGTACAGTCTGTGGACTCTGCACTCTAGTATCTTAGTCAAATGAGGATAAAATTAGAAAAGAAATGTGAAGCCTTTAAAATCATGTAATGTAATTATCAGTTTATTAACAAAGGAGACATATATGCTTGAAGTTCATCAAATATTTCACCTGTGTAGGAAACCAGTAGCATACCTCAGATTGGCTTCTCTAGTTTTAACAACCTGTTGTGTATTTACACCTAGCCAGAACTCCTGCACATCTAAAATTCTCTTCATAAAACTGGAATCATATGCTCTCCCCATGAAATTCAGGGGGAAAGTCTCTCTTATGATGCCATTTCCCTAATATTGAGGCTCAAATTTGTGGTTATATCTGACTCTCTTCTTACGTAAAACATTCAATATTTCAAACGTTTTATGTTATTAACAATTTATTGAGCACTTACTCTATGCCAGCCTGAGGGTTTTAGACATACTGTCTGATCTACATCTTATGGCAACCCAAAGAGATAGGTGCTATAATTACTTTTTTATAGAGGACAGGATTAGTTTCAGTAATCTACTGAGGCCAGGATCAGGTTGGAAATGGAGTCCTTTGATTCCGAAGCCCATGCTCTTAAACATGATGTGACAACAGCCCACCACCTTAGCCCAGGGCATTATTAAACAAATCTTAACCACTACAATAGCCTTAACCAGGCTGTGTGCCTCATGCAGCTACAACTCATCCTGTATACCCTTCCAAAGTGATCTTCTTTCAGCACCCTTGACTCTACTCAAAACATCAATGGCTTCCCCAATGTCTTCCAAATGAAAATTAAGCCCAAACTCCCTGGCCTTGTTTTCAAGGATTCCACAATCTTGAAATAGATCAAAACTATCTCCCCAAACTGATCTTTTTTTTTTTTTTTTTTTTTTTTGGAATGGAGTCCCGCTGTTGTCCAGGCTGGAGTGCAGTGGCACGATCTCGGCTCACTACAACCTCTGCCTTCCAGGTTCAAGATTCTCTTGCCTCTGCCTCCTCCCGAGTAGCTGGAATTACAGGCGCATGCCACCATGCCTGGCTGATTTTTTTTTTTTTTTTTTTTTTTTGTATTTTTAGTAGAGATGAGGTTTCGCCATGTTGGCTAGGCTGGTCTCGAACTCCTGACCTCAGGTGATCCACTCACCTTGGCCTCCCAAAGTGCTGGGATTACAGGTATTAGCCACTGCACCTGGCCAAATTTGATCTTAATACTACGTTATATGCACTTTGTGCTTCGTCCAAATTTTACTCCTATTCATTGTGATTCAGAAGAATGTGCATGGTTCCTGCTTTTTCCTTTCTGTACTTTTATTCATATTATTTCTTCCAACTAGAATGCCCTTGTGCCTCTTCTTGTAAGTAGAAACCTCTCTCCCTTTTGAAATCAGTATCTCTCACTGCACTTATTAAAAACCTCTTTGTATTATCGTAGTTATTTATGTTCACACCTTATATCCCTTCAATAAACTGTACATTCCTTGAAGGTTGGCACAAGCCTTCTTCTTCATCACTGTCATCTGTATAGGAATTGCTACATTGTGATATACACAATAGGTGCACTATAAATAGCTAAAGAACGAACATTTCGTTTTAACAAAATAGTAATTATGAAAAAATTGTTTATAGAAATATAAAATACTAAGTCCATACAGATTTTTTTATTTTTTGAGAATGAGTCTCACTCTGTCGCCCAGGCTAGGCTGTAGCCATCTTGGCTCACTGCAACCTCTGTCTTCTGGGTTCAAGTGATTCTCGTGCCTCAGCCTCCTGATTAGCTGGGATTACAGGTGTACACACCACACCTGGTGAAGTTTTGTATTTTTAGTAGAGACAGGATTTCACCATGTTGGCCAGACTAGTCCCAAACTCCTGGTCTCAAGTGATTTACCCGCCCTGACCTCTCAAAGTGCTGGGATTACAGGTGTGAGTCACTGTGCCTGACCCATACACAGAATTTGACCAATTTTCTATTTACATGTGAGATTCACTCGTTTAAAAAAAGCGCCTCAGATCTTTTAAATCACACAGTTAAAAATTTAAAAACCAAGCACACAATTGAGCTTGACAATAATGTGGTAAAAATCAAATCAAAGTCTCATATTTAGAACTAATAAGTATCTGTTCATTCTTATAAACATTTTTCAGTAAAGGTAACACCTAATATATTTTACTCTTTTCTAATTCCTTGTATTCAGTAATGTTTTAAAAATAACATGAATATGTATTTGGTTTTTTTGGGGGGAATGGAGTTTTGTTCTTTTGTGCAGGCTGGAGTGAAGTGGTATGATTTCGGCTCACTGAAACCTCTGCCCCCCAGGTTCAAGCGATTCTCCTGCCTTAGCTTCCCGAGTAGCTAGAAATTATAGGTGCCTGCCACCACACCCAGCTAATTTTTGTATTTTTAGTAGAGACAGGGTTTTGCTATGTTGGCCACACTGGTCTCCAACTCCTGACCTCAGGTGATGCAACTGCCTTGGCCTCCCAAAGTGCTAGGCTTAACATGAATATGTTTTAAAAATACAATAAAAATTTCCTCTGTGAGCTGTTGGTCCAACATTATCCACATAATTCATTTTGAACATATACACTAACTTATTCAACAAACATTTACCAAGTGCCTCCTATGTGCCAGGTACTATGTGCCAGGCAAACATCTGTCAACATGAGCAAAATAATTAAAAAAGAAAGATGGAGTCAAAATATATCAAAATAGTGTAAAAAATAGATGTTTACTGGATTTTGAGCTAAGTGTGTGTGGTATAACCAATGTTAATTATCAATGCCTTTAGAAATATTTATTGATAAGTTTTTCTGTACAGTAAATAAGTTATGTACTTTAATTCTAAAAACATTAAGAATTATGAAGGCTATATATTGACTTCAAGTATTATAGTGTTTTCATAAACTTACTTCTATTCAAATATGGTCGGAGGACCCTATTTTAGTTATTTTACAATGCAAATGCATGAAAGTTTCATCTTAATGCTTGGCACTACTGACAGTTTAGTCGGAGATGACAGGCTATCCCTCTAACTTTGGTCTAAGGATACAATAAACAGAACTCTATCATGTTCAGTAGGAATCATTTAGATTTCCAGAGTAGGCACTTCAACATCAGGTTTAAAAGTTACTGCAATATTTCAATGAAAAGAATTAAAAAAAAAAATCAATGATTACCTGAGAGTTCCTGAATGCTTCTTGAAAATACAAAACTGTTTACTTGGATGGTTGCTATGAGAGCTGGAGAAACACGAGACAAACAAAATTTTATTAATTTTATTATACAATGCCATATTAATTTTATGACATTTCAAGCCAATGCTTAATGTCTTAGTTTTGAATAA
This sequence comes from Sapajus apella, assembly GCF_009761245.1. Lineage (NCBI taxonomy): Eukaryota > Metazoa > Chordata > Mammalia > Primates > Cebidae > Sapajus > Sapajus apella. Next base: position 920,930 of record NW_022437055.1, read on the forward strand.
AAGATCATGATCTAAATAATAAGATTCTGTTGGTTATTTCTATAATCTGAATTTTTGTGTCCCCCAGAATTCATGTTAAAATCTTAACCCCCAAAGTGATGGTATTAGGAGGTGGGGCCTTTGGGAGGTGATTAGGTCATGAGGGCAGAGCCCTTATGAGATTAGTGCACTTGTAAGAGAGATCCTAGAGAGCCAGTGTGCCCCTTCCACCATGTGAGGACGCAGTGAGAAGGTGCTGTCTATGAGGAATGGGCCCTCACCCAGACACCGAATCTGCCGGCACCTTGATCGTGGACTTTCCAGCCTCCAGAACTGTGAGAAATAAATTTCTGTTGTTTATAAGCTACCCAGTCTATGGTATTTTGTTACAGCAGCCTGAATGGACGAAGACAGTCATCTCTGTTTAATTCAAGTATTTTACCTTACATTCCACTTTAGGAGAAATGACATATTTCCCTGAGAATTCTCTTAGATTATCAGTACTTCATCATTACTGAAAAAATACTTGAGTTAAAAATGCAAAGAGTGTCAAAGTTTTTTAACTATTAAGAACAATTGAAAAGGTATTTAATAATGTATTTTGCTATGATAGAAATTGTTATAATGATACTAATTATTATTTTTTGTTTCAGAGTCTTGCTCTGTCGCCCAGGCTGGAGAATAATTATTATTTATTACATTTTAATCTTAATATGTTTGGGGATAATCTGAATGATCCTGGAAGTAAACACTACTTGAGCTAAATGCCATTGCTTAATTCAATAAAAACGAAGCATTTAAAGGGTCCTTTGCAATTACCAGGAGAACTTTCAAAGAGAGCAAATTAAAAGCAGAGCTTATGAGTTAAAACAATGCTTCTCCTACACACAGATCAGAAAACCGCTAACCAAACTTCATAGCCAATGGTAATAGCTTTTATGCTTCCCTTTACATTGATAAGGAAAGCTTTCCTGTGTTAGAAAACCAGGCAAGATTAGCCAGGATTAGCCTAGCAGAGTATTACTCAAACTGTGGTCCATGGACCAGCATCATCAGCATTACCTAGGAGCTTGTTAGAAATACAGTTTCAGGCCTCACTACAAACATAGTGAACTAATCTCTGACAGTGGGCCCAGAAATCTGTTTTCCCAAGTTTTCCAGCTGATTCTTATGCAAGCTATTTTGAGAAGCACTAGCCCTTTCTTGTACTGACAGACCCAACACAGCAGGTCAACAGTTACCCTAACACAAGGTAACCATCACCAGCATACTATATATGCATGGGAAAATAAAGATTGTGGCCAGCTATAATTCCAAGAATATATTCTAAGAATAGGAACCATGGTGAATACAAAGAGCTTCTCTCTAAAAGAGGTAACAGAGACACATATGAGGCAGAAGAGGAGAATGTTACAGAACCTAAAGAAAGGAATGATTCCTCTGACTGGCTGTGCTGATCAGATACTTCACAGAGGGTGAAATGGGAGGGAAGGAAAGGGGCATTCTGGAGAATAATCAAGAATAAGAAAAAGCTACTTTAGGTACTGAATATGAAGAACCTATACATTGGGGAACATTGATCAATTCTGGGAGCCTGTCTTCTCACAATAGAGTTGGTATAGGCTGGGAATAAAGGTACTCAACCTCTGAGAAAATGAAGCCTCTGAACATACAGAGCTCAAACCTATGACAAAAGTTCATACCAGGTAGTACTGAGGGTACAACACTATTCAGAGGGAGGTACCTGAAGCAACAAGGGAAACAATGTGCTGTTGAAATAGGGCAAAAGCAAAAGGACCTACGAGGCCATTAGAAGAGCAGAAGCGGAAGCTTTCAGTTCTATATGAGGTTAATGATGAATAAGAGCTCAATATGTGTGATGACAGTTCAGGGCTGGGGATCACCAGAAATTAGGAAAAGGTTAAGAAGGTAACTTTAGGCCAATTGGGAATGTTTGGGTATAGAATGGGGCTGAAGGTTCTACCAGACAGTTGATAAGCCTACAGAAAATGGGAGAGGTGAGGATGGAAGAACACATGGTTTAGGAAATGTCAAAAATATTTTCCAATTTAATCCTCTATAAATTAGGGGCAGAATTAAAGCCTCATTAGGACAGTCAAGTGTTTGGCAGAGAATAAGAGAACATTACTCACAGCAGTGTATTGGGGGAAGGGAACCTTTCTCTAAAGGTTCTGCTTTAGAGAAACTGGGGTATAGGTGCAGAACCACTGTAGTAGTGGAAGAGGCAGATTGGTAAATTGCAGAAGGTGGACTCTCAGGAAGCTAGGATGTATGGTGGCAGATCAAGAGAACTCCAGGGGCTTCAGAAACTTGGGAGAGTAAATCATTCCCAGCTGGTGCTTCATGTTTATGCAAATGATGCCCTGAAACAGACTGAGCTTAAAGGGTACTGAAGTAAAAGTGGTTTGAATCCTAGTTAGAAACAAAGAGTTGGGTCTCAGGGAAGCTCAGCATTGAAATCAGAGGATTTACAGTTGAAAAGTAAAAGATAAAACTTTAAGAATGGTTAGGGTACCAAGAAAGGGATTATAAAGGGGCAAGAACAGTTGAAGGGAGAAAAGATAATTATATAGAGGAGGAGTAGCCAAAAGGAAAGAAGAAAAATGGTGGTAACAGTTCAACAGAAGTTGAGAAGAGTTCTACACGTAAGTGATCAAAAATGTCAAATACTCTGAAGAAGTAATAGAGGAGTAAGAATGAAAATAATGAGTAGATTCAGTGGTTAGGATATGACTGATAACCTTTAAAGAGCAGCTTTAGCTGTGTGTAGGTGGGAGGGGGTGACACTCAAATCACAAAGGGTCAAAAATGACAGGCTAGTAAAGTATAATCTTTACAAATGTTGATAGTAAAAGGAAGACAAGAAAACATGCAAAGTAAAGGCAGATCTCCCTCATCCTCAAAGCATGCCTGAAAATATCAGCAGACACAATGAATGTGGTAGACAGAAAGATGAACTGAAGGTCCAAAATAATGAAATAAGGATCTTGAGGAAATGCAAGAGATGAGGAACAGGGTTAACTTAAAAAAAGTGGGACATGTCTGTTTTCCGAGATTAATATCTGGATGAAGGAAAAAAAAACCTTGAGGCAAGAAAAAGTTAATCTTGAGAAAAACAAAAAGGATGACCTCTGAGTAATTATTAGGCAAAGTTAACAACTGAGGGACTAGAATAAAAAATCTGACAGATGCGGTGGATAAAAACAAAGCGGTATTTTTAAAAGGGCAGGACCAAATTAAAGACCATGAATTCAGAGCTGATTGAATCAAGCAAGATGTGGTGGTCTAGAACTGGGCACAGGGATACATCAAAAAGGATAAAAGATGCCCCACTAATAGGGAACGTGAGCTGGGATTTTTTAAAAAAAAAGGATAAAAGATACAAAGATAGCAAGGCTAAGTAAGCTAAGCATGCCTGAAGATATAAAGGATTTTAGGACAGAAACAAAGCAGCATTCAAAACAGAAGACCTTGAGGGTGTGATTGCCTACAAAATTCAATTGGTACTACTGGACTAGAAAAAAAAGTTCAAGACCCTGAAAGACATGGGGTAATGAGAATTCAAAGTAAGTATTGACTACAATGAGGTAAAATGGGATGGTGTTAAGAAAGGGGATACAACAAAGCAGGGGGTGATGTGAAGTGCTAGCACTAAAGAAATAAAGGTATCATAAGGTCAGGCTGATCACCAAAGGGAAAAAAAAAAACCCTGCAAGCCAGGCTGAAGCCATCAAAAAATGTGGTGGATGAATCCTTCAAAGTGGTAGCTGATTATGAGCAGAAAATAATATAGATGTCTTGTTATAATCTGCAAGAAAACCACTTTTATTGGTTATACCTATTTCTTTTTTAAAAATAGAGACAAGGTCTTGCCATGTTGCCCAGGCTGGTCTCAAACTCCTAGGCTCAAGCAATCCTCTCTCCTTGGCCTCTTAAAATGTTGGGATTACAGGCGTAAGCCATTGTGCCTGGCTAGTTATATCTTATTTATAACTGAAGATAAATGGAACTATCTTAATTAAAATAATCAACTTATATTTATATCTGAACACTTTTTGGTTATTTAAAATAAAATCCATTCTGAAGGAATAAAGCAAGCCCCTAGGAACAAGGTTCAAATCAAATAATGGGGGCTCTAAAGTCTTTCCCTTGTATAGAGTACATCATAGGTGCTCAAATAATATAAGTTGAATCAATGCATGAAAAGGAATTTCAACAGTAGCACCATGATGGGAATATTCCTACAGTCTCATTTCATTGAATGAATGCAAAGATGAATGATCAGAAAGACAAATGGATAGACAGATGGGGAAGACAGAGACAGAATAATGTTCTTAGCATCATTAAAAAGCCAGGAGTCTCTCAAAATGATCACTTTGAAGAGGATAACACTCATGAAATTACATATACAGGGGTCCTTGTATCCATGGGGGATTGGTTCCAGGACCTCCTGCAGATACCCAAATCTGCAGACTCAAGTCTCTGATATAAAATTGCATAGTATTTGCATATAAACTACATATATATTTTATATATATCCCTCTATATACTTTAAATAATCTCTAGATTATTTGTAAGCCTATGATACTTAATAAAATGTAACTGCTATTACATAGTTTTATACTGTATTATTTAGAGAATAATGACAGCGGAAAAGGTTTGTACATGTTCAGTATAGACTTAATTTTTTAAAATACTTTTGATCCACGGTTGTAAATTCTGTAAATCCAGAATTTACAGATGTGGAATGCAAGAGCTGACTATTTATTTGACAAATATACTGAAAACACTTAACAAAAAATAACCACTTTTTGAAAGACATAGAAAAGAAAAAAAGTCCCATAGAAACAACAAATTTCCCTAACAAACTCATTTTAATTTCACCAGTCTAATTGTTCTCAGAGTTTTTGTCCCAGTAATTTTATGAGTTACTATGCTGGAAAATAGTACAAGGAACATCTTAGAAGTTCTCTATTGCTGGACCCTTTTAGTTCCTTGATGAGACAAACTTGCTTCCAATAGGACAACTCTGTTTTCAAAAAACAAATGACCTGAATGGCAATTCTGATTGGCAGTTTACATGTTTAACTTACCTCATCATATGATTTACAAAGGCTTTGTTACAGTTAGTATTATACTTGCAAAAACTGCAGTGGATGTATATAGAAAAGTGGCTTGCAAAATCTTTTATTTTGGAATGACACTCAATGCACTTGTGAATCCCCCGACGACACCTTATGGAGATGGAAAAAAAAAGATAAAAATAGATTATAAAACAAAAATAATAGGAGAAAATCTTAACATTTTATTAACTAAAGCCAAAATGTTTAAATTGATATCTTTAAATAGAAACTCATAATTTCAAAATATGCTTTGAAACAAGCTAGAATAAGTGTAAAAAATTTAACACCAGTTAACATTTCCCTGGAATAAAAAGGATCAAACAAACCAATTAATCTATCATAAGATAAAAGCATAAAATATTAGTATAAAAGATGAAAATTATAGAATAAACACAATGACTCAAGTTCTGCTCAGCAGCTGTAAAAAGTACCTTTTTCTTATTTGCTTGGTCTTTATGCCAGATAAGTGATTACCATGTAAATGTGTAAGAGGGTTCTATGATATGATAAATTATAAAAAATAAACTTTTAATACTTAAGATTAAATTTGTATTGTATATCAGGAATAAAAGATATTACCTTAAGTTCTTCAAAGCTAAGGTCATTTTATTTTTTCTGTTGCGCTGTCGCTTTTGCTTGTAAGAGGGTTTTGCTTTGCATTTAGCTGTACGTCCCCTTGGCTTACTTGTATTAGCTTTACTTGCAGTGGATGTAGTTGCATGAGGCCTACTTGTCTTAGATTTACTGGCATTAGATTTTCTAGGATTTTCAGCAGTTGAGTTTTGAGATGTCGGAGGTGTGACCTGAAGAAAAGAAGTGCCTGGAGTATAACCAGAAGGTGCAGTTGGTAATTTTGACTGGTGAGGTCCAAGTGAAGCTCGAATAGTAACCTATAAAAACAAAGGCAGTATATACTTTTAGAAAATAAACCACATTAGTATCAAAAATATCACTGTAGGCCCTCACATTTACAGTAAACTGGTTTTTGACAAGGGTGCCAAAACATTTCCAATGGGGCAAAGAATAGTCTTGATGAATGCTGCTACAAAAACTGATATCCAAGTGCAAAAGAATGAATTTCAATCCTTACCTATTATATACAAAAATTATCTCAAAATGTATCAAAGACTAAATTTTAACGTGTAAAACTATAAAACTCTTAGAAGAAAATATAGTAGTAAATCCTTGTGAGCATGAGTTAGGCAATGGTTTCTTATATATGACACCAAAAGCACAAGCAACCAAAGAGAAAATCGATGAATAGGCATTTCTTCAAAGAAGATATACAAACAGCCAATAAGCACATGAAAAGATGGTCCACATCAACAGTCATCAGGGAAATGCAAATCAAATCCCAAGTGAGATGTCCCTTCACACCAACCAGCATGGCTATGATAAACAGACAATAACAAGTATTGGCTAGGATGTAGAGAAACGAGAAACCTCATACACTGCTGGTCAAAATGCACAACAGTGTAGTTAGATTGAAAAAGAGTTCAGAAGGCCAGGTGCCATGACTCACGTCTGTAATCCCTGAACTTTGGGAAGCTGAGGTGGGTGGATTACTTGAGGTTGGGAGTTTGAGACCGGCCTGGCCAACATGGTGAAACCCCATTTTAACTAAAAATACAACAAATTAGACAGGCATGGTGGCAGGCGCCTGTAATCCTAGCTATTCGGGAGGCTGAGACAGGAGAATCGCTTGAATCCAGGAAGTGGAGGTTGCAGTAAGCCAAGATCATGCCACTGCACTCCAGCCTGGGCAACAGAGTGAGACTCCATCTCAACAAAACAACAAACAAAAGAAAAACAGGAATTTTCTCAAAATATTAAAGGTAAGAGTTACCATTTGACTCAGGAATCCTACTCAGAGGCATATACTCAAGAGAAATGAAAATATGTACACACAAAAACCTCTACATGAATTTTTATAGCAGCATTATAGCCATAAAGAGGAAACAACCCACATGCCCATCAATAGATGAAAGAATAAATAAAATGTAGATTTTCTATGCAATGGAGTATTACTTAGCCACAAAAAAGAATGAAGTACTCATGATACAATATCAATGAACCTACAAAACATTATGCTAGGCGAAATAAACCAGTCCCTAAAGATGACATATTGTATGATTCCATTTACATAAAATGTCCAGAACAGGAAAATCCATAGAGACTAAAAGCAGATTAAAGTTTGCACAGGGCTAGTGGAGGGGAAACAGAGTGAATGCTAACGCATATGAGTTTCTTTTGAGAATGATAAAAATGTTCTAAAATTTACTGTAGTGATGTTTCCCCAAATATGAATATGCAAAAAGCCATTGAACTGTGAATACTGTAAATGGGTGAATTGTATGATATATGAATTATATCTCAATAAAATGTTATCAAAAAATCACTGCAATACAAAAAGTTAAACATCATTATTTTGAAAATGGCAAGTATAAACTACAATCAGATAAGCCTCCCACTTATTCTAAATGGTCATACCAAGTAAATGAAATTTACCTTGGTATTGACTTACTACTGTAATATCAGTTTTATCTTGATAGCAGTTTTATGTCAACACAGATATTAATGAATATTAGGAGTACAAATTAGATGAATATCAAAAGAACACATCCCATAGCTATTTTATGCTTCAACGTGGTAGCTCACGCCTATAATTCCAGCACTTTGGGAGGCCTACGTGGGTGGACTGCCTGAGTTCAGGAGTTCGAGACCAGCCTGGGCAACACAGCAAAACCTTATCTCTACCAAAAGCAAAAACATTAGCTGGGCACGGTGATGTGCAACTATGGTCCCAAATACTCAGGAGGCTGAGGTGGGAAGATCGCTTGAACCTGGGAGGTGGATGCTGCAGTGGGCTGAGATGGCACCACTGCACTTCAACCTGGGTGACAGAGTAAGACCCTGTCTCAAAAAAAAAAAAAAAACCCACAAAAAACTAAAAAGCTTTCACAAATATAGAGGTCAAAATTTAATACAGAGGTCAGAAATAATAACCCGGGAAAGGCCTGCATTACCCTCTGGTAACTATAAAACAGTTTCAGTAAATGCGACTTCTTCCTGGGGGTCGGGGTCATGATTTCTGCTTCCAAGGTTATGGTGGAGCTTACATCAATTTATCACACAGCATGCTGATTACAATAATGCTCAGAATTTCCTTAGTAATAACTAATACAAACTTTATCATTTACAATTTAGAAAAAGAAAATGTATCTATTGGTTAATAACAGAAAACACAGTCACTCACTAACATTCTCTTTAATTATTTGACTACACTTCCCCCATATACTTGAAGAACAGCTTCTGTGAAGTCCTATGAAATACATGTGGTATCACACAAAAGCACTGGAGCAGAACTTGTTAGCTTGCAAATAGAAAATAAATAAATTTTTTGAAAGCACTGGAGTAGAAGTCAAAAGACCTGAGTTTAAGAATCTTAGTACTACCTCTTCCTAGCTACATGACCTTGAGTAAGGAATTTAGCTTCTCTGAGCCTCTTCATCTCTAATATGGGAATAATACCTGCCTTGTCTATCTCATTGGATCATCACATAGATTAAATAATAAAATGTACGGAAAGGCACACTGAATACTTAATTCTAAAGTGCTATAAGACACACAGTATCATTATTATCAATATTATTATTACTATTGGTATTTTATTAATAAAGGAAGATGTGAGAGGGCTGTACTGCCTAAATTAATATTATGAATGTCTAATATCAATATGGAACAAATGGATTTCAGGGAAGGATGCCAGATGGTTTATCTTACTCTAGATGTTCAGATAATTGTTTTTTTTTTTTTTTTTGAGTCGGAGTTTCGCTCTTGCTACCCAGGCTGAAGTGCAATGGCGCGATCTCGGCTCACCGCAACCTCTGCCTCCTGGGTTCAGGCAATTCTCCTGCCTCAGCCTCCCGAGTAGCCGGGACTACAGGCATGCGCCACCATGCCCAGCTAATTTTTTGTATTTTTAGTAGAGGCGGGGTTTCACCATGTTGACCAGGATGGTCTCGATCTCTTGACCTCGTGATCCACCCGCCTCGGCCTCCCAAAGTGCTGGGATTACAGGCTTGAGTCACCGCGCCCGGCCCCTCAGATAATTGTTTTATATTATTTTTGTTAATTTAAATAACAGACATATTCGCATTCAAAAGTATGTACTTGGCCGGGCGCGGTGGCTCACACCTGTAATCCCAGCACTTTGGGAGGCCGAGGCGGGTGGATCGCGAGGTAAGAGATCGAGACCATCCTGGTCAGCATGGTGAAACCCCGTCTCTACTAAAAATACAAAAAATTAGCTGGGCATGGTGGCGCGTGCTTGTGGTCCCAGCTACTCAGGAAGCTGAGGCAGGGGAATTGCCTGAACCCAGGAGGCAGAGGTTGCGGTGAGCCGAGATCATGCCATTGCACTCCAGCCTGGGTAACAAGAGCGAAACTCCGTCTCAAAAAAAAAAAAAAAAAAAAAAAAAAAAAAAAAAAAAAAAAAAAAAAGTATGTACTTAAGTGACATACAAAGGTTTGAGGATTGTTTCACCTTGGATTATCTATCTCTTCACTGGAGAAAATATTCAAGAGCTAACTTTGTATAAAGAAGTCAGAGGGCCAGGTATGGCGGCTCATGCCTGTAATCCCACACTTTGGGAGGCCGAGGCAGGCAAATCACTTGAGGCCAGAAGGTTGACACCAGCCTGGCCATGTTGCTGAAACCTGGTCTCTATTAAATATACAATTAGCTGGGCATCGTGTTGCACACCTGTAATCCCAACTACTCAGGAGACTGAGGCACGAGAATCATTTGAACCTGGGAGGCGGAGGTTGCAGTGAGCTGAGATCACACCACTGCACTCCAGCCTGCGGGACAGGGCGAGACTCTGTTTCCAAAAAAAAAAAAGAGTCAGAGTATATAAGTATATAAGGCAAACAAGGAGAAGAAAATCTGTGGTCCAATGTGTGCTTGCTAATGAAAAATACCAACGCTATCCAGGAGCAAAACTTGCTTCTCTGAGAGATTAGTAATACCAACTTCAACAAGCCTATAGCATTCAAGGCACCATGACAGATGCTGGGGACACAAAGATAAATTAAATTCCTTATCTTAAACATCTTATAGTCTAGCAACTGAAACAGACATACACACTGACAACTGGAATAGCTTGAAAACAGCCTACAGAATATTGAAACAACCTGCCAACTTAGTCTACAATCTAGCTGCACTAGAAATACCCCTCCAACAAACCATGTCAATCAACTAAAAAAACAATGATTCGAAGTTTTTCTTTACAAGCATTAAGAATGACAAAACCTAAATTAAAGTCTTAATAACAATCAGAGTCAATTTTAATATTATATTCAATAGATAAAACCAGGCAGTAGTTTCTATTATCATACAAAATGTTAAAAATATAGCATATTTAAAACTCACTTTTGGGGTGTACATGATATTTTAATACAAGCATATAATATGTAATGATCAAATCAGGGTAATTGGGGTATGCAGCACCTCAAGCATGTATCATTTATTTGTGTTAGGAACATTCCAATCCCACTTTTTTAGTTATTTTGAAATATACAATAAATTATTGTTAACTATAGTTGCCCTAGTGAGCTACCTAACACTAGACCTTATTCCTTCTATCCATAATAATTAAAAATACACTGTTGGTGGGAGTGTAAATTAGTTCAACCATTGTGGAAGACAGTGTGGCGATTCCTCAAGGATCTAGAAATAGAAATTCCATTTGACCCAGCAATCCCATTACTGGGTATATAACCAAAGGATTATAAATCATTCTATTATAAAGGCACATGCACGTGTATGTTCACTGCAACACTGTCTACAATAGCAAATACCTGGAACCCAACCCAAATGCCCATTGATGATAGACTGGACAAGGAAAATGTGGCACATATACACCATGGAATACTATGCAGTCATAAAAAATGATGAGTTCGTGTCCTTTGTAGGGACATGGATTAATCTGGAAACCATCATTCTCAGCAAACTGACACAAGAACAGAAAATCAAACACCGCATGTTCTCACTCATAGGCGGGTGTTGAACAATGAGAACACATGGACACAGGGACGGGAGCACCACACACCGGGGTCTGTTGGGGGGGAATAGGTGAGGGACAGCGGAGGGTAGGGAGGTTGGGGAGGGATAACATGGGGAGAAACGCCAGATACACACGATGAGGGGATGGAGGCAGCAAACCACATAGTTATGTATGTACCTATGCAACAATCCTGCATGATCTGCACATGTACCCCAGAACCTAAAGTACAATAAAATATATATAAATAAATAAAACAAAAATAAAAAACTGATAGAATGTGCAAAAAACCACCGAACCCCCCGTGAACTCACTTTTGTTCCAGGAGGCAATCCTTCTAGTTCCTTAGGCTTTATAAATGTACGATGCTGTGCCTTATGTTCAGCTTTTTCCTTGCTGGTCAAAAATTGTAGTCTGCATTTTGGGCAACGGTGAACTCCTTTTTTCTGTTTACAGAAAATATTAGATAATAATAACTTTTACCACCACAAATCCTAGGACCTGAAATTGCTCTTAATTCTAAAATCTACAGTAAATTTACAACCAGAATTTTAGCATCTCCCATCACAGAAAATCCAAAATTATTATTTTACTTAAAAGTACTCCTTGCATTAGCTGAGTTTCAAAAGCATTAGTTACCATATAAGCATAAAACATAAAAACTATATAATTAGGTTTTAATTAGAAAATTTCTATACTGATAGTAGAGGCATAAATAAGAACGGATCCCAATCTGTTGTTTGAGAAACCCCTAAGTCCCCCCTCAAACCTAGTCCCATTATTTTACCAATGGGAAATAGGACCCAAGAGAATTTTAAGTCACTTGCCCATAGCTGGTTACTGTTCTTTCTACTATACATTATCAATTGCAATCTTTATGCATATGCTCTTGTTGATTAAAATATATTTTATATTTATTATAAATTTAGAACATACAAATACAAAAGAATGCTTTCTTTAAAGATATATCTCCACGAGTTCATCATTTTCATATAAAATACAAACAGTCATTTAGGAAAACCAAATGAGGTAACGTGTGTGAAAGTACCTAGTACAGTTACTGATGCACAGAAGACATTTGCTGAATAAAATTTCTTTACAAAGTTCAAAGCAATATATAAAGATAAGGCATTTGCATTACTATTTCAGTATCATCTTCAGACTATTATAGAAATGTGGTGCACTGGATCATACCATAGGTACAATAAACATAAACAGATTTACTTGTAGGTGCTCAAGAGAGAGGGGGAAAGAAAACCCAGTTAAGTAACAGCAAATTAAGATGATAGAATATTCATTCCCCCAGAATATAGTTCCCACAAATTTTTTCTCTACCTCTACCTACACCTCGTCCAGTTTCATGTCTTTAAATAGCATCCACCCACTGCATACTTGACACCTCTTGATGTCTAATAGGTATTTCAAATCAACATGGACAAAAAAATTGAACTCTAGATTCCCCCTCATTCATTCTGAGTGGGAAGGGTGCAAAATCTGTTCCTTCCCTACTCCTCCCAGTATCTCAGTATATGGGAAGTAAGTTCTTACAGCTGCTCAGGACAAAAAATGCTTGGTCACTCTTAACTCTTCTCTTTCTCTTACATCCCACATTCAACAAATTAGTAAAACCTGTCAGTGATACCTTAAAAAAATTTATAATCTTTCCATTTCTCATCACCTCCAATCACTGATACCATACTTGTCTAAGCCACTTACGAGGACCCTTGCAATAGCCTCCTATCTTCTCCCTATTTCCACCCTTTCTCCCTCTACAGTCTATTCTTCCCATAGCTGTCACAGTGATCTTTTAAACCCTCCACTGGCTTTCCATAACACTCCAGAATCCTGACTCTGGCTTTCAAGTCCTCATATGATCTGGCTTGCATTCTATTGCTACAACCTCATCTCCTACTTTTCCTCTCACTTGTTTACTGTACTCCAGCCACACTGGCCTCCTTGTTTTGCCTTGAATATCCTAGGTATATGTTCATATCATTACCTACTTACTGTTCCCTCTACCCGGAACATTCTCTCCCAGATAGCCACATGACTTACTCTCTTATTTCCTTTGGAGAAGCCCTCTTTGACACCATTTAAAAAAACAACCAGAAACCCCTCCTTCATCTGAGCCCTGGCACTCCCTATCTACCTATATTTTCTTCCAATGGTACTTACCATCAGATGGCACACAAGTATATTCTGACATCACACACACACACACACACACACACACACACACACACACACACACTCCTTCTCTACCATGATGCACATTTTAGAGAGTACAAACCTTGCTCTGCTTAATCCTGTAGGCACTCAGGATTAAGCACTCAAGTATTCGTTAAGAAATAAAATGAGGCAAACAGCAAGAGACTGACAGAGTACAAATGAGCAGCAGGTACAATTTAACTAGTTTAAAGTGTTTGCCATTTCATTCAATGAGCATTTATTTGTTCAGAGCCCCAAGATGGGAGACAATAATCTATTAGTCCTAAGTTGGACTCAAGTCCTGCATATCTCTCTTACGCATGTATGCTTGCATTGTGCTAATAATCACAATGATGATGCTTTTTTTTCCCTTTGAGAAAGAGTTTTGCTTTTGTTGCCCAGGCTGGAGTGCAATGGTGTGACCTTGGCTCACTGCAACCTCCGCCTCCCAGGTCCAAGCAGTTCTCCTGCCTCAGTCTCCCAAGTAGCTGGGACTACAGGTGCCCACCACACCTGGCTAATTTTGTATTTTTAGTAGAGACAGGGTTTCACCATTTGGCCAGACTGGTCTCAAACTCCTGACCTCAAGTGATCCATTCGCCTTGGCCTCCCAAAGTGCTGGAATTACAGGTGTGAGTCATAGTGATAGTGCTCAGCGGATACATTTTTAAAATAAAGTAACGTTTAACCAAATAAACAGTAACTTGTTCCAAGGGTACAGAAAAGTTGTGGGTTGAACTTCTTGATATGCATACTATATGGTTTTGGGTGATTTGAGGGATTTTTTTTTTTTTTTTTTGAGACGGAGTTTCGCTCTTGTTACCCAGGCTGAAGTGCAATGGCGCGATCTCGGCTCACCGCAACCTCCGCCTCCTGGGTTCAGGCAATTCTCCTGCCTCAGCCTCCTGAGTAGCTGGGATTACAGGCACACGCCACCATGCCCAGCTAATTTTTTGTATTTTTTTAGTAGAGACGGGGTTTCACCATGTTGACCAGGATGGTCTCGATCTCTTGACCTCGAGATCCACCCGCCTCGGCCTCCCAAAGTGCTGGGATTACAGGCTTGAGCCACCGTGCCCGGCTGGATTTTTTTTTTTTTTTTGAGACACACTCGAGTCTTACTCTGTCACCTAGGCTGGAGTGCAGTGGCATGATCTCAGCTCACTGCAACCTCCGCCTCCCGGGTACAAGCGATTTTCCTGCCTTAGCCTCCTGAGTAGCTGGGATTATAGGCATGCACCACCACATCCAGCTAATTTTTGTATTTTTAGTACAGACAAGGTTTCATCATTCTGGCCAGGCTGATGTTGAACTCCTGACCTATGGTGATCCGCCTGCTTCGGCCTCCCAAAGTGCTGGGATTACAGGCATGAGCCACTGCGCCTGGCCAATTTGAGGGATTTTCAAGGGTAACTAGCTGTAATTTCTGCTTTTAGACTTAATGTTAGTGTGGAATATGAGTCTGCAGTGAAAGCTTGGGCTATAAACCAATTTTTGGTTCCATCATTTATTAGGGAATGTGACATTGAGCAAATTACTTACTTTCTATAAAGCTTTGTTTCCTCATCTATAAAATGGAAACAATCATATACCTGCCTCATAGGGTGGCTATAAAGATAAAACAAGATAATGCATGTAAAAGCACCAGTGGCTGTCAAATGGTAAGTGATTAGTGTATGTTAACTGCTTATTGTTATTATTAAAGAGCTAATGAAGATACTTAACACATCTGGAGTCTTTCATCCTTTGTTAAAAACTGTATAAACTGCGTTGCTAACTCCAAAATCACTCAAGACATAGTAATATATTATTCTTAGGAAAAAGTTGCAATCAAAGTGTTCAAAAATAAACCACAGAGTCAATAATTCTTATTATATAAAATTGCACTAATAATGCCATCTCATCTATAAGTTTATAATATTGCTCAGCTCAGGTTTTGAGTCTTTTGGCCATCTATGAACAAGGAAGCAGGTCCTCACCAGACACTAAACTGCTGGTGCCCTGATCTTGGACTTTACAGCTTGCAGAACAGGGAGAAGTAAATGCTTGCTGCTTAAGGTTCCCAGTCTATAATAGTAATGTTATAGCAGCTCAAACGGACTAAGCACCTGTGGCACCTCGGTGGTTCCAAAGACTACTCCCAGATTTGATGATTCAGCAGAAGGATAGATAGGACTTAGACACTGTTATACTCACAGCTATGTTTTATTACAGTGTAAGGGTACAGAGTAGGATTAATAAAGGAAATAGTATATTGGATAGCTTCTAGAGGATTACCAGGCACCAACTTCTAAGAGCTCTATTCCAATGGAGTCACATAGAACACACTTAATCCCTCACAATGTACTGCAGCAACATATATAAAGTGTTGCTTGACAGGAAAGCTCTCGAGTCTAAGAGCTTAGGGTTTTTTATGCGGTAAGTCACCAAATCTTCAGGTGACTCCCCCCCCCACCGCAAGAAAAACAAGTGGTCACCAAAAAAATCGTATTGTTTGTGCAAATTTTCTTGACAAACTGGTACAACATGGCGCAAGGTTCCAGGCATGTAAACCACTCTTATCAGTTAATAACACAGAGAACATTCTAGGAGCTTAATATCCAAGATTTAGCCAAGGGCCAGTTATACTAGCAGGCACTTCTGAAATTGTGCAATATTTGAGCAACCCAGACCTGTTGGGTAACTCTTTCCAGTACATATGGCAACTAAGGCATACAACTTAGGGTATGAAGAATGACCACAGATCAGATAAACCACTTATGAGAAACAACTCACATAGTGGATTCACCTATGTCTTTCTTACCTTTCTAAGCATGTTATCACTCCCTCCAAATCTACATCTCTATCACTATGGAGCTTAGTATAAAGCAAGGGGAAATAATTATGTTAAAAGACCCAAAATTAGATAATCAGAGATAATGCTTTATGTTCCCTTTTTCTTTTCAAAATCAAAGGCCAAAAAATGAAATACAAGCACCAAGAACAGTGTTTCCCAAATTCTATACCTCAAGAAATGTTAGTAGGTATTATGCAAATAAAGGGCTCAAAGGTTAAAAATGTTTGAGGACCATCCCTGTACTGTGTCCCTTGCTTGGAGATTTACAACATCTATTAGCATATTAAAAGCTCTGATGAAGATCCTTTAAAACAAAAAAAATTAATAAGTTTGGCTGTCCCATCAGCCTAGTGAGGAAGTTTATTTAGCTGATTGGCTTGCTTTTCATGTGATATGCTGAGTAGTTAAGTGGGAGGAGGCTTTGAAATATAAATGGGCTGGTTTAGCTTATAACTTCACCACTTACTACTGCTTGACATTGGGCATGTCACAGCCTCTCTAGGTCTGGGTTTTTGCATCTGTAAGATGCCAGTAATATCCTATGTTTACTTCATAGTTTTATTGTAAGGAAGGATTAGGCGATGTTACATATATTAAAGACTCAATAAATGTTAGTTATTAATTCTTAAAAATAAAATAAAATAAAAAAAAATAAAAGCTCTGAAAAGTCCTGTTGTTAAAAATAAACAAAAAACACCCCTATGAACTTCGTAAATCCAGCCTTTCACAAAATTTCTTCTACCAGGAACAAGTTAAGAGGGGAACACTTATTAACATCAGAGGGAACAGTGTTGGGAAAACCCTAGAAAGATACTGCCAAAGGTTTTCAAGGGTGAGGTGGCCTACCAGGATGAAAAAAAGAAAAAAGAGACACTAGTACCATCCAAGTTATAACACAGGTAATCTGAATGTATTTGGAAATTCTATTTTTATGATTTTTTCCCCAATTAACAAGTTGATTTCATGATCATCCAATGACTAGAACCAAGGGCCACGTTAGTGTCAGTACTGAATGAACTTGCTGAGACAATGCAATCAATACTACAAAATGTAATGAGGTGATCAGGAGGTAAAGCTTGATTACATGACCAGATTTAGTAAATCCATTGACTTCTGATTTTGGCAAAGGTATTATGGCTGTTTCAAACACTCAAGAATAGGCCCACCGTTTCATCAAAGTTTTCAGTCCACAGGACGCTCTAATTGTTTGAGGAAAAGAAGCAGTAAGCATAAAATCAGAATTCAAGGGAAAGATGAAAGCATCAATACTGGTATCCCAGAAATTATATAGGAGAACCGGCAAAAGTCACAAAGGAAATAAGTTACAAACTAAATATAGTCCTCTGGTATAGTTCATATATCTGGTTGTAAGTGTTCTTGCTGTTTCCTTTTACTGGCTGCTACAAAAGCTAATTCTGGGTCATAGATGACAACCACGTCTCATAATAAAAAATGGGCTAGAAAGTGGAACTAAGATTTCTAGAGAAAGAGGAAAACACAAGGTTATGAGTCCTTAATCTTATGTTCCTCCATTCAAACTTACTCTTTTTCCTGCTCTTGATAAGCACCTTCAAAATCAGTTCCACCATCCTTAAGTCCTGAAATAACTAACCTAAATATTTCACGAATCTTCTGTTTTTTTCCTCCACTTTGGGGTTCCTATTTCTAGCTATCTTTCAGAACTTTTACTATTTATGATTCTCAGTGTCACCAGAAAGCAAGCAAGGAAAAGAAGTGAGTTTCACAAGTAATTCAGCATAAATTATAAATTGTGTCATTCAGAACAACTTTGCTTTCTGTCCAGAATAAATCTAACCAATGTTCTAAGTTATAGATAGATATAGATGTAGCTATAGATCTATACATACAGATCTTTATCTTTTCACTAAGACAACATGAATAAATAAGAACTGCTTAATCTCACCTGATGCTTCATGTAATGATTCATGTAGGGCGTTGCCATTTTACTAACTTTGAGGCAGAATGGACATAGCAAGTTCTTAGTGTTTTCATGGGCTGCTCTAAAATGAGCTTCTACATCAGAAAATGTTGATGATCTAAACTGGCAAACCTAGAAATATAAAGAAGGCTTAGTTTAACTTGAAATTTTATAACATCTTGTAATTACATCAAAGTAGCAATAACGGGTCATTTGTTTGAAAGGACATTATGTACTACTAGTCCAGCTCTGCTGCCTATACAATCAAGAATCGTATTACCGCAAATAATAAAGATTACCTTTGAAAGACATCTTTCAAAGTTTAGGCATATATTCCAAAACACAGCAAGACTCTCTTGTTTTCAAATCTACCATCCTCTATCTTGTGAATTTTCAAGCTCTGCCAAGTTTTGTTTTAAAAAGCTTTTCCTGCTATATATAAAACAGTATTCTCTTCTTTAGATTTTAAATAGCATCCATACTATGCCAGTGTCAATTTATCTTTATCTCACTTTCTTATTACTGGAAGCCACTTCAAATTCTGCAACACTGATCTCAAAGTGTTTAATTTGATTTTCTATAACTAAGAGATTTTCCCATCTCTCTGGCATATCTATAATCTTCCCTATATGATAACCCACATATTTGTCTTTCTCTAGCAGGGCATTTCCTCATCTAGTGCAGGGGTCAGCAAACTACAACCCACAGACAAAAAAAGCTAGTCCACCCCCTTACATATAATGCATAAGTTAAACCCAAGGGGGTTCCCACTAATGAAGAGGGTCTTCAATTTTAGCATAGTAACTAATTTTATTTAAATGGTTTTAACAAATCAAAAGAATACTATTACATAGCACATGAAAATTAAACAAACACTTAACTACACAATAAAATGTGTACCTGGCAAACATATGGCATTTCACCAGGTTTATGAGTGTCCTTCATATGTTGTAAAAGAATATGCTCTGTTTCAAATGATAATTCACAGATTTTGCAAATAGCTGAAAGTGGGAACAAAAACACATTATACCATTTAAGGATGTATATAAAAAAAGATTCATTCTGTACATCCATAACAACAAGTACTAATAACAGTAGAAGTAACAGTGATGTGGTTCTAACAATTCTATAGCTGTTAACTCTGTAATGCTGTTCCAAGGACATGACTTATATTAGCATATTTAATTCTTACATCACCGAAGAAGGTACTGTTATTTTTATTCCCATTCTTCAGATGAGGAACCAGAAGCACAGAAAAATTAAGTAACTTGCTTGAGATCTCACAGCTATAGTAAGAGGCAAAGCTGGAATCTGAACCAAATCTATCGGCTTCTCAGGCTCTAAATCTTAACATTGTAGTTACTTTTTGTCTAAAGTGTAAATCAAGACCATTGATTTCAAATTTGAAAACCATGGAATTTGGGTGTTCTAATTTAGTCCTCTACATACAATGCATGCATCATGCCAAGGAAATTTCCACTAATGAATTGTTTATAAGAAGGATTTCAATTTTAACAATTTTTTTTTTCTTTTTTTAGAGACAGGGTCTTGGCTATGTTGCCCAGGCTGAAGTGCAGTTGCTAGCCACAGCTGTAATTGATCATAGCATTCTACAGTGCTGAACTTGTGGGCTCAAGTAATCCTCCTGCCTCAGCCTTCTCAGTAGCTGGGAGTATAGGCATGCACCATCACTGAGCCTGGCTTTAGCAACACATTTCATCTAAATTTATAAAAGTTGTAATTTTTTTTTTCAATTTTGCCCTCAAATTACAAACTCTAATTCTTATTATTTTTTCCTCTCAGAATTTTAAAGATTTCCTCACAGTTCAGATGATCAATAATATTCAGGACTCCAAAGAAACTTTCACTTACTCGAAAACTCATGGGGAGTGTGTGTACTCTCGATGTGGCACTGCAGTTGGAAGGGTGTGGGATACTGCCGGTAACAGTGCTGGCAGGTGGTGTGGTTTTCCCAGCTTTCATTGTTCTGCTTCTCAAGTTCCAAGTGATGTTTCATGTGGTTCATAAACCTATAAACGATTGCCAACGAGAGCAAAAATTCAGACTTATAACCAAAGAAAAGCCTCGCAAATAAGTCTCTGAACCTAAATTTTTAAAATGTAATTTTATGACGCAACATAACACCTCCAAGGCCTGAAAGCCCTCTAGAAAAGTGTGTACTTTAAATAATTTACTTTCATTAAGTGGCTCAGTAAGGTATTTTTTCATCTGTTTTTAAAATAATCCATTAATATATTACTATGAAACATCACTAATTTGCTGTAATGTTTTATCATTATTTTAGATTAAAAGGTTTTTTATAGCAAATAAAAATAGCAGGCTTCTTTTCCATATATGAAATACTATTTATATTTTAAAATAAAATACTGAAAGGATGGAAACCCTATCACTAAAAGCAGCTACAGTGAAGAGACAAATCTTTGAAAGCTTTGAAATCAGCTGCTCAAAAGACAAACTGCTGGTATATTCTTATTTGTGTCTTGGTTTCTAAATGCATGCAATAGCAATTTTAATGCCTATAATTACGATAACCTTTTGTTTTATCTAATTATATTGGCTTACTGTTAGCACAAACTATTTTTCTTAGCAGGCTGTGCCCTTTGTAGCACTATTTTTCAGTTTTACATTCTGCTATTTTAGCTTCTCTAAAAGGCTTCTGAAGAGAAGGAACTATGATGTTCAATGGCAGGGAGTACAATATAAATGGGCATACCTTTTTCAAAGAGCTTACTAAAGCTTTTTGCTGAATTTCAAAGTTATTCAATTCAAACAACACTTTTAACACTGGGTCAACTATTTACAATTATGAATCACTAAAGAAAATAATCTTGAAATGACGTAATAATGTCATCACCTAGATAGCAATCATTGTGAAGGTTTGGGCATTTATCTCTTTTTCCCACCTCCAAAACTCTCTTTCGTTTTGGTAAATGTCTGCAATGTATTTTAAAATGGAAAAATTTGAGCTTTAAATAAGGTTAGTATGGAGGAGGTCATGCTGCATAGTGGTTCTTCTTATGACATGAAGAAAAGTAAGATTCAAAGTCAGCTAGAAAATCCCAGTTCAGTGATAAGTGTAGGGAAAAAAAGTAATTTCTCCCTAAATCAAAATACATTTTGTCTTTTCTTTTTTGAGATGGAGTTTCGCTCTTGTTGCTCAGGCTGGAGTGCAATGGCATGATCTCAGCTCACCGCAACCTCTGCCTCCTGGGTTCAGGCAATTCTCCTGCCTCAGCCTCCTGAGTAGCTGGGATTACAAGCACGCGCCACCATGCCCAGCTAATTTTTTGTATTTTTAGTAGAGATGGGGTTTCACCATGTTGACCAGGATGGTCTCGATCTCTTGACCTCGTGATCCACCCGCCTCAGCCTCCTAAAGTGCTGGGATTACAGGCGTGAGCCACCGCGCCTGGCCACGTTTTGTCTTTTCTTACGCTATCTCAAAACAATACAACTAGGTGGATCTTGGAGTCAAACTCTTAAAATACAAGAAGGGACAAAAGCTTTTCAACATGATAATCTGCCTCTGTTCTTGGTAGAAAGTATTAGACTTACTTAACAAAGATGGCACAGCAAAGTAAAGATACTATATTCTTATCTGTCATATCCCAACTTTCAAACAGAAATAAAAATAAGCATTTACATACCTAATATTATTTTTAAGAACTTTCGAGCAACTGAAGCATTTAAAGGTTGTGTAAGTCTTTGGCTCTTTCTCAGTGACTCCTTCATGCCTTCCGTAATAAAACTCATTGACTAACATGATCAACTTTCCTGTCTCTGGATCAATTTCATTTTTGTCTTCAGCATATGGACGTTCTGATTTAATGATTGCTCCCAAAAATTTAGTTATCATGTTTGGACAACAATGCTGAAAGAGGAAAAAAATATGAGCCTTGTCTATATCTCTTTTAAGATTAGATACCTAAAAAATGATTGTGTTTACATCTAAGGTCCGATGATATAAAACTATGCTTGGCAATATATCTGGAAAGATATTCACCAAAATTTTGGCTTCCATCTTTATATATTCTAAAAAATTCAAACAATAAACACCTACTATCTTAATAAAGGATTAACTTCAAAAACAAATTGAAAACCTTAAGATCAGGGATGTTTTTATATCTATCTAATACATTTTCTTGCAATTTTTCTTTTTAGATGTAAATATTTAATAATAATTTGTTTCATGGCCAAAAATCACCCATTTCATATCTGTGTCAAGATGCAGCTTATATGCTTATACACTGTTGGTAGGAACGTAAATTAGTTCAGCCCCTGTGGAAATAGTTTGGTGATTTCTCAAAGAACTAAAAATGAAACTACTATTTGACCCAGCAATCTCATTACTGGGTATCTACCCAAAGGAAAATAAATCATTCTACCAAAAAGACACCTACACTTGTATGTTCACTGCAGCACTATTAATAACATCAAATACATGGTATCAACCTAGGTAACCATCAACAGTGGACTGGATAAAGAAAATGTGGTACACATACACTATGGAATACTACACAGCCATAAAAAGGAGTGAAATAATGTCTTTTGCAGCAACATGGATGCAGCTGGAGGCCATTATTCTAAATGAATTAACCCGGAAACAGACAACCAAATATCCTATGTTCTCACTTACAAGTGGGAGCTAAATAAATATTGGGTACACACATAAAGATGGAATGACAATGAGGTCTCCAAAAGTGGGGAGGGAGTGAGGAGGGCAGCAGCTGAAAAAATTCCTATTGTGTACTATGTTCACTGTCTGGGTGACAGGATCAGTAGAAGTCCAAATCTCAGCATCATGCAATCAATATACCCTTGTAATGAACTTGCACATATACCCACAAATCTACAATAATGAAAAAAAATACCTTAAAAGGTAGTTTTACATGCTTAATTTATGTATAACCTTGATTATCAAATAACACAGGAATATTTAAGTGGGGCCTGGATGGAACTAGACTTTGAGCACAGCTAACTTGTCATTCTCCAGATTTAACATGCTAGAAAATGTGTGGGGCACAAAAAAGAAGCATCAGTTACATTTTGAATATCTCAACATATTCTATCTAGAATGCTTAAATATCTGAAGGGGAAATCTACCTCATGAATGAAATCAAGACATCATATAAACTGATCCTAACGTGGAATACTTTCATACATAAGCCTTTTTTATCCAATGAGATAAAATTTATTTATTGTATATACTTCACAGTTGTAGACTTTCTCTGGAAGAATTCTCCAAGAATAACTGGAGAAAAAATAGGAGAAAGTATATCTGAGAAAGGGTTAAAATTCAAAATACATGAGAAACTCCTACAACTCAATAGCAAAAAACCAAATAAACTCATTTAAAAATGGGCACAGGACTCGAATAGACAAAAGACACACGAGTAGCCAACAGGGATGTGCAAAGGTGCTCAACATCACTAACCATTAGGGAAATGCAGACCAAAACTACAATGAGCTATCACCTCATACCTATTAGAACAGCTATACCAAAAAGACAAAAGATAAGTGTTGGTGAGAATGTGGGAAAATGGGAACACTTTTACACTGTTGGTGGGAATGTTATTGGTGCAGTCACTATGGAAAACATGGGAGGTTTCTCAAAAAGTCAAAAATAGAACTATTGTATGATTCAGTAATCCTACTTCTGTGTATACACTCAAAGGAATTGAAATCAAAATCCCAAGACATCTGTACTCCCATGTTGATTGCAGCATTATTCATAATAGCCAAGACATGAAAGCAGTCTAAATGTCTATTAATGTACAAATGGATTAGAAGGATGTGGTGTGTGTTGGTGTGTGTGTACAGACACACACACACACACACACACACACACACACACACGGAATATTATTCAGCCGTAAAACAGAAGGAAATCCTATCATTTGTACCAACATGGATGGATTTGGAAAACACACAAGGAAAACAAGCCAGTCACAGAAAGACAAATATTACATAATTTCTGTTATATGAGGAATCTAAAATAGTCAAACTCATAGATGTAGAGAGTAGAATTGTGACTGCCAGTGCTAGAGGGAGGGAAAAATGGGAAGGTATTAGTCAAAAGGTACGTAGGTTTAGTTATTCAAGATAAGTCCTAGAGATCTACTATATAGAATAGTGCATAGAGTTAACAATACTGTATTACACACTTAAACAATTTGCTAGAAAGTGTAGATTTTTCTATTGTGTTCGTATCACAAAAAGGTAATAATAATAAAGAGGGCAGCAGGGAACTTTTGGAGGTGATGGCTATGTTTATGACACAAACTGTGATGGTTTCATGGATGTATACTTAGCTGCAAACTCATTGAGTTGTATGCATTAAATAAATACAGATTTTTACAGGTCAATCATACCTCAATAAAGTGTTTTTTTTTTTTTTTTTTTTTAAAGACTACATACTAAAGCAAGTTAGAGTGGAAAACAAAAGAAAAAACTTTCCTAAAATCACAAACTGAAAGACTTTAAAAAAAAGGACAAAGAAAGCATAACAAAACATTGTGACAAAACCAAGACCAATTAAGCCTATCAGACCAATAAAATTTCTCCTACCAATGAATATAAAGTGTTTAACTCAACTTCTAAAAGAAAATAAGTTTTCATATAGGATTATGAAAGAAAAAACAACTCTGGTGAAAGAAAGGAAGATGATTTGGGAGGGTTGAAAATAAAAGGATAAGCAAAGAATGTAACAGGCAGATGGAAACAAGAAAGCAAGGGTTGTGAGCCTGATATCAAACAAAAAGCACTAAACAGACAAAAAGGACAGTATAAAAATGCTAAAGGGTGCGCTCACAATGTGAGTGAATATATCTGTGTCTTAAAGAGCAACATCACGAACCAGAATTGGAAGATATCAAGGGAATTAGTGGTAATGTGAGGCTTGGGATTCCCCTTTCCCAAACACACTCAAGGAGGTGGAAATGGCGAAAGATCTAATACAGGTTTGCCTCAGAGTAAAGAAATTTGTATTTGGAATTTAAGAGCTCCTTTTTTAATCCCACTTTTTTGTAAAATGCTGAATTTTAATAAAAATCTGTCAATCTTTGAAATAGTGAACAATTCCTTTTCCTAAGTTGCTTCTTTGCTTTGTACTCTTCTCATCACTTCTTTCCCACATATAATCAACACTGACTTTTTTCTTGCCTCCTTTGCCTCTTCCTGTCATTTACAGGGCATGTATTCAGGGCATGCAAGTAGAATACAGACTATCTTTATAAACACATAATACTGTAGTATCTACTAACATATTTTAAGTAGAGTGTTACCTTAATCACATACACAATTGGTACTGTGAAAATTACCTAAAACCTAATTTCAAGAACTTCCTATGTTAATATAAAGCTAGAATTCACTTATAACAACATAAACTATATTATGGATTGAGTTAAAACTATAATTTCAAACGAAATGCTCCATCACTAAGAGCTTATTTCTGAGCACTGAAAATTAAAATGTAAGGACTAACGTTTTCATAGAGTAATGTGACATGCATATATCACCATGGGGAAAAAATAAGGTAAACAAAAGGAGCTTTTACTTTACACAAAAGATTAAGCACCTAATAAAACACCTGCTTTACAAGAAGTATGAAGAACGGCATAATTTAGACAGTAAAATATTCCGATTTATACATTATTTTCATTTAAAATTAAAATGCAGGCTGGTTGCAGTGGCTCACACCTATAATCCCAGCACTCTGGGATGCTGAGGCCAGTGGATCACTTGAGGCCAGGAGTTCGAGACCAGCCTGGCCAACATGGCAAAACCCCATCTCCACTAAAAATACAAAAAATGGGCCAGGCATGGTGGCACCACGTGTAATCCCAGCTACTCGGGAGGCTGACGCAAGAGAATCGCTTGAACTGGAGAGGCAAAGGTTGCAGGGAGCCAAGATTGTGCCAATGCACTCCAGCCTGGGCAACAGAGCAAGAGTCTGTTTCAAATAAATAAATAAATTAATTAAAATGCGATATGCATACACTGTAGTGCATATTAACTTAATTTAAAAATTTAAATTGATACATGTTTATACATGTTTATGGGGTACATGTGATATTTTCTTAAGTGCACAGAATATATAATGATCAAATCAGAGTGTCTGAGGTATCCATCACCTCGAGTATTTATCATGTCTCTGCATTGGCAACATTTTAAGTGTTCTCTCCTAGCTATTTTGTACTCTACTCTGCGCCATACGTTAGAACTTATTCATTTTGCCGGGCGCGGTGGCTCAAGCCTGTAATCCCAGCACTTTGGGAGGCCGAGACGGGTGGATCACAAGGTCAAGAGATCGAGACCATCCTGGTCAACATGGTGAAACCCCGTCTCTACTAAAAATACTAAAAATTAGCTGGGCGTGGTGGTGCGTGCCTGTAATCCCAGCTACTCAGGAGGCTGAGGCAGGAGAATTGCCTGAACCCAGGGGGCGGAGGTTGCGGTGAGCCGAGATCGCGCCATTGCACTCCAGCCTGGGTAACATGAGTGAAACTCCGCCTCAAAAAAAAAAAAAAAAAACAAAAAAACAAAAAAAAAAAACAAAAAAAACAAAAAAACAACTTATTCATTTTATCTGTTTATTTGTACCTAATAACCAACCTCTCTTCACGTTCCCCTACCCTTCCACACACACCCTTCCCAGCCTCTGGCAACTATCTGTTCTACTCTCTACCTCTATGAGACCAACTTTTTAGCTCTCACATATGAGCGACAACATGTGATATTTGTCTTTCTATGCTTGGCTTATTTCACTTAACATAATCGCCTCCAGTTCTATCCATAACAAACTTAATTTAAAAAATTTCATCATTGGAAAGGATTTTAAAATCTTTTATTAAAAAACCATTGTGAATATCAATTTTAAGTTACATGGAAATCAATATGAGAAGGTTTCTTATCTAAGTATCTAGATAAACCAGCATTTGCTGTATATCAATTTTTAATATTTTCAAGAATCTATAAACACTTTTTAAAAACTGAATTCTGAAAACAGTTTTACCTTCATGTGGTATTTCAAGGGATCCAAAAGATTGAACTGAACATTGCACTTTGGACAAGCTCTTAGGTAATGTGCTTCAGCATCATATGGAGATGAGGTATTTGTGCCTAAAATAAATTAAGGTCTTTTAAGATTCAAATTCATCTTTTTAAAACCTTAAACGACCAATAATAATGGTTTTAAAATTCATTACAATTTCTAAAACACATGTGTAAGTTATACAATTTTTTATTTACATGCCAGATTTCATACTTGCCTTTTGCTAGCCTAACGTGGGAGGATGTCACTGGACGAGAGTCAGTTAAAGGCAATGAAGTGGAAGGATTTATTTCAGGAACATCTTCACTGGTCTTTGGTTTTTTTGGAGTAACACTGTTTACTTTAGAAGTAGAAGGACGTTTTAATACATATGAAGTATTTTTCATCCCTACAAAGATTTAAATATTGAGAAAGATATTTGTAAATGTTTCAGTATGGAATATTGCTTATGTAAAACTGCTACTAAAATGGCCTTATATTTTAAATTGAGCAAAAATACTTTGGAACTAAAGGTAATGTAATTTAATTAGCATATCATACAAATGACAAAGAACGATTAAAATTTATATGCGGAAGTAGAAAGAAATTACACAAACAGCTAACTACTATGAACTACATATCTTTACTTCACAAAATAAGCTTTATATAAAGAAAATTCTAAAAACGCTTTCAACTAAAGAAAACATAAACAGGTATCATGAAAAAAGTTAGAACAAAAAATTCCAAGCAAAATAAAAGAAATAAAAGTTATAGCCCAGAGAATACTCTGAGTTAGGTTTCTATACATCAACTTATATTTAGATGCAGGTTTCTATACATCAACTTATATTTAGATGCTTAAATGCATTTGAGTTTGTAAAATATTTAAAAAATTTTTCTAAACATTAAGAGAAACACTTTTAAATGTTTTTTTTAAAAAACTTAAGATGTGTAATGGAAAATTCGAATTGGTTCTTTTTCTACCTAACAACCTAACAGGTGGTTCAGATTAAATTATCTTGTTTATTCCCTATATACAACTAATCTTGAATGATAATACCTCACTCATTCATGTGAAAAGGTTTAAAGTTAGTATAATGACTTTCAAAGTATGTTCCCCTAAGTCCAATGGGTCTTAGAAAATATAATGGGCATGTCAGATAAAGAAACTCTCCTTTTACATCTTATTAGCTTTCTGCATAAATTTTGTTTGAATAAGAACTCTCTTTAGCAGTGAAATTCTGAGTTTGAGAACCACCATCTTAAAGACCAAAGGATTATGTAATTCAGGGCATTTCCATAACAATGGGGTATTTAGGCTATAACCAGACCCAGCACAAGTGATTTTTGAAAATAATATACAGTTGTACTTTGTGATAAGGGTTCTAAAACGGCACATCGTGTTTTAAAAGCTCACAACTGTACAACAGGAGAAGCAGTAGAGTAGATATATGCCAGGAAAATAAGAGTATTACATTAGTGGGTTCCTCTGTTAAATCTGTGTTTCATTCTTTGAGATAAAATAGAAGTAATTTTTTCTTTAAACACAAATGATTTTTTCCATCCTCAAAGAACATGACTACCGTCAGCTATACTGAAGGCACCTAACAGTAATTTTTGTGTCATCACTTTAACATTTTTCTGAGACGCTTAGGTTACTTAAGGAACCAATGAGTGCGCTAGTACTCTGGACTAGGTAACTGATTATATAACCAGCTGGATAATAAAAATAGACTGTTTTAATATATACTTACGTTAAGCATGATAAATCTAAGTTAAATAAAATCAACCTGAGCTCAATAGTTTTAAATTCTGACCCTTTAGCTTATTTAATTCTGTTGTGTTTTGCTCATGCTGTTCCCTACCTTGACTATTGTCTGTGCTGATAAAAACCCTATTTTCATTCTTGAAAATTAAGTTCAAATCCAACTTTCCCTAAGAACTTTCCATGATCATCTTAGACAGAAGTCCATTAATCATGCTTCTGAACATACAGCACATATTACCATTCATGATTATCATTCTAACAACTGTTTATTGTCAAGTCCTTTAAAACTGATAATGCGTTTTTCACTTTTCACTTATCTTATTTGGGCCTCAAAAAAGCCCTGAGATAAACAGAGCAAGAATTAAAATTTAATATCCAATGGCTCATTTCAGGTCTGGAGAATAAATGCTTTATGTGAGTAAAATGAAAATATCTATTTTAATAATGTGACAAAATTGAGATATCAAGAGGTTAGATGACTTGATAAAGGCCACAGAAATGTCTAGAATAAAGGCTTAAACCTGTATCTTCCCAATCAACTACAACCCTATTTACTACTCAGGACAAAGTTCCACTCTCTTCTGTATTAATCTTAGAGAGGAGGAGTCACTGTCTTTACCCTTTAGAAGTTTCAAGAATTCACACTTTTTTTTATGAATAAAGATCATGTGCCTTGCAAAACCCGAGTTAAAACAACTATTTTATCTCTCTGTTTATTTTGGTTCTTGGCTATTTTACTAACTAGATAAGTGACACTTAGAAAGGTGAATATCAAATCAAGTAATATCAAAATGGGAAAATATTTTTGGCACTCCTATTACTATAATTCTTTTGTTTTGGTCTGGTAAAGGTTATATACTAATTTATGAGTAAATAATTAAATATTGAAAAAATCATTGTGCCCCTCTTTCCCTTCAGTGAAATATATCAAACTAGCTAATACAAAGAACAGTAATTGCTTTGATTATAGGAAATTTTCAACAATACAAAATTCCTTTACTGGCAATACTAACCTATTTTAGGTTAATAAAGAACTTTAAGGTAGACATCAAAGAACTGTAACACTTCAACTAGAAAATTTCCACTATTACTTCAATGTATATTTGCTGAATACTTACCATGTAGAAATCACTATTTCTTTATTCTTTCATTTTATAATACTACTCTATAATCATATTTAACTATCGTATCTACATCATTTATTTGAATAGAAAGACATTAGGCTATTGAGAATAAACTATAACCATGCACCTTTTCTCATACTAAGTGTCTTCCAAATAATTAATACTTGTTTTCAGAGTATTTAAAGCATCAGGGGTCTTCCTTGACTCACAGAAATTATATTTTTTCAGTCTATGGCTGGTTCCAAGTGAGAAAGAGTGAAAAGAATATGTGCTAGCCAACTTAACAGAAAGATATAAAATATTCTATTACTAAATACAATTTTATGTGAAAGGCATTCAGGAATCATTAGCTCTATTCCATGTTATAATATATGAAAAACTTAACATGAAGGTATAGGCTTTAAAACAGAAATTTAATTCTATATGTATATTCACCAAGTCTCTTTTTATAATTTTTATGAAACAGTGCTAAACCAAACCTTCTCTAAAAATTGCTGGTATGTCTTGGGATGGTGGAAGTGATTCCTGGGTCGAGTCAAACAGTAAGACTGAAGAATTATCCGATTCAACTTGTGAATTCTTTGTAAAATCCTGTAAAAAGTTATAATTATTTTGTTTCATAAACTTATACAGAGGTAAATTTAAAGGTATGTCAATGCTATAAAGAACCTTAATAACCCAATTACTAATATGGTATGAAACACAAAGGTAATTATTAGCTTCTGCCAAAATTAGCATCTACTGGGTGAAGGATATATGGGAATTATGCATTATTTTTCTAATTTTTCTGTAAATCTAAAACTAGTTTGAAATAAAACACTAAAATTTAAAAATAATATTATTGGCAAAGTAGAGGTTATATTTTGAATCAACTTTTCTGCAAGGAAATTTTAGCAGTATCTATCAAGGGCTTTAAAATGTTCATATTCTTTGGTCCAATTATTCCAGTTACTCTAAGAATCTATGCTAAAGAAATGAAATGTTTAATGATGATTTATAATAGCAAAAACTGAAAACCTATATGCCTAATAAATGACTAAATGATACTATCATATAACATTTTTTGAGAAATATCCAATGACAAAGTACAATGTTCTGTGAAAAATGAGGAACAGACATGAAATATGTATTAATATGGTCCTGATTGATATACTCTAATGTCACCCTAACCATATAAAAAAACAAAAATCAAAATACAGTATGTATTCTTCCCTGTCTCTTTTCTAACCTGCCCCTCCTTACGTATTACTTTTATAATGAGGATATAAAGATTTTGCTTGCTTGTTTTGTGCTTACAATTTGAGATGATTAGGTTTTAGACTACGATTTAATTGTAACCAAGCACAATCTTACCACAAAGTAAATATTTTCTCTAAATATTTGCCCTTAAAAGTGGAAAATATCCATTTGCAATATCCAAAAATACTTAACAGAAGTTCCTCTGAATAAAGGTAGCACTTCCTCTGAATAAAGATAGCACTTTCAACCTTTTCTGAGGTGACGTCTCTGATAAATTAAGTACCACAATTTCAGAAAGCAGACACGTTATTCAACAAATAACCTGTTAAATAATTCTCCAGTTGGGAATTTCTTATGTCTCATAAAATAGTTCAGAAAGATAACAACTATAACAGTAAGGTAGACTAGGCAATAGGCTGAGATTCAGAAGACCTGTCCATTTATTTAACTATGTAACCTTGAGCAAGTTACTTCTGAGCTTCAAGTTATTTACCTTTCCAACTGAAGTAACAGCCACCAATAATTACGTATTTAAAACGTACTTGCCTCTTTCACAGTACGTGTATTATATTAAGCAGTTGTCATAACAGTACTAATAAAGACCTAATATTATCTCACATTTTATACATGGGTAAACTAAAATTTCTTGTAGTTAAGGTTTCCAGTACAACCCAGCCTGTTACTGATGATAGAGCTGGAATCAGAACTAAGGTCTGCCTGATTACAAAGCCTGTGTCCTTAAGCTATATCAAACAGACTTTAAAAGAGACAATAATACTCTCCTTCTCTGCCTGAAAGAGTTGAGATAGAGAGAATGGAATAGATTTAAATTTTTAAATAAAATTTCCTTATGTAGGCTTCTCAATTCATTCGAGAATATTTGTCCATCATTTTGAACCCTGGTTGCACATTACAATCACCTGGAGTTTTACAATGTCAACACAGTGAAAAGTGCAAATGTTTATGACAGTAGTTTTAACCTCACAGACCCCTGAAAGAGACTTAGGGAATCTTAAGGGTCTGTGGACTACACCACTACTCTAAGGCAGTGCTTCCATTTAAAAAGTACATACTTAATGGGGCTGTGTGCAGTGGCTCACGCCTGTAATCCCAACACTTTGGGAGGCTGAGGCGGAGGACAGCTTGGGGTCAGGAGTTTAAAACATAGTGAGATCCCCCCATCTTTAAAAAATTTAAAAGCCAAATTTGCTGGACATCTGATGGTGTGTGCCTGTAGTCCCAGCTACTTGGGAAGTTGACGTGGAAGGATCGTTTGAGCCCAGGAGTTGGAGGTTGCAGTGAGCTATGATCATGCTACTGCATTCCAGACTGGGTGACAGAGCAAAAGCCTGTCTCTAAATAAGTAAATAAAAGTATATGCTTAAATGTATAAATGGATGTGTGTATACGTATATTTTTAAAACTCTGGGTTAACCTGGATTGAAATCCCAGATCCATCATTTACCAGCTGTGTATCCTTGAGTGAACCATTTATCCTCTCTGAGCCTCAGTTTC
This sequence comes from Sapajus apella, assembly GCF_009761245.1. Taxonomy (NCBI): domain Eukaryota; kingdom Metazoa; phylum Chordata; class Mammalia; order Primates; family Cebidae; genus Sapajus; species Sapajus apella. Next base: position 953,799 of record NW_022437055.1, read on the forward strand.
CTCAACTATAAAATGGGAACAATAATAATGCCTACCTCGGCCAGGCGCAGTGGCTTGCGCCTATAATCCTGCACTTTGGGAGGCCAAGGCAGGTGGATCACTTGAAGTCAGGAGTTCGAGATCAGCCTGGCCACCATGCCGAAACCCTGTCTCTACTAAAAATACAAAAATTACCTGGGTGTGGTGGTACATGCCTGTAATCCCAGCTACTCGGGTGGCTAAGGTAGGACAATCACTTGAACCTGGGAGGCAGAGGTTGTAGTGAGCTGAGATTGTGCCACTGCACTCCCGCCTGGGGAGACAGAGCAAGCAAGATTCCGTCTCCAAAAAAAAAAAAAAAAGGTGCTTACCTCATAAAGGTCTCATAAGAATTAAACACGATTAACTTATATCTAGCATTTAGCACAACGACGTGTACATAATAACAGCCCAGTAAATGTTAAGTATTACCATTATCTATTACTTTTACTGGAAGTTTTTAAAGCTAACCTATGAAAGTATGTTTTCAGAATAAGCAGCAATAATGACTTCAGAGCACTCTTTCCAATTTAAGAACACCTGTTTCAGTTTATTAACTTAAAAATGTTCACTACTGATCATACTTTTTTTAATTTTTGTTTTTTGAGACAGAGTCTCACTCTTGTCACTCAGGCTGGAGTGCAGTGGTGCGATCTTGGCTAACTGTAACCTCTGCCACCCAGGTTCAAGCGATTCTCCTGCCTCAGCATCCCAAGTAGCTGGGACTCCAGGTGCATGCCACCATGCCTGGCTAATTTTTTTGTATTTTTAGTAGAGAGAGAGTTTTACCATGTTGGCCAGACTGGTCTTGAACTACCGTGCTCAAGCAATCCACCTGCCTCAGCCTCCCAAAGTCCTGGGATTACTGGAGTAAGCCACTATGTCCAGCCTGATCATACTTTTTAACTCATATTTACATAGTACAGTTTTCAATATTGTATCTATTTAAGCATATTAGCTAGTTTATTAATACATTAGATAATTCCTGCAGTTACTATTTTGGGTTTTGGTTGAGCTATATCATAAAGGTGGGGATTATTTTTCTACTGAAATGGTAACTAACTATGATAGTTCACAATTTTGGGGTTTGTGTTGGCTTTTGTTTTTTTTTTTTCTTGAATCAGGATCTCACCCTGTCACCCAGGCTGGAATGCAGTGGTAGGATCTTGGCTCACTGCAGCCCTGACCTCCAGGGCTCAAGCAATCCTCCCATCTCAGCCTCCTGAGTAGCTGGGACTACAGGTAGTACAACACTATGCCCAGCTTATTTTTTGTATTTTTGTAGAGATGTGGTCTTGCCATGTTGCCCAGGCTGGTCTCGAACTCCTGGGTTCAAGTGATCTGCCTGCCCTGGCCTCCCAAAGTGCCAACAATAACAGGCGTGAGCCACTGTGCCTGGCTGATAGATCACAATTTTAACTCAGTAATATAACAGCCAATGTGTCCCTGAGTTAATTGTTTAATTTTATAAACACTTACAGGTTTAGACTCATTCTCAACAGTAACAGAGCTTTGTGAAGATTCAGATTCAGGATGAAATCTAGGCAAGGCTGCCACTGCATTTGATGATGGGTCTCTGTAGCGTTGACTTGCAGTCCTGAATATTTCAGGAATACCTGTATTTTAAAATTATACAATATATTGAATATATTTCTATACAACCAATTATGTCAAAATATTTCACTTTAAAATTGAAATACTATAGTAATACTGTACCTGGACTGACTGGCTCACTCTTTATTCTTTTGGAAGATGAGCTGGAGTGGCCTCTGTTCAAAATATCTATAAAATTATATTTAAAGTTTGTTATGTGAATGAAATATATACTAATAGAAAAATCCCTCCAAAATATCTCTTTATATAACCTATAATTGAAGTATATTTCTTTCCATTAATGATGACAGGGTGTGTACAGATTCAGATCCCCGTGACTTGAAATCGAACCCTTCCCCAACACTGTGCCACGTTCACACCTCTAAAAATCTGGAAGTTTCATGATGGGAGGGCTGACTGGATTATCTTTATCTTTTTGCACCATTACACTTGAGTTCTGAATAGGAAATTAACAGAGACTACAGACTAAATTGAACCTGGAGTTCCAGAGTAGCTGATTAATTAATGTAAGGGGTTTCAAATCTATTACCACATCAGAAGTCAGTTTGAGCCTCACAAAACCCTCTGGATCAGTTTAAGATTGCACACCCATGTAACCATATGAAACTCCGTAACTTCTAGGTTACTGAGGAGTCAAATTGAAATTTGGAAGAATAGTGATTTGCCTAAAATTGCTTAACAGGAAGAGGTACAAAGCATTAACAAACCCATAAAACCTCAACATTTTTCCTTTTTTCTCTCCTAGTAGAAAAGAACCAGATCCCATAAAACATTTCTATTAAGTGAAGGGTCACACAAAAGTAGAGTTGTTTTCTGATCACAGACATGCAGTAGTCTATGAGTAAACACTACAAAAGTCTTCTAGAAGAAAAATCTCCTCAAACAACTTGATAATGTTTTAATTCAGAAATTCAAGATAAGTATTACTCAATCCACTCACTAAGAGTTATTTCTACCTTTTGGTGGTTATAGTCTACTAAACACAAGTTTTTTCTCCTCCTCCTCTGCCTTCATGGTAGTTCTACATAAACATTTAGATGATATTCCATATGCTAAAATATTTTATGGCTTATACATAAAACATCAATAAAATCACTTAAATTTTGAGTTATCAATATAGAAAAATTCTAGTGGGGTCAATACCCTTTTTGATACAATCTCTTAAAACTAATACATGTTGTTTTGGTTGAGTGCTGTTAACAGTCATCTATAATCAATATAAATCCAACTTGAATCTTAATTGTCATGTTTCAATAAAATGGTTTGAGTAATAATTTTGAAATGTATTATTTCAGCATAAAAATTGCCACAGTGACTAGAAATAACAGAATATCCTATTCTACTATCAACAATAAATATGCCAAATGTATTTAGTTCATTTAATAACTTAAGTGGCTCTCCCCTTAGAACCTCCCAATTTACCACAGGAAATGATATTGAGAATTCAATTGGCTAAATTATTCTGCCTCTGATAAAACTGAGTAGAAATGCTATTCCAAGTTTAGAGTCAACAGAAGAACTAGGCTTTCAGAAAATGTAAAACTCATCTCTGAACCACACTATTAGTCACTGCCATGCTAAGTAAGAAAACTGGTAATGCTGGCTACATTCCTTGACTTCTCCAGGCCTAAAACAAGTAAACAAAATGAAAAAGGATCTGCTTCCTCTACTCTCCTGAAATTCAGTTATGCTGGTTTTCCCTTGCCCTTTATACACTTTTGAGGACTTTTTTTTTTTTTTTTTTTTTTTTTTTGGAGAAATCTTGGTCTGCCACCCAGGCTGGAATGCAGTGGCGTGATCTTGGCTCACTGCAACCTCTGCCTCCAGGTTCAGGCAATTCTCGTGCCTCAGCCTCCTGAGTAGCTGGGACTACAGGCCCGCACCACCACGCCTGGTTAATTTTTTTATCTTTAGGAGTTTCACCATATTGGCCAGGCTGGTCTCAAACTCCTGGCCTCAAGTGATCCGCCCACTTTGGCCTCCCAAAGTGCTAGAATTACAAGAAGACATTTTAATAAGCATTACCAATATCTTCACTTTAACAGTATTATAATGCCAAGTCTAATTAGTATAACAGAAATCTAACGATCCACAAAGGTACTACTGGACATGTTTTGCTAGAAAGCCATAAAGATTTAAATGTGCTGACTGCCTGCATTGTCCAAGTATAGTGTTGGACCCTCCCTCCCTCATGATGTAAACAGTTGCTGGAAGATGGGTATAGCCAGAGGCTACAGCACATGCTGGTAGACAGACCAGAGACTCTATAATCATGCAGCACCTATTCATTTTATAGTCATATATCAAGATGATAGTTTGATGAGGCAGTTGCTTAGACATTAGAACTCCCATCAGACACTAACACAAATGTATTAAGCATATTATGATATTTTAAGAAAAGTACTCCAAACACTTCCTCTTCTGTACATCTGAGTTTAAGGGAGAAAAAAAAATTAATAAACAGTCTACTTGGCTCCATTAAAAATTATGATTTTAAATCTCAGAAAGCTCACATTGCTGGCTGTTCAGGTCATCTTAACCCTCAATTAACTTAGCTATTTCCTTTTGATCACACCTGTTATTTTATCCTCTCACCTACTTACTCCAGTCTTCAACTACATTCCTGCCTTGATTCTCACAAGTTCCTACTGACCTTTACTCTCCCTCTTACCTCTAACTCCTTACAAAACAACAACAACATCAAGGACAGTTAAGATATCCCATATATCTTCCATTAGAAACAACCATCTTAAGAAACATTACTTCACTGAAAGTAAATGCTTACTTGAAATGGCTGGTTTTGAACTTAATATCTCTCCAACAAAGATCAGTTCATCATCATCCTCATCCTGAGTTTTTTCTACTTTCTTCTGCCATGGCTCCAGCTCTTCTTCTTCACATTCCATAAAGAGTTCTGTCATTTTTGGAATGTCTACTTTTCAAATGGAGAGAAGCAAGCTTTATTTTCAAAGGAAAAAATACTTTTTGTGCAATACACAGTATAAGATGCACTTTAATAATCCTAATAGCAATTGCTGACATGATATTTGGTTGTTTTTTTTCTTTTTTGAAATGGAGTTTTGCTCTTGTTGCCCAGGCTGGAGTGAGTGGTGTGATCTTGGCTCACTGTAACCTCCATCTCCTGGGTTCAAATGATTCGCCTGCCTCAGCCTCCCGAGTAGCCGGGATTACAGGAGCCCACCACCTCGCCTGGTTAATTTTTATATTTTTAGTAGAGATGGGGTTTCACCATGTTGACCAGGCTAGTCTCAAACTCCTAACCTCAAGTCATCCACCTGCCTTGGCCTCCCAAAGTGCTGGGATTACAGACATGAGCCACCAGGACCAGCCTACTGACTTGTTATTTGTAATCAGTACATGGTAGCAAAAGAAACTCAGAACTAAATCTCTAAGATCTAAACTCGTCAAACTTGGCTAGACAGATAGGTAATGAAGGACAGTAGTCATTTACAGTGGCCAACACATTTTAGGATCAAATCCAAACAAAGTGAGTTTTAGTTATATGACCACAACGATTATACGTACAAAAAAGATTGTACCTATTATCTTGGAAAAAAAAAAAAAAAAAAAAAAAAAAAAAAACAACTCCACTTGTATTAACAAAAGAGAGATAAACCAAGAATAAGAGACAATAGGTAGGATATATACTAGGAAAGCAGAACTAGACTCAGGTATATCAGACACAGAGCAAAGCAGGGATGAGGTACTAGATTGAAAATGGGGAAATTAGGTGAAACTTAATTTCGTTTCAGGACAGAGTAGACATTTCTCATTTGAAGAAACTAAGTAAAAAACAAAACTGTGACTATCACCAGCCTACAAATTCTGACCAAACCTCAGATCTCCTGGGAAGCATTTTAGTGCCTCACTCTTTTTTTTTTTGAGACGGAGTTTCGCTCTTGTTGCCCAGGCTGGAGTGCAACGGCGAGATCTCGGCTCAACGCAACCTCCGCCTCCTGGGTTCAGGCAATTCTCCTGCCTCAGCCTCCTGAGTAGCTGGGATTACAGGCATGCGCCACATGCCCAGCTGATTTTTTGTATTTTTAGTAGAGACGGGGTTTCACCATGTTGACCAGGATGGTCTCGATCTCTTGACCTCGTGATCCACCTGCCTCGGCCTCCCAAAGTGCTGGGATTACTGGCGTGAGCCACCGTGCCCGGCCGTGCCTCACTCTTAAATATGGTTTAATATTTAAACATGGATGGACAACCAATGAGTACCAGAAAATTAAGGAAAACCTTCAATGTGAAAGACCAAAGCAATAAAAGGATTTTAAAGAAAACCAAGAGTTAGGCAGGATTGTGGACTAGATGCAGCCAGAACAGCTGCCACCCAGGGACTGGGATGACTGGCGCAATCCTAACAGATCTTCAAAGGGAAGGCACTGAGTGGGCTGAGAAGACACAGAAGCTGGACTGAAGCAGGAGGAAACTGAGAAGCCGGCGTGGGGCTACTGTGAACTGGGACTGGTTCCTGGCCCCCAGTGACTCTGGGGGAATGAGTGAGTTAAACTGGCAAGGAGCAACTCGCTCTTGCCAAGAACCTCTGGGAATCCTGGCAAGAGGGGATCCCTCGATTACCACGGACACTTTAGTTGGCAGGGAGAGTTGATTAGAGAAGTGGTAGAGGCAGTACGCTAGCCAGTATGGAGCCCAGAGGATTTGTTGCTGTAGCATCTGTACTGGAACACAGCCTGGGATGCCCATCCCCCTTGGCTCTGCTTGCTCCCATAGGAGACTCTAGCACTAGGGGAACTGTCAGACCTGAACTCTGTAGGGTGGTCTTGCCCATCAGACAGGGCTGGTCTGACCTGAGCACTCTTTGGTCTGCTGTCCTTCTCTGGGGCCCCAGACTGGCCATTCCTGCTTGCAGTACAGCCTAGGGTGCCCTGATGGCCCGCATCACAGCTCTTGAGTGGGCCAACCGGGCTTGACCAGTGGAGAGCTCCAGCAGAGTTGCCCCTGTGGCCATGCACTGGACCACCTGCTCATTCTCCCCACTCTAGCTTACCCTGGGCCCACGGCCACCCTCCACATCACTTTGCTAGTGTGTATATGCACAGGTGGATCTTGCCTTCCCTGCCTCGAAAGCACACATGTGTATGTGCACCTTGCCCTGCCTGCTGCCAGTGGGAGTGCACTCCGCCCACTCTCCTCTGCCATACTGCCATTGTAGTCGAAGCCCTGTGCCTACCAGCACCCTGACCCTGAGCCAGCACTGCCACTAGAATGCAACCAGGCACAGAAGACAGTGGACCCTCCCTCACCCTGAGCAGCCATCTCTGCTTGTATCAACATGTACAAAGAGTGCATACGGATCTGCATGGGCCAGTGCCGATCCCCATGCTAACGCCACCACCAGAATGACCATATGCAGAGTTGCCAGCTGGGGCCCCTGCACACCTGAGCCAAGCTGCCTCTGCTGTTTCTGCAAAAGCCCACGTGGAAGCCACTAGCACCCTGCAGTAGCTGATGAGCATGCACCCCGCTGTGCTGCCACTGGCATGTGTGAACAAGGACGGACCCTGCTGTCACTGCCCTACGAAACAGTTTGGCTGGCACCACCAATTGGCACATTGGGACAAGAGGTCCAGAAACACCTCAGTCCCCACAGCATAGTGGGTTCCTAACCTTGAGAAGCCAGAGAAAAAAGTAGAGGACCGGTATCAATCCTGCAAAATTAAAGCATGCACTCCAGGAGTCGTAAGCTGAAACTTGGCCCCCTAAAATCTTCTAGAAATGAAGCCAGTTGACTGAATCTACCACCTTATACCACAATCAAACCCTTAAGGTCATCAAATAGGACAAAAGAAAAAAAAATCCAAAAGTCAGCGACTTCAAAGACTGAAGGAACATCAGCCCACAAAGATGAGACAGAACCAATAAAAGAACTCTGACAACTCAAAAAGCTAGAATGCCCTCTTTCCTCCAAACAACTGTACTGGCTCTCCAGCAAGGGTTCTGAAGGGGCTGAGATAGCTGAAAGGACAGAAAAAGAATTCAGAATATGAATAGGAATAAAGGTCATCAAGATGCAGGAGTACACTGAAACCCAATCTAAGGAAGCTAAGAATCATAATAAAACAATACAGGAGCTGACAGACAAAATAGCCAGTATAGAAAAGAATATAACTGACCTGATAGAGCTGAAAAACATACAAGAATTTCATAATGCAATCACAAATATTAATAGCATAACAGAAAAAGTGGAGGAAAGAATCTCAGAGCTTGAAGACTGGCATTCTGAAATAAGACAGCCAGAAAAATATAGAGAAAAAAGAATGAAAAGTAACAAACAAGACTTCTGAAAAATACGGGATTATGTAAAGAGACCACTAAACACCCATATCAAAAAGACAGGAAGATCTCAAATTAACAACCTAACATAACAAAAAGAATTAGAATTAGAGAACCAAGAGCAAATCAATCCCAAAGCTAAGAGAGAAGAAAAGAAATAATCAAAATCAGAGCTGAACTGAAGGAGACTGAGACATCAAAAGATAAATGAATCCAGGAATTTTTTTTTTTTTTAAATTAATAAAATAGGCCACTAGCTAAACTAATACAGAAGAGAGAAGATCCAAATAAACACGAATAACAACCAACAAAGGGGATATTACAACGAAACCCAGAAAAATACAAATAAATATCAGACAATATTATGAACACCTCTATGAACACCAACTAGAAAATCCAGAAAAAAAAAAAAAACGAATAAATTTCTGGACACATTCACTCTCCCCAGACTGAACCAGAATTAAACTGAAACCTTGAACAGAAAAATTATGAGCTCTGAAATTCAATCAGTAATAAAAAGCCTACCAACCAAAAAAAGGTGAGGACCAGATGGATTCACACTTGAATTCTATAAGATATACAAAGAAGAGCTGGTACTATTCCTACTGAAAGTCGTTTCTAATTCATTCTATGATAAGGCCAGCATCGTCCTGATAACAAAACCTGGAACAGAAACAACAACAACAACAAATTTGGCTGGATGAGGTGGCTCACACCTGTAATCCCAAAACTTTGGAAGGCTGAGGCAGGTGGTTAACTTGAGGCAAGGAGACGGAGACAAGCCTGGATTAACATGATGAAACCCCGTCTCTACTAAAATACAAAATTAGCCAGGGTGATGAATGCCTATAATCCCAGCTACCTGTGAGACAGAGTAAGACTGTGACTGTGGCAAAAATAAATAAATAAAGAACAGCTTAGCCAGGTATGATGGCATGTACTTCTGTCCCAGCTACTCAGAACACTGAGGTGGGAGAATCACCTGAGCCCCGGGAGGTCAGGGATGCAGTGAGCCATGATGGCATCACTGTACTCTAGTCTAGGTAACAGAGTAAGGGCCTGTCACAAAAAAAAAAAAAAAAAAAAGAGGAGGAGGAAGATAAAGACCAGCAATATTATACAACATTTCTCTCTCATTCACCCTTTCTTTCTCAGGAAGAATCTACCAAAATGAGACTTATGAAGAACACAAGATGAAGAAAATCTGACATTTGGCACAAATCAAAAACAAATGAAAGTCCCAGGACAATAGCTGTGCAGTAGGCCTACAGAGCAAACAGCCAGAGTAGTGCAGGAGAATACCACTCCCAGGAGACCTGGCAATCCTCCAAAATATTAAACATCAAATTGTGAGATAACCTGACAAGTTTCACAGTGTAGGAAAAGTGAATTAAGAGGCCATGGGGTCAGGCGCAGCAGTGGCGCATGCCTGTAGTTCCAGCTACTCGGGAGGCTGAGGAGCGAGAACCTGTGGAACCTAGGGAGGGGGAGGTGCAATGAGATTGAAACACTGCACTCCAGCCAGGGGCACAGAGTTAGAGTGCAGTGTTTTTTTTTTTTTTTTTTTTTTTGGTCTCATAAAAAAGGTGACAGGAGGAGCCAGGCACAGGGGCTCATGACCTTAATCCCAGCACTTTGGGAGGCCAGGGTGGGTGGATCACTTGACATCACGAGTTCGAGACCAGCTTGGCCAACATGGCAAAACCTCATCTCTTCTAAAAATACAAAAATTGGCTGGGTGTGATGGCGCACGCCCAGCTACTTGGGAGGCTGAGGCAGGGGAATGGCTTGAACCCAGGAGGAGGTTACAGTGAGCTGTGATCACGCTCCTGCATTCCAGCATGAGACGCTGCCTCAGAAAAAAACAAAAAATGAAAAACGAAAAACGAAAAAGCCAATAACCAAAAAACCAAAAAGCTTTCAAGCCAACATCTTTGATGATCATGGATGAAAAAACCCTCAACAAAATATTGGCAAACCAAATACAGCAGCACATCAAAATGCTTATCTACCACTATCCTGTGGGCTTTATCCTGGGATGCAGGATAAAGTTGCATTCAGGCCGGGCGCAGTGGCTCAAGCCTGTAATCCCAGCACTTTGGGAGGCCGAGGCAGGTGGATCACGAGGTCAAGAGATCGAGACCATCCTGGTCAACATGGTGAAACCCCATCTCTACTAAAAATACAAACCATTAGCTGGGCATGGTGGTGCGTGCCTGTAATCCCAGCTACTCAGGATGCTGAGGCAGGAGAACTGCCTGAACCCAGGAGGCAGAAGTTGCGGTGAGCCGAGATCGGGCCATTGCACTGCAGCCTGGGTAACAAGAGCGAAACTCCGTCTCAAAAAAAACAAAACAAAACAAAACAAAAAAAAGTTGCATTCAATACATGCAAATCAATAAATGCAATTTATCATGTAAACAGAACTAAGGACAAAAACTACCTGATTATCTCAATAGACGCAGTAAAGGCTATCGATAAAATTCAACGCCCCTTTGTGTTAAAAATTCTCAATAAATGGCTGGGAACGGTGGCTCATGCCTGTAATCCCAGCACTTTGGGAGGCCGAGGTGGGTGGATCACAAGGTCAAGACATTGAGACCTCAGTGATGGGCAGCTATCCCAAATCCTAAAAAAACAAAACGAAACAAACAAAACAAAGAGACCATCCTGGTCAGCATGGTGAAACCCCATCTCTACTAAAAATACAAATATTAGCTGGGTGTGGTGGCGGCCGCCTGTAGTCCCAGCTACTTAGGAGGCTGAGGTAGGAAAATCACTTGAACATGGGAGGCAGAGAGGTTGCAGTGAGCCGAGACTGCACCATTGCACTCAAACCTGGCAACAGAGCAAGACTTTGTCTTTTAAAAAAAAAAAAAAACCTCAATCAACTAGGTATTGAAGGAACATACCTCAAAATGGTAAGAGCCATCTATGACAAGCCCACAGGTAACATCACATGGAATGGGCACAAGCTGGAAGCACTCTGCTGGAAAACCGGCACAAGGCAAGGATGTCCTCTTACCATTCCTATTCAACACAGTATTGGAAGTCCTGGCCAGAGTGATTAGGCAAGAAAAAGAAATAGAAGGCATACAAATAGGAAGAGCGGAAGTCAAACTATCCCTGTTTGCAGACAGCATGAGCCAATATTTAGAAAACCCCATAGTCTCAGCACAAAGTTCCTTAAGCTGATAAACAACTTCAGCAAAGTCTCAGGATACAAAACTGACATACAAAAATCACCGACATTCCTGTACACCAACAACAGTCAAGCTAAGAGCCAAATCAGGAACACAATCCCATTCATGATAGCCACAAAAAGAGTAAAATATCTAGGAATAGAGCTAACCAGGGAAGTTAAAGATCTCTTCAATGAGAATTACAAAACACTGCTGAAAGAAATCAGAGATGGCACAAATACATGGAAAAACATTCTATGATCATGAGTAGAAAGAATCAATATCGTTAAAATGGCATACTGCTCAAAGCAATTTATAGATTGAATGATATGCTTATCAAATTACTAATGACATTCTTCATAGAACTAGAAAAAGCTATTTTAAAATTCATATGGAACCCAAAAAGGCCTGGATAGCCAAGGCAAACCTAAGCCCAAAGAACAAAGATGAAGGCATCAATGCTACCTGCCTCTAAACTGTACAGGCCTACAATAACCAAAACAGCATGGTTCTAGCACAAAAACACACATATAAACCAATGGAACAGAATAGAGAGCCCAGAAATAAGGCCACACACCTACAACCTCTGATGTTCGACAAAGATGACAAAACATGCAATGGGGAGAAGACTCCCTATTCGATAAATGGTGCTGGGTAACTGACTAGCCACATGCAGGAGACTGAAACTGGACCCCTTCCTTATATCATACACAAAAATCATCTCAAGATGTATCAAAGACTTCAGTGTAAAACTAAAAACTATAAAAACCCTGGAAGGCAGCCTAGGTAATACCATTGTGGACATAGGAATGGGCAAAGACTTCATGGCAAAGACGTGAAAGGCAATTGCAACAAAAGCAAAAATTGACAAATGGGCTCTAATTATGTGAAAGCGCTTCTGTACAGCAAAAGAAACTATAGACAGAGTAAACAGACAACCTACAGATGGGAGAATAATTTTGCAAACTGGGCAGCTGAAAAAGGGCTAATATCCAGCAACTATAAGGAACTTAAACAAATTTACAAGAAAAAAACAAACAATCCCATTAAAAAGTGGGCAGTGGATATGAACAGCTGCTTATCAGAAGATGACTACATGCAGCCAACAGGCACATGAAAAAAAGCACATCACTGATGATTAGAGAAATGCAAATCAAAACCACACTGAGATATAATTTCTTACCTGTTGGAATGGCTATTATTTAAAAGCAAAAAAAAAAAAAAAAAGATGTCGGGGAGGTTTCAGAGAAAAAGGAACACTTATACATTGTTGGTGGGAGTGTAAACTAAACTACCATGGAAGACAGTGTGGCAATTCCTCAAAGTGCTAAAAACAAAACTACCATTAGACTCAGTGATCCTATTACTGGGTATATACCCAAAGGAATGTAAACTGTTCTATCAAAAAGACACATCTATACATATGTTCACTGTAGCACTATTCACAGGAGCAAAGACATGGAATCAAACCAAATGCCCATCAGTGGTAGACTGGATGAAGCAAATGTGGTACATATACACCATGGAGTACTATGCAGTCATAAAAAAGAGCAACGTCATGTCCTTTGCAGGAACATGGATGGCACTGGAGGCCATTATCCTTAGGAAACTAACACAGGAACAGAAAACCTAATACCATGTGTTCTTACTTGTAAGCAGGAGCTAAATGATGAGAACACAACAGATACTAAGAGGGGAACAACAGATGCTGGTGTACTTGAGGGTAGAGGGTGGGAGGAGGGAGAGAATCAGGAAAAATAACTCATGCATACTAGGCTTAACACCTGAGTGACGAAATAATCTGTACAACAAACCCCCAATTCATGAGTTTACCCATAACAAACCTGCACACGTATCCCTGAACTTAAAAGTTAAAAAAAAAGAAGACAGAGATAATACAGAGAGCAAGAGACAATGATAGGATACGATTAGCATCTTTAGAGAGAGAAGAATATTATATAAATACAGCCAAAATTCAGTTAAAAAAAAAAAAAAAACCCACGTCAAATGCCAAAGTTGAGTAAATGTGGAACCAAAAGACAAAAATATATAAACACAGAAAACAAGATTGGTAGAAAAATCAATTTTAAAGGTACAAAATGCACCTAACAAAAGCTCCAGGAAAAAATAAGAGAAAAAGGAGAGAAGTAATCAAAGGAAAATACAAGAAAAATTCCTAGTTCTTATGGATATAAATCTCCAGAATGAAAGGGCCCACTAGCAGCCGGCACAATGATCAAGAGTAAAAACTACACTACAGGGACATAGTATGGAATTTCAGAATACTGGAAATAAAGAAAATACTTTAAAATTGTATTGGAGGAGAAAGTGAAAATAATGCTTTAGAAAGTCTTAATAAAAACAATTTTCCGTTTAGAGTTCTATATTCAGCCAATCTTTTCTTCAAGCATAAGGTACATATTCTTTCATCAAGAATAAGGGCCAGGTGGTTGGGGTGCAGTGGCCCAGGCCTGTAATGCCGGCACTTTGGGAGGCCGAGGCGGGTGGATCACTTGAGGCCAGTAGTTCAAGACCAGCCTGGACAAGATGATGAGACACTGTCCCTACCAAAAATACAAAAATTAGCTGAGTATGGCGGCACGCAACCAGTAATTTCAGCTGCTTAGGAGGCAGAGGCATGAAAATCGCCTCAACCTGGGAGGTGGTGGTTGCAGTGAGCCAAGATAGGGCCCTGCCACTGCACTCCAGCCTAGGTGACAGAGTGAGACTGTCTCATAACAAACAAACAAACAAGAATAAAGAACAGCTTAGGCAGGCATGGTGGCGTGCACCTCTAGTCCCAGCTACTAGGAAGGCTGAGGTGGGAGAATCACCGGAGCCATGAAGGTGCCACTGCACACCAGTCTAGGCAACAGGATAAGGCCTTATCTCTAATAAATAAATAAATAAATAAATAAGAATAAAGACCAGCAATATTATACAACATTTCCCTCTCATTCACCCTTTCTCAGAAAGAATCCACCAAAACCAGATTTAAGAAGGAAAACATCTAAGGATGCAGAAAATATGACATTCAGCACAATATAAAAACAAAGTCCCAGGGCAATAGCTGTGCAGCAGGCCTAGAGCAACAAGCCAGAACAGTGCAGGAGAATACCACTCCCAAGAGACCTGCCAATCCTCCAAAATATTAAACTTTAAATTGTTAGATAACCTGACAAGTTTCACAATATAGGAAAAGTGAATTAAGAGGCCATGGGGCTGGGCATGGTGGTGGGATACCCCTGCATTCCCAGCTACACAGGAGGTGGAGGCACAAAAATTGCTGAAACCCAGGAGGAGGAGGTGCAGTGAGCCAAGATCGTGCAACTGCACTCTAGCCTGGGTGATAGTCGGAGACATCGTCTCAAGAAAAAAAGGGGATGATGGATATGGCTGGGCACAGTAGCTCACAATCTTAATCCCAGCACTTTGGGAGGCTGAGGCAGGCTTGAGGTCAGGAGTGTGAGACCAGCGTCGCCCACATGGCAAAATCCCGTATCTACTGAAAACAAAAATACAAAAATTTGTGGTGCATGGTGGCTCAGGTCTTTAATCCTAACTAGGTGGGAGACTGAAGCATGAGAATCGCTAGAACCCGGGAGGTGGAGGTGCACTGAGCTGAGATCACACCACTGCACTCCAGCCTGGGTGACAGCGTGAGGCTCTGTCTCAGAAAATAAAGAAAAAGAAAGATGCTCTGGAAGGGTGTGAGTGGCTATAGGTTTTAATAAACTTTGCTAATTTATAAAATGAAAAATTTTAATTGAGCAATATATAAAAAAAGGAAGAGAAAAAAGAAAACTTATCCATCATAATATATTAACAAGTACCATGCTCACCTGTGAACACTATTTATTATAGTTATCATAAAATCATCGAATATGGTTCACTTAAAAATTGAGCTATAACTACATTGAGAGATGCTTAAAAAGAGGGAAAATTTTAAGAAAACTAAAATCCTCATCTTCCTTGATAGAAAATCACTAGGTAATGGCAAAACTTGATGATTCAAGAGACAACTGTATGTATATATGAGTTTTAAAAATGAAGAAATGTGGAAGGAATTATTAGAAAAACAGCTAAACAACTGTAAGTACATGCTTTCAATTTTTTAGCTTGAAAAAACAGGGAGTATATTATAGGAACGTGCACGTGCCCACACATACACACCTATCTCTACCTCTTTCTCTCCTTTACTCCCTCCCTTCAAGAGACTTGAACCCAGGAGGCAGAGGTTGCTGTGAGCTGAGATCATGCCACTTCATTCCAGTCTGGCTGACAGAGTGAGAATCTGTCTTAAAAATAAATAACTAAATATTTGCTTTTAAGAAAATGTGCCCACTTCTGTCTCCAATCTTTTCTTTTGAAGAAAGGTTTACAGTATAAAAAACATGTCTATTGGTATCCACGACAGCAGAAATACTTACTTTTTGGTTGAAAAGTTTTGTCGTCATCCATCAAGTTGCAAGGTCACCTAAGTACCAACACATGACATCAATCACTGTTATGAGTCACTTTAACACCAAGTTTTGAAACATGAAACCTGAGATCCAAAATCTTTGAGTTTCATTTTGATCTCCAGCACACTCACCATATGACTCCAGACAAGACAGTAAGCTAGGTCTGTTTTCCACCCTCTAAAATAAAGATGTCTACTAGTGTGAATTTTGTTAAATTAAATGCATACAAATTTAGTCTTTTTCTCCTACAAAAAACCTACCTTTTGAGTTTGATATGTTTAATACATACACTAGTTTTTTTTTAATTTTTATTTTTTAGAGACAAGGTCTCTCGCTATGTTGCCCAGGCTATGTTGCCAGTGGCTATTCACAGGCACCACTGATCATCACATACCATACGGCCTTGAACTCTTGGGGCCAAGTGATCCTCCTACTTCAGCCTTCTAAGTAACTAGGACTACAGGTGCACATCACTGTGCCTGGCTTAACACTTCAATTAAATGATCATATAAAATATTTATTGGCATAACCATCCTAAAATGATCACTAAATGTACAAGTAGTCTATATAAACAAGTCATATCTACTGCCTATGGTTATAGAGATAGCTTGTGAGGCCCAATGCAGCCCCTAAGGAGTCTCAATTGGTATGTTCATAAACACTCTAAAAAGCTGGCTATCTTTGGATGCCGAGTGGTAACTTCAGTCCAAAGCTGTGCTGTCCAATGAGGTAATCACTAGCCACATGTGGCTACTTCAGCTTTATTAAAAAATAAAAATCCAGGCCAGGCACAGTGGCTCACATCTGTAATCCCAGCACTTTGGGAGGTGGAGGTGGGTGGATCACGGGGTCAAGAGTTCAAGACCAGCCTGGCCAATATGGTGAAACCCCATCTCTACTGAATATAAAAGAAAACTAGCCAGGTGTGGTGGCGCGTGCCTGTAGTTCCACCTACTCGGGAGGCTGAGGCAGGAGAATCGCTTGAACCCAGGAAGCAGAGGTTGCAGTGAGCCCGGATTGCACCACTGCATTCCAGCCTGGGCAATAGAGGGAGACTATGTCTCAAAAAAAAAAAAAAAAAAATCCAGCTCCTCAGTCACTCTAGCCACATTTCAAGTGCTCAAAAACCACAAGTGGTTAGTGGCTACTGTAGTGGATTGTGCAGCCATGGAATTGCTACGGGACAACACATCAAAAGAATACTACCATACTTAGTTCCAGTTTTAAAAATAAACAAATACATAAAATTTCACGGATTCCTTTGGGGAAGTATTGAAGCCTTCTAAAATTATCATCACAAAAACCCTAAAGTCACCACATCAGAATTTTGGTGGTAGGGAAGGAATTGTATGGGGGATTCAGTCGGCTGCCAGAGAAATGGAATATCCAGCAAAGATATGCAGTGGGAATCTTAGAACTCCTTTAATAGCAACTCCAGAGGGTCTCTAGGTTCTGCAACTCAGAGTTGGCATCAAAACAGACAAAAGAGGAAAGAACATTCTATATTTCAGCTACTGATTCGGGTGGGGATACTATGTCCATGTTAACACTGTTCTTCTGCGGGAAAAAATGAATTCTGAAAACTGACTTATGAAACACCTATTGAACACCAACCATTCATTTTTTTGAAGACTGCCTGTATGAATAATTCCTACTTATTTTTTCTTTCAGCTTTTATATACCCAAAATTCAACTATGTTTTAAAAGACTTTGCTCTACAAAAAGTTAAAAATAATAGATTAACATAGTTAAAATGGTAAATAGGGCCGGGCGCAGTGGCTCATGCCTGTAATCCCAGCACTTTGGGAGGCCAAAGTGGGCAGATCACGAGGTCAGGAGTTTGAGACCAGCCTGACCAACATGGTGAAACCCCGTCTGTACTAAAAATACAAAAATTAGCCAGACGTAGTGGTGTGTGCCTGTAATCCCAGCTACTCAGGAGGCTAAGGCAAGAGATTGCTTGAACCTGGGAGGCGAAGGTTTCAGTGAGCTGAGATCACACGACTGCACTACAGCCTGGGTGACAGAGCGAGACATCTCAAAAAAAAAAAAAAAAAAAAAAAAAAAGGTAAATAGTATATGTATTTTGCCGCAATAAAAAACATTTAAATAGTTAATGGATGTCACTTTATAACCACTAGGATGGCTAGAATCAAGATAAATAATCACAAGTGTTGGCACGAATGTAGAGAAACTGGAACTTTTTTTTTTTTTTTTTAGACAGTCTTGCTCTGTCGCCAGGCTGGGGTGCAGTGGCGCAATTTCGGCTCACTGCAACCTCCACCTCCCGGGTTCAAGTATTTCTCCTGCCTCAGCCTCCCGAGTAGCTGGGACTACAGGCGTGCACCACCATGCCCAGCTAATGTTTGTATTTTTTAGTACAGACGGGGTTTCACCATGTTGGCCAGGATGGTCTCCATCTCTTGACCTTGTGATCCGCCCACCTTGGCCTCCCAAAGTGCTGGGTTACAGGCGTGAGCCACTGCGCCCGGCCGAGAAATTGGAACTCTTATACACTGCTGGTGGGAATATGAAATGGTGCAGCCACTGCGGAAAACACTTTGACAGTTCCTCACAACGTTAAACAGAGTTATCACATGACCCAGCAATTATACTCCTAGAGACAGACAATTGAAAACATATGTCCACACAAAAATTTGCACATAAATGTTCATAGCAGCATTATTCACAATAGCCAAAAAGTGGAAACAACTCAAATACCCATCAGTTCAAGAATGGATAAACAAAATGTGATATATCCATACAACTGAATACTATTTGGCAATAAAAAGGAACGAAGCACTGATACATGTTATAATACGGATGAGACTTGAGAACATTATACTAAGTGAAGGAAGACGGTCAAAAGACCGCATATGATTTCATTGATATGAAATGTCCAGAAATGGCAAATCCATAGACAGAAAGTAGAGTAGTGGCTGCATATGGTTGGGAGGGTTGGTGGGAAATGGGAAGTGACTGTTAATGGGTACAAGGTTTCTTACTAGGGTGATGAAAATATTCTAAAGTTAACTGTGGTGCTACTTGCACAACTGTGAAAACACTAAAACCATTGAATTGCACACTTCAAATGAGTAAATTATATTCTATATGAATTGTATCTCAATAATGCGATCAAGAAAATAATAAGCTGGTAGGATATAAGCTTGGGAGTAATGTGGAGAAAGAGTACCAAAAAAGAATCTAACAGAGAGCAAAGCTGTAAGATTCTGGAGTAGAGAGAGAAAAGGAGTGTAGGTAAACATTCAAGTCCTGATGATACCATCTAAACACCTGAAGCTAGCCATGCCTGAAGCAAATTATCCTAAAGCTTTTCAGTTAAGAGAGAAAAAAATTACTCATTTTTGGTTTAATCTACTTTGAGCTAGGTTTCCGGCAACTGTGTTTAAGACTATTGATAAACTCATCAATGTTACCCCATTTTTCAAACCAGGGTCAACAGGCTTCTCAGGAAAATAGATAAATTACAGATTGTGCAAGAGAGCTCTATAACAATATAATTCTTTTTGTTTTGCTAATTTTTGCTATCTAAAAAAATTAACATAAGCCTACTCTGGGGATTCCCTGGGTGACCACCTTATATGCCTAAATAATGTATTTGCACTAAATGAAGAGCAATGACAATATTGTTAGCTATAGAAACGAAGGTACTGAAACGGTTCAAATAAAAAAACCTTGCTATTATATATAATAAGTATGAATTATAGGTATGGAAAACTCAATAGAAATAGGCAGTGACTCTGTTTCAGCAAAATACACATTCACTCAATATATAAAAGTTGATTCAAATGGCAATGGTTTTGTAGTTTTACTTGACGGCTTTGTTTATGGTTGTGTAAGAACTCTAAGAATATTTCAAACATTTTAAGTTCAGGGGTGTCTGTGAAATGTTTTTCTTATAACAAGAAGTAATTGGTATAGTACTTCAAAGCAAGAAACACTGGATTATACCCCGGTTCCTTAGACAATTTCACTGGCATCTAAATGATTCAAACTTCCAAAGTAGGTTTTGGGAACAAATTACATACAATTCAGAAAGAAAACAGAAGCTCTCCATTTTTTCTTTGTCCAAGTTTTTATATTGTGCAAATTATCTTTTTTTCTGAAAGCCTGAACACATGAAGTCCGGGTACATTTTAAGAAGACATTTTATAACTTTATTATTTTCATCCTAATTTATTCATTTTCAACTTTTGTCTCTGTTAATTTTCATACTTCATCTATTTGTAGAAAATAAGTTTACACTAAGATTTGAAACTCATTAGTACAATACTTTGCAAAGTTTGCCTATATTTTAAAACATTTACTTTTATGACAGTTTTTGGATAGGGCACTATAATAAAATATACTTTCTACAAATAAATTTTACTTTATATACAAGGTAAAGACTTTATAGGCATAAGTTTTTATTATCTTTCATATGTAAAAGATAGCCAAGCACAGTGGCTCACACCTGTAATCCCAGAACTTTGGGAGGTCCAGGCAAGTGGATCATGAGGTCAGGAGTTCGAGACCAGCCTGGCCAATATGGTGAAACCCCATCTCTACTAAAAATACAAAACTTAGCCGGGTGTGGTGGCGCACCTCTAGTCCCAGCTACTTGGAAGGCTGAGGCAGGAGAATCACTTGAACCCAGGAGGCAGAGATTGCTGTGAGCCGAGATTGCACCACTGCACTCCAGCCTGGGCAACACAGCGAGACTCCATCTCAAAAAAATAAAAAACAAAAAAGATATAACATGGGGAAAACACTAATGTACAATTACTGGCCTTTTGAAGCCAATCTGTATAGTAAATATTTTATGTAAGTTTCATAAGATATTCTATAATCACTAATTCCTAAAGTAATCTCAAGAAGTATGTATTATTAATTTGCTTTTTATAGGAGCAAAACTTATCCACCAGGGAAAATATCAAATAAGTGCAATGATGGGAACACTGGACATATGGACTGAAAACCTGAGTGGGAATTTCTGGTCTACCACTTCCTGGTTGCCAAATTTATAGGAAGTTTACATAACCTCTGCAAGCCTTAGTTTTTCTATCTGTAAAACGAAAACAGTAATACCTTCCTCACAGTACTACTGTGAAAATTAAATAAAGCACATGAAATATTCTTTAACAGTACTTTGCACTATTTTTCTCAACTTCTCCTTCTTTACCCGAAGTCATACCATAAGTTGATGAGTACGAGCACTTAAAAAAACAAACAAATCTAGTTCACATAAAGAGCTCAATTAGAATGGTATCATAAACTGCATCACATCAGTTCTCAAACTCTTTTGTCCCAGGATTTCTTCTCACTTAAAACTTATTGAGAACGCCAATTAGCTTTGTATTTATATGCATTGGTATTTCCCATATTAGAAATTATTTCAATGCTTTAATTTAAAATATTTACAAGCCCATTACAAGTTAATAAAAATACTTCTAATAATTAAAAAAAAATCTAATGAGAAAAGTAATATTGATTTACATTTTTGCAAATGTTTTTAATATTTATCTTAATAAAAGGCAGCTGGATTCTCTTATCAGTCTCTGGGGAAAAATACTGTATGATCTCACTTACATGTGGAATCTAAAAAACTTTATCTCATAGAAACAGAGGGTAGAAAGATAGTTACCAGAGGCTTGGGAGAGTTCCGGGGTGGAACAGATGGGGAAAAGGAAGATGTTGATCCCAGGGTACAAAGTTTAATTAGACTGGAGGAATAAGTTTTAGTTATCTATTGCACTACAATGTGACCACAGTTAATATTAATAATGTATTGTATATTTCAAAATTGCTAAAATTGAGTTTTAATATTCTCATAATAAAATGATAAATTGGTAAGGTGATGGCTATGTGAGTTAGCCTGATTCTTTCAATACTGCATACATATATCAAAACATCACACTGTACCCCATAAACATACAATTATCATTTGCCAATAAAAAAGTAAACCAAAAAAAAAGAAAAAAAAAAGAAATACTGCTAAAAAAAAAAAAAAAAAACTACTTTGCAGTGAATGAATAAAGTCTACACAAACACTATACTGTCAGGGGTAATTTCTACTGTTCATTACTAGTGATGTTTCTCTGAACATGCAGAGCACTGGGAAAAAAATTCTAGACATATATTTTTGATTGAAATTACAGAGGAAGGCGGTACGTGGTGGCTCATGCCTGTGATCCCAGTACTTTGGGAGGCCAAGGCGTGCAGATCACCTGAGGTTAGGAGTTTGAAACCAGACTGGCCAACATGGTGAAACCCCATCTACTAAAAAAAAAATTAGCTGGGTATGGTGGTGCACGCCTGTAGTCCCAGCTACTTAGGAGGCTGAGGCAGGAGAATCGCTTGAACCCAGGAGGCAGAGGCTGTAGTGAGCCGAGATAGTACCACTGCACTCCAGCCTAGGTGACAGAGCAAGACAGACATCGTCTCAAAACAAAGCAAAACCGGAGGAAATAAATTCTTTTTGAATCATTACTTAAGACAAACTGACTGAAAACTAAGTTTTTATTTATTTATTTTTGAGATGGATTCTCGCTCTGTCACCTAGGCTGGAGTGCAGTGGCACAATCTTGGCTCACTGCAGCCTCCACCTCCCAGGTTGAAGTGATTCTCCTGCCTCAGCCTCCCAAGTACCTGGTATTACAGGTGCCCACCACCATGCCCAGAAAATTTTTGTATTTTTAGTAGAGACAGAGTTTCACCATGTTGGCCAGGCTGGCCTCTAACTCCTGACCTCACGTAATCTGCCTCGGCCTCCCAAAGTACTAGGATTACAGGTATGAGCCACCGCCCCGGGCCAAAACCAAGTATTTTTAAGTTTCTCTCTGAAGCAGGAAGACACAGAAAAAATATTTAGGGTTATGTATCTAATTAGTAAACATAAGTGATAAATATTTATGATCTTGGAAAAAGTTACTTTTGGATAACAAAATGTTTTCTATATAACTTTCCAATATCCCGTCACTTAAAACTATAGTTTACTTTCTATTTTCAAAAATTGCCATTCTGTTTAGGCATTTCACCTGCCTAGTTAGGAGAACAGCAACAAAAAATTCTTGGTATGGTTCTAAACATCCTCTTGAATAAAGAAAAGAAAACAAATGGGAGAGGAGGGTACAGGATTGTATATCCCCTTCCCCTTGTTCTCCTCTCCCCTACTAAAAAAAAGACAAGGCTGAGTAGTAAAACACTGGACTGCAAAAGCCAGACTAAACTAGAAAATCTAACTAGAGAAAATAGGTCGAACAGGAAAACTGAAATTTGAAGTTATTCAACCTAAGAACTTTTCCAATAGATTATTCTTCAACTTTTCAACATGCTTGGAAATAACATTAAAGTATTAAAAAGTTGAAAAACCGCTGGGTGTAGTGGATCACGCCTGTAATCCTAGCACTTTGGGAAGCTGAAGCGGGCGGATCACTTGAGCTCAGGCGTTTGAGAACTGCCCGACCAATATGGTGAAGCCCCGTCTCTACTAAAAAATAAAAAAAAAAGAAAGAAAGAAAGAAAAAAAAATTAGCCGGGCGTGGTGGTGGGCACCTGTAATCCCAACTACGAGAGGCTGAGGTAGGTGAATCACTTGAACCTGGAAGGCGGAGGTTGCAGTGAGCCAAGATGGCGCCACTGCACTCCAGACTGAGCAACAGAGCGAGACTCCGTCTCCAAAAAAAAAAAAAAAAAAGTCTTAATAAAAATACAAAGGAAAAGGAAAAAATACAAAGGAAATGGGAATTGATTAAAACTTTTTAAAATTTTTAAGTGAGCCTCCTTGCTTATTCTCCGTGACCACCTCACTCTCATACAAAGTGAGACATAATATAACAAATTGAACACTGGATGAGGGTCAGAAAGCCTAGGTTTAAGAATTGGTTCTATCACTTCCCAGGCACGACCTCAGTTAAGTTCTGTCCTTGAGGCTGTTCCCTCATCTTCAAACAGTTCTATCAACACCCTCCAGCCCATCTCAAAAGGGGTGCTACCAATGAAATAAGCAAACGCAAAATACGATTATAATGGAATTTACAGTGCTGTAGAAACATCAAAGGTACACAGCCCTAATTTTATAAGCAAATCACTGCCTTTGTAGGCTAAGTAAAGTTTCCACTTAAAGGGACTGAGTTTACACAGTAACCCCCAAACCAGGACACCTCACAAATACTAAGAGCAGACTTTTACAGTTTAAAACTCTACTTCTAGGTTTCTATTTTATGTTCAGTGGCACTAAAAGACATTACAACTCATAGTCCAAACCTGAAAACAATAGTAAAAAAATTTAAGGTCGCAGATTTAAAAAAACTCCACCAAACAAAGAGAATCCCTTGGAAGGTCTCCCGTGCTTGCAGAAGCTGGTTCACTTTACATTTTCCTCTCGAATTTCTCCTTAAAAAGCATGAAAACCTGAGAGAAGTTGAGAGGAACTCCCTCCACCTCTAGAGCAGGATTCTACCTCAGCATAATTTGTTCCATCCCTTTAAGTAAAATCTGCAAACTTCCCTGTTAGAAAAATAGTGGATTTAACTCCACGTTTCTCCTCAGGGCTCTTATCCTCTAGACAATAACGGATTGGAGCACGATTTCTGTGACAGAGAAGGGAAGTCCCTTTGGCCAGAACAAGGTTGTGGGCATGGAACGACCGGTCCCCTGTGTGGAGGGAACCTGGGCAGAAAGAAGGGGTCGCAGGATCTCTGACGCCGGAAAGTTCGGAAGCCCCTCAAGTCTGTTTTCGTTTGACTGAAGAGACTTGAGGGTGGGCGGGTCTCCGTCAAACAGCGGTATCGACCGTACGAAAGACCAAGGGGAGTTGCCGCCAGAAAGAAAAGCCAAAACCTGATGGGAAACAGACCGGCAAGACTCCGCAGGTGAGAAGGCGGCCGCAGCCGCCGCGGCCCGCGAAGCTACAGCCCGCCGCGGCCCGCCAGGCTCTACCTCCAGAAAACCCTCCCCCTTCAGGGCCCGGCGCAAGATGGTGGCCCACCAGCTACCGCGCCGCCAAGCCTGTCCCCTCCCCCGCACCCCCGTCTACCCGCGCCGGCTTACAGACCCTCAGCCCGCCGCCCTCAGAACCGCCCTCTGGGGAACGCTGCCTCGGCCGCTCCACAGAACCACTGCCTGCTTCCGCGCGGCACAGGCGGGGGCGGGGAACGCTTACCGACAGCAGAGCAGATCGGCCTGACTGGGGTGCGGAGAAGGAGGAGGAGCGCGAAAACCCCGGGGAAACGCCTCAGCAACAGCGACTCCCGCGGAGACTTCCAGCGCAGAACTGGCACCTCAGTCCC
Source organism: Sapajus apella (assembly GCF_009761245.1). Classification (NCBI taxonomy): domain Eukaryota; kingdom Metazoa; phylum Chordata; class Mammalia; order Primates; family Cebidae; genus Sapajus; species Sapajus apella. The sequence continues at coordinate 978,684 of NW_022437055.1, forward strand.
GGGGAGGGGTATATAACTGCGCGCGCTGCCTCATGGGTAGACGCCGACTCCACCCCCTGAACGTCCGGCGCCTTTCCTAACCGACACGGACGGCGGGTACTACTTGTGCAGCTACTTTACTCACCATCGAAGGTCACGTGAGCAAGGGCAATGGACCAGCGTGCACCTCTTCTAAGCAAACCTTCCGTTTAACCTGTGGTTGTCTTCCCCTCAAATACGCTGTATCTGACCACATAGAAACATGAATTCTGGGTCTCCCTTGTGTGTGAGAGTTAAAGATACTGGAGAGAGAGATATATATATAGTTGTTTTTTTTTAAATACTATACTTTAAACACATCTCAAAATACTATTTTTTTTTTGAAACGGGGTCTTGCTCTGTCACCAGGCTGGAGTGCCGTGGCGCAATCTCGGCGCACTGCAACCTCCGCCTCCCGGGTTCAAGTATTTCTCCTGCCTCAGCCTCCTGAGTAGCTGGGACTACAGGCGTGAGCCACTACTCCCAGGCTAATTTTTTGTATTTTAGTAGAGATGGAATTTCACTATGTTGGCCAGAATGGTCTCGATTTGCTGACCTTGTGAACTGCCCGCCTAGGCCTCCCAAAGTGCTGGGATTACAGGCATGAGCCACCACACCTGGCCACCACATTTTGTTTTAAGCATATGGTTTTGCTTGTCTGTTACTTCTAATTGCTGTATGGATGCCTATAGTAGTTATGAAAGTGCTAAGAAAAAATGCATTTATGGCCAGGCATCGTAGGTCATGCCTGCAATCCCAGCATTTGGGAGGCCGAGGTGGGTGGATCACCTGAGGTCAGGAGTTCAAGACCAGTGTGACCAACATTGTGAAACCCCGTCTCTACTAAAAATAAAAAATTAGCTGGGTGTGGTGGCACATGCCTGTAATCCTAGCTACTCGGGAGGCTGAGGCAGGAGAATCACGTGAACCCAGGAGGCAGATGTTGCAGTGAGCCGAGATGGCGCCATTGCACTCCAGCCTGGGCAATAAGAGTGAAACTCCATCTAAAAAAAAAAAAAATACATTTACAGGAAAAACACTTGCCAAAATACTGCTTACAGAAACATTTTCTATATATTGTGCTTTGAACTGTAAAAGTTCCCTCTCCCAATTTTCTCTGCAAGGTTTATGGCAGTACTGGTTCATCTCTGGCTCTCGTTTTTTTTTTGAAACAGAGTTTCGCTCCTGTTGCCGAGGCTGGAGTGCACAATGGCGGGATCTCGGCTCACCGCAACCTCTGCCTCCCGGATTCAAGCAATTCTCCTGCCTCAGCCTCCCTAGTAGCTGGGATTGCAGGCATGCACCACCGCCCAGCTAATTTTGTATTTTTAGTAGACATGGGGTTTCCCCATGTTGGCCGGGCTGGTCTCGAACTCCTGACCTCAGGTGATCTGCCCACCTTGACCTCCAAAAGTGCTGGGATTATAGGCGTTAGCCACCGTGCCCGGCCGGTTCATCTCTTAAGAGTTGCCGAGACTGAAAATATCCTGTGACTCACATAACACATACATAAACGCAGTCACTGAATCCTACTAATTTTTTTTTTATTTGAGTTAGTTTCTTCTTTCTTATCTATACAGCTATTTGCCTCTGACTCTGAAAATAAGCTTTGCAGGAAAAGACAGGGAATAATCAAAATAAACAGAAAAGTGAAAAGTCCCCAAATCTTGGAGCATGTATAGTTGGTCCCTGCTTCTGGTCAGGGTGATAAAGTCCATGCACCTTCTCCTTTGGTGCCAGCAGGAAATGTAAAACTAGCAAATCTACAGCCTGCATGACTCTGCTTTTGGCACCAGTGCGAAATTTAAAACTGGTAATTCTCCAGCCTGTCTCCTTCTTTGGCATTGGTGGGAAATTTAAAACTGGCAACAAAAATTGGTGCAGTTGAGAAATTTAAAACTTGCAAATCTATAGCCTGTGCAGCATTTTCCCCAGCCCCGCTTCGTAGACTAGACACTGTAAAGGCCCATCCAACTTCCTCTGCCTCTTTCAAGCCAGCCCAGATCTGTTTGCAGCACCCATCCCCCCACTCCCCTACCCCCACTAGTTTCCTGGGTAATAAAATTTCTCTCAAATACTCTTGGCATATCTAGGGTCATGAGTGTTTACATCCAACCTAAAATTAGGAGGAGGGAGGATCAGTCTGCCTCAGTAGCATGACCAGAAAACACTCACACACCTAATTTTCAATCTAACTTATTTTTTCCTGAAAAATATCGCCAAGAAGACCAGCAAGCTCTAGTCAGTTGACTTTTTGCAGACTCTAGTCAGCAATTTTCTATCAAAATGAAAATTTGAGAAACTAAATAATAATAATTAAAAGGATGTCTGGTGAGAATGGAATTAACACATGGGAAATTGTTTGGGTGAGTTTTGTCTATTCTTAAAACTCCTCCCCAGGCTTGTAGAAAACCACTCTATATCAGTTCTCTTGACTAACTGGCTGTATGTTCTTTTTTATTTTTCAGCACTTCCAGTAAATGAGGGCTTACTCCTGTATAGCTTTTTCTGACAATTTTAAAAATTGAGACAAATTCACATGAAAAAAGGCTACCATTTTAAAGTGTACAATAGAGTGATTTCGTATATATATTTACAGTATTGTGCAACTATCACCACTAATTCCAGAACATTTTCATTACCTCCCACCAGAAAACCCACAAACCTATTAGTAGCCGCTCCTAATTTCCTCCTATTTGTATCCCCTCACCAATCCTTAATTAACTTTTCTTATCTATGAATTTGCCTTTTCTGGATATCACGTAAATGCAACCATGTAGTTTTTCATGTCTAGCTTTTTTCATTCACCATAATGTTTCTAAAGTAGGTTCATCCATGTTGTAGCACATATCACTTCTTTCCTTCCTTCCTTCCTTCCTTCGTTCCTTTCTTCCTTCCTTACTTCCTCGTTTCTTTCTTTCTTTTTGATGGACTCTTGCTTTGTCTCTCAGGCTGGAGTGCAGTGGCATGATTTCCACTCACTGCAACCTCCGCCTCCCAGATTCAAGTGATTCTCCTGCCTCAACCTCCTGAGGAGCTGGGATTACAGGGTCCCACAACCAAGCCAAGCTAATTTTTGTATTTTTAGTAGAGATGGGGCTTCACCATGTTGACCAGGCTGGTCTTGAACTCCTGACCTCAAGTGATCCACCCGCCTCAGCCTCCCAAAATGCTGGGATTACAGACATCAGCCACTGCACTGGAGGCCACTTCATTTCTTTCTATATTGCATGATATTTCATTGTACAAATATATCACTTTCTGTTTATCCATTCTTCAATTGGTGGACATTTGGGTTGTTTCTGCTTTTGGGCTATTATAAATAATGTAGCCATGAGCATCAGTGTACTAGTCTGTTTCACACTGGTATTAAGATATTATTTGAGACTGGGTGATTTATAAACAAAGGAGGGTTAACTGACTCACAGTTCTGCAGGGCTGGGAAAGCCTTATGAAACTTAAAACCATGGAGAAAGAGGAAGCAGACACCTTCTTTTTTTTTTTAATTGTACTTTAGGTTCTGGGGTACATGTGCAGCTCATGCAGGATTGTTGCATAGGTACATACATGGCAAGGTGGTTTGCTGCCTTCCTCCTCCATCACCTATATCTGGTATTTCTCCCCATGTTATCCCTCCCCACCCCCACAGTCTCTCTCCTAGTCTCCCCCAACTGACCACAGTGTGTGATGCTCCCCTCCCTGTGTCCATGTGTTCTAATTGTTCAACACCCACCTATGAATGATACCATCCAGTGTTTGATTTTCTGTTCTTGTGTCAGTTTGCTGAGAATAATGGTTTCCAGATTCATCCATGTCCCTATGAAGGACACTAACTCATCGTTTTTTATGACTGCGTAGTATTCCATGGTGTATATGTGCCACATTTTCTTTATCCAGTCTATTGTTAATGGACATTTGGGTTGGTTCCAGGTCTTTGCTATTGTAAACAGTAGCAGGCACCTTCTTTACAAGGTGGCAGGAAAGAGAGTGTGTGTAGGAGAAAATGTCAAACACATAAAACCATCAGATCTTGTGAGAACTCAGTCACTGTCATGAGAACAGCATGGGAGAAACTGCCCCTATGATCTAATCACCTCCCACCAGGTCTCTCCCTCAAAACCTGGAGATTACAATTCAAGATGAGATTTGGGTGGGGACACAAAGTCTAGCCATATCAATTGGTGTACAAGATTTTTAAAAAAGCTTTATGAAGGCCGGGCACAGTGGCTCACACCTGTAATCCCAGCACATTGGGAGGCCGAGGTGGGTGGATCACCTGAGGTTGGGAGTTCAAGACCAGCCTAGCCAACATGGAGAAACACTGTTTCTACTAAAAATACAAAATTCGTCGGGCGTTGTGGCACATACCTGTAATCCTAGCTACTTGGAAGGCTGAGGCAGGAGAATCGCTTGAACTCAGGAGGTGGAGGTTGCCGTAAGCCGAGATCATGCAGTTGCACTCCAACCTCGGCAACAAGAGAAAAACTGCATCTCAAAAAAAAAAAAAAAAAGCTTCATGAAGATAATGTTCACATAAGCTACAATTTATGCACTTAAAGTGTACAATTCAATGGTTTTTGGTATAGTCACAGGTATATGCAACCATTACCACAGTTAGTTTTAGAACACTTTCATCACCCTAAAAAGAAAATCTGTGCACATTAGTCACCATATCCTTAACTCACCGCACCCTTCCTACCAGATACTCTCCTGCCCTACACAACTACTAGTCTACTTTTTGTCTGTGCAGATTTGCCTGTTCTTTACATTTCATATAAATGGAATTGTATAATATACTGACTTTTGTGACTGGCTTCTTTCCCTTAGCATAATGCATGTGCTTCTTTCCTTTTTGTGGCTGAATAACATTCCATTCCATGGCTATAGCATATTTTATTTATTCATTTGTCAGTTGATGAACATTTGTGTTGTTTCAACTTTTGGGCTATTATAAATAGTCATGTGCAAATATTTGGGTGAAAATATATTTTCAATTCTCTTTGTTATATAACTAGGAGTGTAAATCCTGGGTCATATGATAACTATAATTAACTTTTAATGGACTGTTAAACTTTTCCACAGTGGCTGCACCATTTTTTCATTCCCACTAGGATTTATTATGATTCCAATTTCTCCACAACCTCACCAACACTTGCTGTTTTCCATTTTTGCTTTTGTTGTTTTGGTTCTAGCCATCCTAGTGAGTGTAAAGTAGTACCTTTGTGTCTGCTGGCTTTTGATTTCAGAATTTCTGCCACTTCCTACAGTCAGTTTACTGGTCCTGGGTTTCACCCTTTGATCTGCTGTGGTGGGCCCACTTGTTCTCCATTCAACCTCCATGTTACACAGGAACTGGGAACAGGTCAGGGAAACTAAACCTCAGATCTGCCATCTGCCTGAGCCTGAGGCATTCTCATTTTTATTTTGATATCACTGTGCTTTAGGTTGGTACACAGAAGCCCAATAAACAGCCTCCTTCTAGAGCAAGATGGCATGGGTGAGGAGTTGGAGGAGGTAAAGGAAGAGAGGAATGAGGGGAGAGGATGAAGGAAAGGATGGGAGATGAGGATGAGAAGGGATAGAAGGAAGGAGAAGAGATAAGAAAGGTTGGAGAGGAAGGGAGAACTATCCACCACCTGAAAAAGTTGAACCCTTTCCTCTAGTTCCATTTCCAGTTTCTTTCCTGGCTTGAATTTGGGCCGAGCCCGATGCCCAAGGTAGGTGTTCTGTGTACATCTATCAGCTATAATGTTCCCAAGCACAGAGCAGTTTGAAGCAGGTCACAAAGGAATATTTATTGGGCTGTCCAGGCAACATCAAGAAGTGGGCTGACAGATTATCTGTGCTTTCAATTTACTCTACTTATTATTATTATAAAAAACATCTGTAAGATTGTTGTTTTGTTTTCTTTTTTCTCAGTAGGAGTATGGATCTTCAGTGGCTTTTGGTCAGCTCATTCTCCTTCTGAAATATGGAGACAATTTGGAAGTAAATACATAAAGTGCTGAATCCCTAGTCATATGCCCTCAAAAGTAACATTGGCAAAATGTTAAAACTAACTCTTGTTATCTTAGCTGGGCATGGTGGTAGGTGCCTGTAATCCCAGCTACTTGGGAGGCTGAGGCAGGAGAATCACTGGAACTGGGAGGCAGAGGTTGCAGTGAGCCAAGATGGCACTACCACTGCTTTCTGCCTGGGTGGCAGAGTGAGATGCCATCTCAAATAAATAAATAAATAAATATCCCTTCCTATCTGGCATTCAAGAGCACACATCACTTCCCTACATTCTGCCTATCCACGCAAACTCTAAGTCCCCTCAACTTTCCTTGGCCGGAATCTAAAAGTCTAAAAATGCTGGAGTTGGCCCCTACTCACTTTAGAAGAGCTGATTGTAGATATCTCTTCTTTACTTGTTCAGTTATGTCACGTTGGTAGGTTGAAATTTGCCATGGTGGGAGTATTAACACAACAGAAAATCAACAAACACTGCTAATGAGAGCTGGATTACCAGCATAAACCACTGATTGAATTTTATGGCTTCAGTCTCTATGGTCTAATGCTTAAGTAAATGTGCTTCAGAAAGCTCCTTATATTCAGCAACTCCATGTTTACATTTTGAGCTCTCCAAATATTTTTTGAAGAAAAGTTTCCACTGATATGAAATAAATGATAAACATTTGAAAGCTATTGTTCTAGGCCAAGCCACCAATTTTAAAGATATGTTCATGGAAACCTAGAAAGGTTAAAATAGTTATTCAACATCACACAAGGGATGAGAGGAAAAATGCAGGGCAAGTACTAGAACCTAGGTTTCCTTAATCCCCGCCTAATGCTCTTCCCATCTGTACTTAATAATACTGCATTAAATGTTTCTTGTTCTATTTCTCATCCCAGCAAAAATGAATATGTCAAGTAGTCTGTCTAATAAAATAATAAAAATTCCCAGGAATGTATGTTTATTATGAGTGGGGCCTTCTAGGGAATATGCCCCCTCAGAACACTTCAGTGAATGGAAGGTATTCACTTTAATGAATAGAAGGAAAGAAAAGAGGGGTAGGCGTAGAGATACTGGATATATGCAAATGACAAAAACTGTGGATAAAAATTATACTGCACTTACTGTGTGCAAAGCACTGTTCTCAGTACTTTATAAATATGAAATATTTCATACAACAACTCTATCAGTAAAGTACTCTTATTACCATCCCATTTTACAGACGGCACAGAGATGTCTAAAAAATTGTTTGTTGTCACAAAACTGGAAAGGGGTAAAGCTAGGATTTGAACCCAGGTATTCTGGTTCTAGCATCTGGCATCTTAGCCATTATACTATCCTGTCTCTTTAGGTGATCAATAAATATAGGTTGAGTGAATGAATGAATAAGTGTATAAATAGCATGAGATACCAAGATTGGAGGTTTTGGAGTATGTCATAAATAACAGAGGGAAGCTGGGCACGGTGGCTCACGCCTATAATCCCAGGACTTTGGGAGGCTGAGGTGGGTGGATTGCCTGAGGTCAGGAGTTCGAGACCAGCCTCACCAACATGGTGAAACCCTGTCTCTACTAAAAATACAAAACATTAGCTGGGTGTGGTGGCGGGGTTGCACTCCAGACTGGGTGACAGTGCAAGACTCCGCCTAAAAAGATAAAAATAAATAAATAGATAAATAACAGACGGAATATCACACCATGCTGTCTTCATGTAGAACCAAATATAAGTGAAATAGAGTAAGTAGCCGGTAGAATGTATCTCCCAGGAAGAAAAGTCACTCCTGTCAAAGGTCTTGGTGGAAGAGATATGCTTAATCATCTGGGTCTCTAAGATTTCAATTAAGACCTTTCTATGCCTCTCTCACATTTTTGATTAAGCCCCTTAGTGGTAGAGGACTCTTGAGCTAGTCATGAGGATGATCAGGCCACTTATATAATTTCTAGGAAAAGAGAATTTTCACAGTCCTCTGATAACTGTATACATAGATTGACTTAGCCTTTCAAAGTGAGAAGTTTAAGTGTATGTAATCAGTACTTTGCATTATGCTATATGTTGGAAGAAAGGCATAAATAAGTATACAATATCGATGCTTCTCTTATGGCATTAACAACTATTGGCAAGTTAGGCCCAAGACTCCAGAAATGATTAGTGAGCAATGCAAGAACATGTACAATCAAGTATTAACTCTGTGTGGTCAAGTACAGAAAAAAATTCAGAGAAATGGAAAATTATAACAGATGGAAGTAGACATGGAAAGCTTGTTCTTAAGCTTGAGTTTAGACTAAGCAGGATCTTGAAGGTTGAATACAATTTAATAAGGCAAAGAAGAGACATTTCAAGTAAGAGTAGTGACAGGAGAAAAGGTAAGGAGACAGAATTGAAAAGAATGCTTCTGTGAGACCAGTCTGATTAGAGGAAATGTGTATGAGCGAGGCAGGTGAATAGGGTCTGGAGGCAAGGAACCTAAGGCCATTTCCTGATGACTTCCTAGAACTAAATTGAAAGGAAAACCCTAACTTTCCACGCCTAAGTAACAAAAGGACCAGAGGCTACTCCCTTTGTAAACCCTCACCTTTTCTGCGCAGCAGATGGAAAATTGAAAGCGCCTCTGATTGGTTGCTTTCTGCAACCAATGGAAAACCTCTAGGGGATATTTGGACCTGAGAAGATTCTGTATCTGGAGCCCTTGAGCCACTGCTCAGGCCGGCTGCCACACTGTGTGTACTTTCATTTTCAATAAATCTCTGCTTTCATTCTTTTGTTGCTTCATTCTTTCCTTGCTTTGCTGTGCATTTTGTCCAATTTTTTAATAACGTTGGCCGGGCGCCGTGGCTCACACCTGTAATCCCAGCACTTTGGGAGGCCAAGGCGGGCGGATCATGAGGTTAAGAGATCGAGACCATCCTGGCCAATGTGGTGAAACCCTGTCTCTACTAAAAATACAAAAAAGTCAGCTGGGCGTGGTGGTGAGCGCCTGTAGTCCCCCCCTACTTGGGAGGCTGAGGCAGGAGAATTGCTTGAAACCAGGAGGCGGAGGTTGCAGTGAGCCGAGGTTGTGCCACTGCACTCCAGCATGGTGCCTGGTGACGGAGTGAGACTCTGTCTCAAACAAAAACAAAAACAAACAAACAAAAAAAGTCAAGAACCCTGGACAACTTGCAGTCAAGACCCTCTACCGGTAACATATTTTGGGAAGCCGGCCAGGAGAAAGCAGGCCCAAAGTTTCGGATTTATTTTTCTCCTTTCCCGTTTTACATAGAGGGAAATCTTTCTCTCTGTCTCTTTTCCTTTCCAACTCAGGGGCCTCAGTGGACAGCACTTAAGCACGCCGACAACTGCAACTTTCTGGCCAGGGCTACTCTCTGGTGAAACTGAAAGGCTTCCATGTGGAAGTGCCTGACTGCCACCATCTGGTTTGGGTAAGGGATCTGAGTCCTTTCCTTGTTCTTGTTTTTCTGAGTCCTATTCCTTTTTTCCTTTTTATGAGTTATTTTTCTTTTTTCATTTTTCAATCTTTCAGCTACTGTTTCCTAGTAGCTCTTTGGTAATTGAGGGGAACTGGCGGGGGCCACTTTGTTGTCTGAAGGCTAGGGAGTAAACAGGGATCGCTGTCCTGTCCAGAAGGGGGAAAGACTCTATCATTTTCCATTATAGTTCCTGATCCCTATGTGTGAAGGGATTGGCAGCGGCAGTTCATCCAGGGCGAACTAACACATTTCAGGCGACTTAAACCTCCTTTCCTTATGCTAAAATTTTCCCTTCCCCCGACCCAACTGGCTAAGGATAGAAAACCCACCTAGGTATGCCAAAAAAAAAAAAAAAAAAAAAAGGTTATACAAGTCAGAGGGTCAGGTCATGTCCTAGATGGTCTGTGGGGGGTGGAAAGGGGAATTCATGAAAGGGAATTTATTATTGCCTCAATTGAGAGTGTCAAAGGGTTGCTTTAAGTGAGGTAGAAAAACCTTAAGGAAAGTTCATAGTAGGTCCTCAGTGGTGGAGGGAACCATTCCAAAGCGGTGCCACCACACATCAAAGGTCGGATGCCTGACAGACTAAGCTGGGGTCCTTAAGGGGGGATGCCCTCAGGGAACCTAGTCTGGGCCCAGAATTTTTCCCTGGGGACACCTGGGTAAAATTTGGGTCACTTAATAAGCCCTCCACTTTTCAAAGTCCTCTTCTCTTTTCCAGATCACTATGGGCAACTCTCAATCTATTCCACCTGATTCCACTGTGGGCAGCTCCCCACCTATTCCATGTGATTCCCTGCTTGGCTACATCATCCACTGTTGGAATCAATTTGACCCTGACAATCTAAAGAGAACGGGTATAATGTTTTTCCGCATACTGTCTAGCCCCATTATGAGCTGTCCAGCCCAGACCAATGGGCAGTCAATGGTAGTTTAATTATGACATCACCCTGCAATTAGACCTGTTTTGCAAGAGGCAGGGCAAATGGTCAGAAATCCCATATGTATAGGCTTTCACAATCCTATAACAAAACCTAACAATATGTGAAACTCACAGAACCCACCCCCCAAAAGGAAAGTTCTAAGGCAGAACTAGATATTATAGATGACCCCCTTTTACAAGGGCCACCTGTCTCTCAGGGTGAACAGTGACCACCCCCATGTAGCCCCTTGCCAAGTGTTCCTGAGGCTAAAACCCAGGAGCAAACACCAGGGACCCTACTAAGTCCCCCTCACACTCAGAAGGGAACACCTTATTCAACTCTCAGTCCTGCTACCTCTTAGGGAATTAGCAGGAGCCAAGGGGTCAGTCCTTGTGCAGGCCTCCTTCTCTATAACTGATATACTACAATGTAAGGAAAAGCTAGGAAACTATTCTCAGAATCCTAGGAAATTTGCAGATGGGTTCCAAACTTTGACCTTAGCCTTTGCTTTCTCTTGGAGAGTTGTTCAATTCATTCTAGCAACCTATTGCACCCCCTCAGAAAAGGAACAAATCCTTGAGGCCACCCACCAGGAAGCGGCCAAATTATTCACCCAAAACCCTCAGGGCAATCACCCGGGCCCAGGCACAGTTTCCACTACTGATCCTAATGGGGTCTATAACACTCCTGTGGGAATGAGCAACCAGGCTAAATTTCTTGAGGCTCTCCTTGGAGGAATGAGAAAGGGAATAAGTAAAGCAGTAAATTATGATAAAGTAAGGGAGATTATACAAGGCAGGGAGGAAAACCCAGCCATGTTTTATGGTAGGCTGGAGGAAGCCTTTAAAAGATATACTAATCTGGACCCTTCCTTTCCCAAAGGCAAAATATTAATGGCACAGCATTTTATTAGCCAGTCTGCCCCAGACATTAGATGTAAGCTCTGAAAGCTACAAATGGGGCCACAAACTAATCAAAATCAGCTTCCTGATACTGCCTTTATGGTGTATAACAACTGTGACCTGGAGGAAGGAAGAAAGGGAACAGGATAAAGAAAAACGGCAAGCCAAAATTATGGCAGCCATCATTGGCAATGCTCTGAATGCTCAAAGAGCATCTAAGGGAAACCCAAAGGGCCATAAGGATAATGCCAGCAAAGGCTGTTGCTTCAAATGCAGGAAAAATGGGCATTGGGCAAAGGAATGTACTAAGCCCTGGCCAGGCCCCTGCTGTCAATACAAAGGCACCAGCAATGCCCCCTGGCCCTGGAGAATTAACTGTCCCTTCTCTCACCAAAGGGCTCAGTCAGGCAAAACTCTAGCATTGCAAAAGGAGGAATTAGATGAAGACTTAAGGGGCTGAGATTCTTTTAAACCACCGTTGTCCAGGAACATTTTACTGGGTCATCACAGGCAGCCCCTGTGTACTGAGGAGCCCCAGGTAACTCTGGACATCACAGGCACCCAAATTCAGTTTCTTTTCAATACAGGGGCAAATTACTCTTTTCTTATTGTTTATGCAGGAAAACTTTCCTCCCAGTCCATAAGTGTTATGAGAATGGAAGGGAAGCCACAGACAAGATATTTTATTTCTCTTTTGATTTTTCAATTTGAGACAAATCTTCCAGCAGGAATTCCTAATAGTACCAAGCTGTCCAATACCTCCGTTGGGAAGAGGTATTGTGGATAAAATAGGGACACTACAATAATTTAATCATCACCCAGTGAAATTGCTAATAGTCAAAAATACAGACAATGTCCTAGACCACATTAAAAAACAGGTTAACCTGCTGGCATGGTAAACTAGAAAACTAGGCAAGGCTAAAATGGCAGTGCCAATCAAAATACAGCTTAAAAACCCCAGCTAGGGCCAGGTGTGGTGGCTCACACATGTAATCCCAGCACTTTGGGAGGCTGAGGAGGGTGAATCACAAGGTCAGGAGTTTGAGACCAGCCTGGCCAGCCAACATGGTGAAACCCCGTCTCTACTAAAAATACAAAAATTAGCTGAGTGTGGTGGTGGGCACCTGTAATGACAGCTACTCAGCAGGCTGAGGCAGGAGAATCGTTTGAACCCAGGAGGTGGAGGTTGCAGTGAGCCAAGATCATACCATTGGACTCCAGCCTGGGTGACAGAGCGAGACTCCATCTAAAAAAAAAAAAAGCAATAATTAAGGTGTATTACTTACTCATGGGCTCTGTAATTCTCCCTGCAATACCCCCATCTTGCCCGTTCTAAAACCTTCAGGGGAATACTGGTTAGTACAGGACCTCAGAATAATTAATGAAGCTGTTATCCCTGTCCAGCCATTGGTGGCATATCCATATACCCTCCTGGCTTAGGTGCCAGGGGATGCAAAATGGTTCTCAGTCTTAGACCTAAAAGATGCTTTCTTCGCCATGCCCTCGGCCCCAAAGTCCCAATATCTTTTTCCCTTCAAATGGGAAAATCCTAATACCAGGGAAAAGCAACAATACACTAAGACGGTGCTCCCACAGGGCTTTTGGAAAAGCCCCCATTTCTTTGTCCAGACCTTAGAGAGGGGTCTGAGGGATCTGCAATTGGAGAATGAGAGTATACTTCAGCATGAGAATGAACTTTTTGTGTGTAGCCCAACCCAGGAGGTTTCTCATCAAAATACTATAAAAACTTTGATTTTCCTGAAGACAGGAGATATCAAGTGTCCAGAAAGAAGGCACAGATTACCCTTTAATGAGTCCAATATTTAGGGTATGTCTTAACACCTGGAGCCCGACAAATATTCCCAGAATGAGTGCAAGCCATATGTGGTTTGGGGGCCCCCCACGCCAGGCAGCTGCTCATTCTTTTGGGGAATGGCCAGGTTTTGCAGAACATGGGTACCAAATTTAGGACTCAGGGCAAAGCCCCTATATGAAACAACAAGAGGGCCTGAAAATCAGCTAATGGAATGGACCCTGGAAATGAGAGGAGACTTTGCTAAGTTAAAACAGGCTCTCGCCCAGGCTCCCACTCTTGATATCCCAGACCTAACTAAGCCCTTCTCTTTGTATGTAGTAGGGAAGAGGGGCATAGCTGTGGGAGTGCTAGCCCAGAAATTTGGATCAGAACTCAGACCAACCGCCTACTTTTCAAAGAAGTTGGACAGAATGGCCTTGGGGTGGCCAAGTTGCCTGCAGGCAATATCAGCCACTGCTACGTTAGTAGAGGAAGCCACTAAAATCCCGCTGGGCCAACCAATGGAAGTTCTAGCCCCTTATCAGGTAAAGTTAGTCTTAGAGATAAAGTGACACATCTGGATGACGGGAGAAAGGATAACCAAATACCAGGCCATCCTCCTAGACAATCCAGATGTAATCCTTAAAATCTTTAACATTCTAAATCCAGCTTCATTGCTGCCCACAGGCCCAATAACTGATCATTCCTATGAGCAGGTCATTGCACATATGTTAGCTGGCCTCCTTTAAAAGATCAGCCTCTCCCAGATCCTGAGGATGACTGATTCACAGATGGCAGTAGTTTTGCATCAAATGGGGAGTTCCAAGCTGGATATGCAGTAGTGAATAATAACACAATTATCAAAGCCCAGCCACTGCCCCCTTGCACATCAGCACAAAAGGCTGAAATCATTGCTCTTACTCGAGCATTAGTGTTGAGACAAGGGAAAAACTTAACATCTATACAGATTTTAAATATACCTTCCTTGTGGTTCATGTTCATGCTACAATCAGGAAAGGGGACTACTAACTAGCAAACACTCCCCCATAAAACATGGGCCTGAAATTCTTTAGCTATTGGAAGCAATATACCAAGGCTGTAGCTGTAATCCAAGGCCGTAGCTATAATCCATTATAGGGGGCATCAAAGGGGCTTAACCCCTATAGCACAAGGGAACAGAAAGTCTGATAGAGAATCCAAAGCCACAGCCCTCAGGGTGCAATCCCAACAGATCCTAGCACTACTGCCTTTCTATGATTCCCCAGTAGAACCTGAGTATACTACAGGAAGAACAGTTAAAGGAACAAGGGGGACAAAAACAAGGATCCTGGTGGCATATGGGGTCAAAAATATATCTCCCTCAGACAGCCCAGTGGAAAGTTATAAAAGCCCTGCATGTCTCCTTCCATGTTGGGAGGCATACAACTCTGGCCATGGTAAATAGGCTCTTTACTGGGTCTAACGTGGCTTCAGTGGCTAAGCAGGTCTGCCAAGCCTGCTCACTGTGTGCACTTAACAACCCAGGAAACAAAATGTCTCCTCTAAAAGAACCAGTCCAGAGGAGAGGAACCTATTGAGGGCAAGATTGGCAATTAGACTTCACCAATATGCCAGCTTGCAGAGGATATAAGTTTTTGTTAGTGCTAATGGATACCTTTACTGGTTGGGTCAAAGCTTATCCTACCAGAACAGAAAAGGCTAATGAGGCTATAAAGCTTCTCTTAAAATAAATAATCCAGGGCCGCGGTGGCTCATGCCTGTAATCTCAGCACTTTGAGAGGCTGAGGTGGGTGCACCTGAGGTCAGGAGTTCAAGACCAGCCCAGCCAACATCGTGAAACCCCGTCACTACTAAAAATAACAAAAATAAGCTGGGTGTGGTGGCTCGCACCTGTAATCCCAGCTACTCAGGAGGCTGAGGCGGGAGAATCGCTTGAACCCAAGAGGCGGAGGTTGCAGTGAGCTGAGATTGTGCCATTGCACTCCAGCCTGGGCAACAACAGCAAAACTCTGTCTCAAAAAAAAAAAAAAAAAAAAAAGAATCCCTTGGTTTGGGTTACCTTAGAGCCTCCAAAGTGATAATGGCTCATCCTTTATCTCCCAAATAACTCAAGGGGTTGCTAAGGCTATTGGAATCAAATACTATTTACATTCAGCATGGAGGCCTCAATCCTCTGGGAAAGTAGAAAGGGATAAGCAAACTCTAAAATGAGTGTTAGCTAAGCTATGTCAGGAAACATCAGAAGCTTGGGTCAGCTTACTGCTAAGGGTCCATAATACCCCTACAGGAAAAATTAATGTAAGCCCATATGAAATGTTATACAGAAGGCCATTCTTAACTAATGATGTAATTACTGATCCAGAAACAGACAGTTTAGTAAAATACCTAGTCACATAGGACAATTTCAGCAGGCTTTACAAAAAAAGTTTGGAAGGCTCTCTACACTGGGAACTAATCAGCAACCCCAAATCAGACCAGGAGATAAAGTACTTGTTAAAACATTGAAGGAAGATCACCAGATCAACAATTACAACCCGAAATGGAAGGGATCATTTTCAGTAATACTGGCCATGCCTTCTATGTTAAAAGTACTAGGATTAGATAATTAGATATATCTTTCAAGGGTCAAACCAGCAAAACCCAGAAGCCCTGGGGGAACCTGAAGTTCCCATCAGCCACTACACCTGTGAACCTGTAGAAGCCCTGAAATACCTGTTTAGAAGACAGCCAAAATGCCTACCAACTTTCCTTGGTATTTTTGTTGCATAGTAGTTACTGTAGGCTGGATAATAGTAGCCATTTTTAAAAAAACGTTTGCAGTTTAATTGCCTTCTTCCAAACGGATGGAATTACTACCTTTGTAGTAATTAAGCAGAATGTTTTAATACATTTCTATAACAAACGTTCTTGACAGCATAGGTATCCAACCCCATAGTTCCCATTAAATCTTTTAATTGAATTCATTTCCTCTTGCATAGAGACCATCGAGCTTCAGATGCTTGTGAAACAACGTTTCCAGCCAGTTCCAGGTGAAGACACCACCCCCAGCCATCAAGAAGCCACCTGGTCTCCACTAGACAGAGTAGGACAAGAGTTCCATGATCTCCAACAGGTAGGGACTATGCTCCAAGTCAGCGTGAAGCAGTTACAGAAGAAAGACTGTCAGTCTCTCTGCCTCCTATAAAGATTTATGGGGATCACATCTTTCGGGGGAGATGAGGCAGGAGAATAGGTTCTGGAGGCAGGAAACCCAAGGCAGTTTCCCATTGACTTTCTAGTAATAAATTGAAAGGAAAACCCTAACTTTCCCAACTAAGTGACAAAAGGACCAGTGGCTACTCCCTTTGCAATCCCCTATCTTTCCTGCATAGTAGATGGAAAACTGAAAACACCTCTGATTGGTTGCTTTCTGCTTTCTGCAACCAATCAGACTGATTTCAGCCAAGTGTTTGCACAGGAGTGTGACCTTTGTAATTTCACTTCAGCCTCTGATTGCGGGCCACCACTTCATTTAGGAGGCGAACCCAAAGTGGCCAATGGAAAACCTCTAGCAGGGTATTTGGACCTGAGAAGATTCTGTATCTGGAGCCCTTGAGCTGATGCTCAGCCTGCTCCCACACTGTGGAGTGTACTTTCATTTTCAATAAATCTCTGCTTTCATTCTTTCATTGCTTCATTCTTTCCTTCCTTTTCTGTGCATTTTGTCCAATTCTTTGTTCAAAACGCCAAGAACCTGGACAACTTGCAGTCAAGACCCTCTACGGATAACACGAGTGGTATGGGAAATGAGTTTAAATACTTACTCATTTATTCATGTACATAATCATTCATGCAGCAAATGTTTATTGAGCACCATGTCACATGTTGGGAATACTGAGATAAATGGGATACAGTCTCTGCCTTCAAATTGTTTACATTCAAGTGGTGAAAAAGGGTTCACAAACATATACATACCATGATAGAAGTAAGCTCCACGTGGCCTCCTGCCTCAGCCTGGACTGAGTCATATTTCATTTAAATGCTCTAGTTTCACTTTGGCTACATCTACCTTCTTGGACTCATATTTCAGGACCTACATTGTGAATTGGTTTCTTTCAGGATAAATTAGACACCAAAGGTCCATGATACCATCTGAAGAAGAAGCTTGATTGGTAGAAAATACAAAAGCAGTTGTTTTTTGTTTTGAAATGGAGTCACGCTCTGTCGCCCAGGCTGGAGTGCAATGGTGCGATCTCGGCTCACTGCAACCTCCGCCTCCTAGGTTCAAATGATTCTCCTCCCTCAGGCTCCCAGGCACGTGACACCACTCCTGGCTAATTTTGTAGTTTGGTAGATACGGGATTTCACCATGTTGGCCAGCCTGGTCTCGAACTCCTGACCTCAGGTGATTTGCCTTCCTCAGCCTCCCAAAGTGCTCGGATTACAGGCGTGAGCCACCGTGCCCGGCCACAAAAGCAGTTTTTAAATTTCCATATAATGTAGCACTTTTTTTCTGAGAGTCCTTCCTCCCCTCTTTTATTTTTACTAAGAGCAAATGGGAATATCGAACAGGTGAATTTTGAAATGTAAAAAAGAAATTACAATTCTATTTTACTATATATCCTCAAGCAAGTATAGCCAAAGGAGGAGGGATAAGTAACAGTAAATGTTTTATCTCCTAAAAATGCTTCTATAAATCATTCTACTGAAGAATCTGACAGATTCTTGACTGTGAGAAAAGAAAGGCTAACAACTCTGATGATAACATAAACTCAGATCAGATATGGGCCCAATTGTTGTAATCGTCCATCCATAACCTGCTCAGATGACAAGCCCTGTTATTAATAAAGTGCACTGTACTACGAGTACATTGCCCTGTGCTCTGCTTATCTTTGTAGAAACAGTAATTGTCTAAAACAATGGCCTCAATAAAAAAATATGTTATTAGTTGCGTAAAGATTAAAATAATTTAAACTTATAATAGTTGTTTGTGAAGGATTAAGACATGAGTGATGCTGTACAGAGTTGATAACTCAGCATTTTCTTTTAAGATGGAGTCTCACTCTGTTGCCCAGGCTGGATTGCAATTGTGCCATTTTGGCTCACTGCAACTTCTGCCTCCTGGGTTCAAGTGATTCTCCTGCCTCAGCCTCCCAAGTGGCTGGGCTTACAGGTGCCTGCCACCATGCCCAGCTAATTTTTGTATTTTTAGTAGAGATGGGTTTCGCCATGTTAGCCAGGCTGGTCTTGAACTCTTGACCTCAGGTGATCCACACACCTCGGCTCCCAAAGTGCTGGGATTACAGGCGTGAGCCACTGCACCTGGCCAGCATTGTTGTTAAGTTTGTTTCCATTCTGGTCCCTGTTAGAGAGCCATAAATTTCAAGCCACGTCTTGTGGGAGAGACAAAGTTACCCCAACAGAATGCAAGTTCCATGAAGGCAGGGAACCATGGCTCATTCACCAATATCTACCAAAGACGTAGTGCTTGGAATAGAGTTTAATATTTGTTGAATGAATGGATAAATAAATGGGAATATACAAAAGAAATGGGACAAGTTTCAGATTCAAGCCAAGTCATTTTTAGAGTTTCTCCAGGATGGGATACAGAAAATTAAGGTGGAATCCAATCTCCAAGGCATTGGGACTGTTAGGCAGTAGGGAAGAAGAGATGGAAATAGACCTCAGACAAGTGGCTAAGGATACCACATGGTACTTTTACATCCCAGAGTATGACAGAGAATCCTTGTGTACAGAATCCTGGTAGTAAACAATAAAGCATGCTTCTGGTCCTTGCCTTCCCACTCCTACTCCTGCCTCACCTAATTGGATTCGAAAGGGTTCTTGCATCTTTAAATCTGGATTCTCCCAGAAAAAAAGAAAAGAGCGTTAGATCTCCTCTGATTCTCACTAATGGAGTGAAAAGTAGAACAGCATGCAGGTGTGGTCCAGGGACCAGTGTGAGGGGCTAGGACAAGAACAGGGTCAAGGATCTGTCAGGTAGAGAGATAGAGAGCTAGGTCTTGAAATGGAAGGGGGATTACCTCTCTTAAAATACTGAAGAATCTGGGCAAAGATAGACCAATTGAAAGGTGATGAAGAGGAGTAGATACAGAAACATTTTGCAGTAGGGGGCCTATGTACAAATATGTTTTAAGAGGAGGAGAGAGAGGGTGAAGAAATTTGGTTTTAAGGTTCTAAGTCACAGCCATTTTTCCGTATTTCTTTCTGGCAAAATTTGGTGTTGTTTGGAGCCTACCCTACCACATGCTCTGGGAAAGTGATGAGGTGTGGATTTGATTAGTTTCATTCTCCTTACAAGGAATTAGTTTAGGATAGATGTGTGATAGTTTTGCCTAATGGGACCCAAGGATAATTCTGCCAGAGGTCTCTGGAAAGGGCTTCCCTTCCTTTGTTGAGAGATAGAGATAGAGATAGAGAGAGATATGTGAGAAAGAGAGAAAGAGAGAGATGAGAGGGAGAGAGAGAGAGAGAGAGAATGAATCATAGGTATAGAAGGTAGTATCCCTTTTCTTTTCTAGGTGCTCCCGTTTGTATCTGACACCAAGTAATGCTGAAGCCACGTTACAGCGATGACAGGAAGTAAGAGGAATATTACTACACACTGCAGGTGGCAAAGCAGAAAGAAAAAATTCACTTGGGTCCTGATGACATCCTTGGCTTACTCGATTGACCTGCCTTGGAACCATCTTTCCCCAAACTTATTTTATAAGGGATACTAATGTCCTGCCACTCATCCTTGCAGACAAATGTGCTGAGGCCCTGGAATTCCTGCTGTGCTGGACCACTGTCCCTTCTCGGGGCTTTAAGTGCCACCCAGAGCCTGGGGGCAGAGAGAGGCGGGCAGGCTGGACCCTAGCTCCTCTCTTGGGGCCAGATAGGTGTATTTCACTCCCCTAGGAAAATAGTTTTCTGCTATCATGTATGATGCTCTTTTATTATGAAACTAATGTTAGTTGTGGGTTTTTGTAGATATTCTTTATCAAGTTGGGTAAGTTCCCCTGTATTCCTAGTGTACTAAGCACTTTTATCATGAATGGAGGATTAAATTTTGCCAAATGCTTTTTCAGTATAAATTTATATGATCATATGATTTTTCTTTTTTAACCTGTTGATATAGTTGGAAATGTTGCATGATCTTTAAACGCTGACCCAGACTTTCATATGTGACATAAATCCCATTTGGTCATGCTATATAATTCTTTTTATACATTGTTAGATTCAGTTTGTTAGTATTTTGTTGAGAATTTTGCATCTAAGTTCCTATTAGGTACTAGTCTGTAATCTGTAGTTTTCTTTCTTTTTTTTTTTTTTTTTTGTACTGTCTGCCTGGTTTTGCCATCAGGGTAATGATGACCTCAAAAATAAGTTGGGAAGTGTTATCTCCTATTTCGTTTTCTAGAGGAGATTGTGAGAATTGGTGTTATTTCTGTTTAGATATTTGGTAGAAACAAAACCATCTGAGCCTACAGATTTCTTTTGAGGTTTTAAATTATGAATTCATGTTTTTTAATAGTTATAAGAGTATTCAGATGATTTATTTTGTCTTTGGTGCATTTTGTCAGTTTGTGATTTTCAAGCAATTCATCAACTTCATCTAGATTCTAAAATATACTTGTGTAGAATTGCTCGTATTATTCTCCTCCTGACCTTTTGGTGTCTTCAGCATCTGCAGTGATATTCCCTGTTTCATTTTGATATTGGTAATTTGTGTCTTTCTTTCTTTGTCACACTTGCTAGAGGTTTGTCAATTTTATTGATCCTTTCAAAGATCTAGCTCTTTGTTTTATTGATTTTCTTTATTTTCTGTTTTAAATTTCATTGATTTCTGCTCTTAGACAAAGGCCTTTTGGGAACTCACCATCTAGCAGCAAAAACTTGTGTAACAAATAATTATAATTGTATGATCTTATTTACTTGAAATGGCCAGAAAAAAAATCTATAGACACAGAAAGTAGATTAGTGCTTACCTGGCATTGGATATGGGCATTAACTGTGAATGAGGCCTGAGGGATTTTATTAAGGAGATGAAAATGTTCTAAAACTTGATTATGGTGATGGTTATACAACTTGGTAAATTTACTAAGAGTGATTGAATTATACACTTGAAATGGATGAATTTTATGATGTGTAGTTTGTACGTCAATGAAACTAGAGAAAACAAATAATAAGAATATAATATGAATAAATGCAACAGTAAAACCATGTAGTTGTCTTTGCCCCCTCTAACAGCCAAGGAAACAGAGGACTAGTTATGATAGGGTTAGCATATGAATTTAGTCCTATTGTGCCAAGATCAGTCATCGGCTGAGGCAATAATAAGAGACATAGACGTATATAGCAGGAAATAGATACCCTTCCCACAAGTGAAGGTTACCCCTCTTTCAAAATGATCCTCACCCAGAGATGCAGAGATTACCCCAAGTGGCAATCCCACACATATACTGCCAGTTGTACAAGCCAGCTAGCCTCTGGCAGATGCTTTGGCTTGATCAGTGTTCTTAGTTTCAAGCAACAAATATCAATTCTGAGTGATTGAAGTATGAAATAAATTGGACAGCTCACAGAATCTTGTGAAGGTTGAGAAACAAACTCAAAGCTCTGTATCCAGGAGTGATGCCCCAAACCATGCTGTAGATTCAGTCCAGTGAGAAGACTGATTTAACTAATTCTACTGAGTGTCCTGGACTCTGCCCCTTCCTCTACCAACACTACTGCTCTGGGAGATCAATTTGCCCACAACTGTGGCTGTAGAAAGAGAGAGAACTCACTGCTATCCTAGCTTTTATGTGACTAGCTCATAACTCAAATTCCTATGCAGGTTTTTTGATTGGTAGAGTGTAGGCCATATAACTAAATCCAGGCTGTATGGGAAGCTGGTAAATTGAGTATTTGACACCTTCTATCAGCTTCTATAGTGGGAACCATGCTGAATTTTCCTCAAGATTCATATGTTGGTCAAATCTCTAGATGCAGAAAGTGAGTTCAAATGTTGGACAGTAAACACACACACACACACACACACACACACATAGAGCCCTTTCCACTGCAGCCTTGCTCAAACTGTAGGAGTCTACAGACCAACAGGTTTGACATCAACTGGAAGCTTGTCAGAAATGCAGAAACTCTGGTCCTGCTCTAGATTTTCAGGATCGGAATATGCTTTTCCTTTTTTTTTTTTTTTTTTTGAGATGGAGTTTTGCTCTGTCACCCAGGCACCCAGGCTGCAGTGCAGTGGCGTCATCTCAGTTCACTGCAACCTCTGCCTCCTGGATTCCAGCGATTCTCCTGCCTCAGCCTCCCGAGTAGCTGGAATTATAGACGCATGCCACCATGCCTGGCTAGTTTTTTGTATTTTTAGTAGAGATGGGGTTTTACTGTGTTGGCCAGGCTGGTTTTGAACTCCTGAACTCAGGCAATCCACCTGCCTTGGCCTCCCAAAGTGCTAGGATTACAGGTGCGAGCCCCTGTGCCCGGCCTTTTTATTCTTTTTGATGCTACTTTTTTGGGGTGGTAATGGATTTTTTTTTTTTTTTTTTTTTAGATGGAGTCTCGCTCTGTTGCCCAGCTGGAGTGCAGTGGTGAGATCTCAGCTCACTGCAATCTCTGCCTCCCAGATTTAAGGGATTCTCCTGCTTCAGCCTCCTGAGTAACTAGACTACAGGTGCACGCCATCATGCCCAGCTAATCTTTGTATTTTTAGTAGAGATGGGGTTTCACCATGTTGGCCAGGATGGTCTCAAACTCTTTATCTCGTGATTCGCCTGTTTCAGCCTCCCAAAGTGCTGGGATTATAGGAGTGAGCCATTGAGCCTGGCTGGGGTGGTAATGGATTTTTAAACAGCCTTATTGAACTATAATTCAAAAACAATACAAATCATCCATTTAAAGAGTAGAGTGCAATGGTTTTTGCATATTACATTATTTTAAAAAATTGTGGCAAAATATGTGTAATATAAAAATTGCAAATTTTGCATTTTAACAATTTAAGGTTACAATTGAGTGGCATTAAATGCATTCCCATTGTAACATAACCATTACCACTATCGATTTCATAACTTTTTCATCTCCCCAAACAGGAAGTGCAACTGTTGAGCTATTGCTCCCTGTTACCCTTGTCCTCCAGCACCTAATAAACTGTATTATACTTTTCCTATATATAAATTTGTTTATAATGGATACTTCATATAAGTGGAGTCATACAATATTTGCCTTTTTGTGTCTGGCTTATTTCACTTAGCATAATGTTTTTAAGGTTCATCTATGCTATAGTATGTATTAGTATTTCATGCCTTTTTAAAGCCAAGTAATATTTTATTGTGTCACATTTTGTTGATCCATTAATCTATCAATGGGTACTTGGGTTGCTTCCACTTTTTGGCTATTGTGAATAACCACTGTTATAACCATGGGTATACAAATACCTGTGTAAGTCCCTGCTATCAATACTTTTGGGTAAATATACAGTAATGAAATTGGTAGATCACATGGTAATTATACATTTGACTTGAGAAACTGCCAAGCTGTTTTCCACAGCAGTTACACTATTTTACTTCCCCACCAGTAATGCACAAGGGTTCCAATTTATTTACATTCTCCCCAACACTTGCTATTTTCTCCTTTTCGTGAATAGCCATAATAGTAGGTGTGACGTGGCATTTCATGGGGTTTTGATTTGCATTAGAATGATGTTGAACATCTTTTCATGTGTTTATAGGACATGTGATATCCTTTTTGCAGTAGCATCTCTTTGAGTCTTTTGTTCATTTTTAAACTAGGCTGTTTATCTTTTTGTTGTTGAGTTGGGGAAGTTATTTCTATATCCTGAATACTAGACTCACACGAGATATATAATTTTCAAATATTTTCTCCCATTCTGTGAGCAGCTTCCTCATTTTCTTATTACTTACTGGGTACATAATGTTATTCTTTGATGATGAAAGGATTTGAGGCGGTGGTTGCACAGCTTTATAAAACTAGTAGATGGCCTTTTAAATGGTGAATTGTATGTTAGCTGAATTTCACCTTAATAAAAATAAACAAGAACACCAGCCAGGTTTAGGGAAATCTTTGCATTTACCAATGTTAAAAGAATAAATGTAAACAAGTTTTTTGCCAGGAAATCCCAGAAGTGGGAAATTCTTGCTAGCTAGAGGAGAATAGTGAGAGTTCAACTGTGATTGGTGTGTGATTAACTGAAGGGTTTGTTATTAAACTAATTTTTCCATCATATTATTCCTTCTAGTCCCGAGTGAACAAAGATTTTATAAAAAATACACTTGTGGGAATAATATTTTCTCATTGAAAAAGGCACATGCAGCTGGGTGTGGTGGCTCACGTCTGTTATCCCAGCACTTTGGGAAGCTGAGGCAGGTGGATAATCTGAGGTCAGGAGTTCAAGACCAGGCTGACCAACATGGTGAAACCCCATCTCTACTAAAAACGCAAAAATTTTCTGGGCATGGTGGTGGGTGCCTGTAATCCCAGCTACTTGGGAGACGGAGGCAGGAGAATAGCTTGAACCCAGGAGGTAGAGGTTGCAGTAAGCTGAGATCGCACCATTGCACTCCAGCCTGCATGACAAGAGTGAAACTCTGTCTCAAAAAAAAAAAAAAAAAGTAAAGAAAAGAGCACATGCAAAGGCCGCATTAGAGCATGAAAAAAATGCACTGTTATAATGTCAAATGATTGATAAATTTCATTCCAGCTCCCATTTTTTGAGTGTCTAACTTATTAGCTGAATAGTGTAGAAAGATGCTTGGCAGCCCCAATCTTCAGTGAATTCATAGTCTAATGAGAAAAAGGAAGTATAAAATATTCTGGGCAATAATAGATAAGAAAAATTTCATAGCTAGGTACTGTAGCTCATGCAAGTAATCCCAGCACTTTGGGAGGCCAAGGGAGGAGAATCACTTAAGCCCAGGAGTTCAAGACCAGCCTTGGCAACATAGTGAGACCCTGTCTACAAAAAGTACAAAAATTTAGCTGAGCATGGTGGCATGCACCTGCAGTCCCAGCTACTCAGGAAGCTGAGGAGGGAGGATCGCTTGAGCCTGCAAGATCAAGGCTGCAATGAGCTGTGATTGTGCCACTGCACTCCAGTTTGGGGAACAGAGTGAGTCCCTGTCTCAAAAGAATAATTTTTTTTTCACCAGTCAGTCCCACTGCAGGAGCTCTCATGACTGAAGATTTGGGCAGATGGCTATTTCTTCCTCTGAGTCAGCATGTATGGGAAGGGTAAGAAGCTGGCTCTCCATTATTCTTAAAAAAAGGCATGAATCAGATCAGATTACATGTCTCCTCCTTTTCTCAGGATTTCCCTATAGCTCTGTCACTGAGCTGTAAAATATTACCACTGGGATGAGGCCTTAAAAGTTACCTAATCCTGGCCAGGTGTGGTGGCTCATGTCTGTAATCCTAGCACTTTGGGAGGTCAAGGCAGGCGGACCACCTGAGGTCTGGGGTTTGAGTCCAGCCTGGCCAACATGGTGAAATGCTGTCTCTACTAAAAATACAAAAAAAAAAAAAAAACAAAAAAAAACAGCCGAGCATAGTGGTATTCACCGGCAGTCCCAGCTACTCAGGAGGTTGAGGCAGGAGAATTGCTTGAACCTGGGTGGGTGAGGGGGCAGAGGTTGCAGTGAACCGAGATAACATCACTTCACTCCAGCCTGGGTGAATGAGTGAAACTCCCTCTCAGAAAAAAAAAAAAAAGAAGAAAAAAAGGTATCTAATCCTGCTTATTTCATACTTGGGTCTTTGTTAATGAAAATGACCAATGGGCTTGTATCAGAAACACTAAATTACAAGTAAGAAAAAAGTCAAATCCCTCCGACCTAACCAATAAAAGTAGACCTGGGTTTAGAACCTGTTTGATTCAGAGGCTCAAAAATGGCACCAAAGTCAGATTTCTTTCTGCCTGTGTTTTCTTGATGTCTGCTTTCTTTCAACTTGGCTCTCCTTGTGGTTGAGATATGGCTGCCCACAGCCCCAAGTTTCCTTGTTTCTTTGGGCACATGAAGAGAGGGTTGCCTCTTAAACTCCTCCCAAATATGAAAGAAAAACTACTCCCAAAGCCTGAACAAAATCAACCAATGGCAGGGAATGGGACTATGCTGATTGATTTAGATAGGAATTATGCTAATTTGCTTATTTTAGAATTATAGTTCCAGGGGTGAGCCAGCGCAGGGATGTGACACTAAAGAATGTGGGATGGCCACCAAGAAAAGAGAGGTGAATATTGGGGTGGCTACCACAGGGTCTTGGCTTAGCCATTGGCAACATCATGGAAACCCCCCCAAGATACAATTGCCTTCTCCTGCTGGACAACTCTTGCTGGTAAAGAAGTATTTCCATATTTTCCATGGAATCCAACTCTGAGTTCCGATAGCTCTTCCTGACATGTTATTGCCCTCAGATGGTGGCTGCTTCCTTCAATTTATTGCTTTGGATGTGCTTTGCCTTCTTTCTCAGCAGTGTCTCTTCTGCCTGAGCTGTATAGATCTTTTCTGCATCCAGTGACCCCAAAACGGACTGGCTGCCACTGGAGAAATCCTTGCTTCCATCCCCTAATTGAACAGAACTGAAATTTAATTGCATTGCCTTCTCTATTGCACTTGAGGGCTCTTCTTCAGGCCACATTCAGAACTTGTACCATAGTCATTATGTGACAGAACCTGCCTGAACCTCCTCTGTAAACTAAAACGTCCCAATCCGTTTCCGAAGACTCGTTCCACTGTGTGATTCTGTGGCCCCGAATCGGGCTCAGCACCGAATTGGAGGAACCGCAGCCTACTCCTCGAGGACTACTACAATCTTTTCTTCCCCTAACACGCTCAACTTCAATGCTTAGTGCAGAGCAGCCTCTCCCGGGCCTGAGCTCCCAGTGTTTAGCACGGCTGGCTCAGGGACTGCAGCCAGGAGTAGCCGGGGCAGCTGATCCAGATGCGTCCACAGCTATGTCCTGTTCTGGCTCTCTTTCAGGGACCCAGAAGGGATCCAGAAGAGAGGGAGGAAGGAGGCTCCATGATGCTCACTGCCCCACGCTCTCTAGGAGGCCCGGCCTCCACTGTCCCAGCTGGAGGGCCTGCCCTGCTTCCCTGGGTGCCTGCAAGGTTCTCTCTGCCATACCTCCTGCCTATCTCCCACCACTGAGGGCTTTGTCCTGCGGCCTTGTAGTGGCCCCTCCATTTTTCCGCCAGCTCTTCTGCGCTGCTTCACCCGGCTCCTACTTTCTCCGCTCAAGTGGTGGGAGCGAACTGAGCACTAAGGGGTTAAATAGGGACTTTCTCCAGGTTTAGAGGGCACCCAGTGGGGAGCTGGGTCGAGCTTAGTGCTGAGACCACCCCAAAGAAGGGAAGCTCTTTTCCGAGGGACTACCAGTCCAGCCCTGGAAGAAGGGGCTGCCAGCCAGAGAGCCGCTTCCCCTACTCGGATCTCAGAGTCCATGCGGTCAATGGAGGGGGAAGCCTGAGCCTACCATTCCAGCCAAAGAGAACTTTATTTATTTTTGGACACAGAGTTTCGCTCTTGTTGCCCAGGCTGGAGTGCAATCTTGGCTCATCGTAACCTCCACCTCCCAGGTTCAAGCGATTCTCCTGCCTCAGCCTCCCGAGTAGCTGGGCCCGGCTACTTTTTTGTATCTTTAGTGGAGACGGGGTTTCTCCATGTTGGTCTGGCTGGTCTCGAACTCCCGACCTCAGGTGACCCGCGCACCTCAGTCTCTCAAAGTGCTAGGATTACAGGCGTGAGCCACTGCGCCCGGCCACCCAAAGAGAGCTTTAATATGGGTGGTTGGACACTGCGATGGGACGGCAGGCAATTGCGGGCTGCGGGGCGAAGGGAGGATGGTGTTGGTTTGGGTGGAGAGGCGCTCTGGCCCCACGCCCCAACTCCTGCGCTCCTTTGTACTGCCCCTCATCCAGAGTCCCCTCTTCGTGCAGGAGTGCAGTGGGGTCGTGTCCCGGGTCACGAGCCTGCGGGCTCAGTGTTCGGTTCGAGCCGGCACCCAGGCTTCGGAGCGCTAGTGCGAGCGGGTGGCTTCGACCCCGGAGTAAGTCAGGTTATCTTGGCAGCTCCAAGGCTGATTAGCCGCAGACAGGGCAGCAAAAGTAGGCGGCGGTCAAGCAGGGAGAGGAGGACTCTGGGAGAGAGCCGGACTAGTTGTCTGCGATTCTGCTTTTCTTTCTTTCTTCTTTCTTTTCTTTCTTCCTTCCTCTTTTTTCTTTCTTTCCTTCCTTTCTTTCTCCCTTTTTTTTTGATGGAGTTTCACCCTTTTGCCCAGGCTGGAGTGCAATGGTGTGATCTCGGCTCACTGCAACCTCCGCCTCCTGGGTTGAAGTGATTCTCCTGCCTCAGCCTCCCGAGTAGCTGGAATTACAGGAGTGTGCCACCACATCTGGCTAATTTTGAATGTTTAGTAGAGACGGGGTTTCACCCTGTTGGCCAGGCTGGTCTCGAACTCCTGATCTCAAATGATCCGCCCACCTCGGCCTCCCAAAGTGCTGGGTTTACAGGCATGAGCCACCGCACCTGGCCTGATTTCTTTTTAATAACAAGTCCTGGACCTCCAGAGGGGAGCTTTCCGACCCCTGAGGCCTAGCTGGGGACGTCGAGGCTGCAGCGGCTTCAAACAAGGCACCTGACAGAGGTAAGCTCCCTGAAACTTTGTCAATTCTAACGTTGCTGAGCCCCGGATCACTTCAAATCTCCGCTGGCCGCTGCGGTTCCTCTAGGCGGAAGCCAAATGGACCCCTCACCTGACCCAAGCCCCCGCGCCTGGGAGCTCGCGTCGCCGCGGGGTAGGGGGCTCCGGGAGAGGGCAGTGGCGCGGCCGCGACATTTGCGAGAGAGGCGGCGAGTTCGAGGACTGCAGTGTGGCTCCCAGCAGAGCGGAGGAATGCGTGGGCGAACCCACCAGGAGCAGGCACTGAGCTCTCTAGTCTCCCGCTTGCTCTGCTTTGAGAACGGCTGGGGCCCATTGGAAGTCAGCTTAGTGTCCTTTATCTTCTTCCTCTTCTCCAACGCCCTCCCCCAGCTCTCCACTCCCCACTTTGGGCTTGGATGGTGTCTCACTGAGCCCTTCTTCTGCCTTAGGGCCTGCTAGAAGTGGCCAAAGGTGAATTCCCAGCAACAGGGCCTGGCCTCTAAAGGGACCTACTAGGAGCTGAGGGACTTACTAGGAGCTGAGCGACCTGCTCGGCTTTAGTGCAGTGTGAGAACTTGCAGCAGCATCTTGGAATTCTGGTTAGGCTTACAAAAAATTTACAAAGAAAAAAAAAGGGGGGCAAAAAAAGTCGATGTGGAGATTTAGGCAGCATAAATTCCATCTGTTTTGAGCAGTAGTTCTCATGTGCTTAGAGTCCAGTTTCTCCGAATTGGACATCTGAACTTTGATATAATATCTTGACTTGCAGATTTAAAACGTTAACGCTGGAGAGGTCATTTGATTTAAGCACTTAAAAGAGTAAGAGTGTAATCATGAGCCATCCTCTGACCCTGATGTTTTTTAGGGATTTGTAGTTTTATTTTTAAAAAGAACATTTACATTTTTCAACATCCCTTTCTGTTCCCCTCCCCAAGATCTGGTTGATAGAGTTTGTGGTACCTGAAAGATGTCAGTTACAAGAAAGCCAGTTCAAGACTCGTATTTTCAGCCCTTTCAACTGGGCACTTTTATTTATTTATTTTTATTTTTATTTTATTTTATTTTTTATTTTTAAGACTGCTTTGGGATTTTTCTTGACATGGGAAATAATGTAATGACTTAAGAATATCAGCTGAGAGCAAAGGGCCCACTCACTGCCCTTACTTTGAATGGGTTGAATTTTGTTATTAACTGCTGGTAGGAGGCAGGACATCTGCTCTATAGAGTAATTGTATATAATGAATTTTTACTGTATTTAGTAGTTTCATTGGACACAATTTTTACTGCATGTGTCTAAATGTAATGAGATTCATTTTATTCCAAAGTGAAGATGATGGGCAAAAATGTACATTTTGAACTAAATAATCTTAGACTCTTTCATGTAAGTGGTTTTCCAGAAGAGAACATAACCAATATTTTCAAGTAGTCTTCGGAAATAGTATCACTGGCTGGGCATGGTGGGTCATGTCTGTTGTAATCCCAGCACTTTGGGAGACCGAGGTGGGCAGATCAACTTGAGGCCAGGATTTCAAGACCAGTCTCACTAACGTGGTGAAACCCTATCTCTATGAAAAACACAAAAAATTAGGCCAGGCGGGGTGACTCACACCTGTAATCCCAAAACTTTGATAGGCTGAGGTGGGCAGATCACCTGAGGTCAGAAGTTTGAGACCCACCTGGCCGACATGGTGAAACCCCATCTCTACCAAAAATGCAAAAATTAGCTGGGCATGGTGGCATGCACCTGTAATCCCAGCTACTCAGGAGGCTGAGGCAGGAGAATCATCTGAATCTGAGAGGTGGAGGCTGCAGTTAGCAGAGATAGTGTCACTGCACTCCAGCCTGGGCAACAGAGCAAGACTCCATCTCAAAAAGAAAAAAAAAAATTAGCTGGGTGTGGTGGTACATACCTGTAATCCCAGCTACTCTGGATGCTGAAGCAAGAGAATTGCTTGAGCCTGGGAGGCAGAGGTTGCAGTGAACCGAGATTGTGCCACAGCACTCCAGCCTGGGCAACAAAGAAAGACTCTATCTCAAAAAAAAAAAAAAAAAAGGAAATAGTCTCACTCATGTATTTGCTTTATATTTATTGACTATTAATTAAAATGTTGATTAAATAAATGATACAAATGAATAGAAGTTTACATTTATCTTCAAAAGCCACCTATTAGAAGAGTGAATTTTATTCTATGTTCAGGTTACATTACTAGCATCTAGAATAAGAAATTAGATTCTTTTATTTTTTTTTGAGATAGAGTTTCACTTTTATTGCCCAGGCTGGAGTGCAATGGTGCAATCTCGGCTCACTGCAACCTCTGCCTCCTGGGTTCAAGAGATTCTCCTGCCTCAGCCTCCCAAGTAGCTGGGTTTACAGGCATGTGCCACCACACTCAACTAATTTTGTAATTTTAGTAGAGGCGGGGATTCTCCATGTTGGTCAGGCCAGTCTTGAACTCCTAACCTCAGGTGATCTGCCCACCTCGGCCTCCCAAAGTACTGGGATTACAGGCGTGAACCACCATGCCAAGCCAGAAATTAGATTCTTATTCCTATAGCAAAGCTGTCTTTAAATTTACTTTCTGATATGGTTTGGTTGTGATGCCACCCAAATCTCATCTTAAACTCCCACTTTTTGTGGCAGGTATCTGGTGAGAGGTAATTGAATCATGGGAGCAGGTCTTTCCTGTGCTCTTCTAGTGATAGTGAATGAGTCTCATGAGATCTGATGGTTATATAAGGGAGAGTTTCCCTGCATGAGCTCTCTTTTTGCCTGCTGCCATCCATGTAAGACGTGACTTTGCTCCTCCTTTCCATCATGATTGTGAGGCCTCCTCAGCCACTTGGAACTGTATAAGTCCATTAAATCTCTTTTTCTTCCCAGTCTTGGGTATGTCTTTATCAGCAGCACGAAAATGGTCTAATATACTTTGTTTATTTATGACTAACCTACTCCATTCTTAAACATTTATCCTATTTATGTACTTTGTTTTTTTAGCTTTTAAAAACTCACAATTTTTTCTTTTATTTTCCAGAGTAGCTGCTAGAATTTTTAAACTGATACGTAAGAATTTATGGGATACATGTGATATTTTGATACATGCATGCATATGTCAAATCAGGGTAGTTGGTGTATCTATCACCTCAAATATTTATCATTTCCTTAAGTTGAGAACACTTATTCCAAATCTTCTTTAGACATTTTGAAATATGCAATAAATTATTGATAACTGTAGTCACTGTACCGTGCTATTGAACATTTGGACTTGTTCCTTCTAACTGCATTTTTGTATTCACTAACCAACCTCTCTTCATCCCCCTTTCCCTCTCCCATTATCAGACTCTGATAATCACCATGCTACCTTCTACCATTATGAGATTAATTTATTTAACTCCCACATATGCATGAGAACATGCAGTATTTGTCTTTCTGTGCCTGGCTTATTTCACTTAACATAATGACCTCCAGATTCATCCATGTTGCTGCAAATTACAGGATTTCATTTTTTTTTTAATGGTTGAGTAACATTCCATTGTGTATATAATATATATCACATTTTCATTATCTGTTCATCTGTTGATGGGCACTTAGATTGATTACATATCTTGGCTATTGAGAATAATGCTGCAATCAACATGGGAGTGCAGATATCTTTTCAATATACTGATTTCCTTTCTTTTGGATTTATACCCAGCAGTGGAATTGCTGGTACATTTGGTAGTTCTATTTTTAGTTTTTGAGGAACCTTCATTCTGTTTTTTCATAATCACTGTGCTAATTTACACTCCCACTGACAGTGTATGAGAGTACTCTCACAATCTTCTGTACTCTCACAATCATTGGTATTTCTTATTTTTTGATAATAGCCATTTTAATCTCAGTGAGATAACCACATTGTGGTTTTGATTTGCATTTTCCTGATGATTAATGATGTGGAGCATGTTTTTATATAACTATTAGCCATTTGTATGTCTTCTTTTGAAAATGTCTATTCAAATCATTTGCCCATTTAAAAAATGGAATTATTTGGGGGTCTTTTTGCTGTTTAGTTCTTTATGTATTGTGGTTATTAATCCCTTTTCAGATGAATAGTTTGCAAATTTTTTTCCCATTCTGTAGGTTCTCTCTTCACTCTGCTGATTGTTTCCTTTCTCGTGCAGAAGCTTTTTAGCTTGATGTAATTCCATCTGTTTATTTTTGTTTTTATTGCTTGTGCTTCTGTGGTCTTAACCCAAATCTTTGCTCAGACCAGTGTCCTGAAGCATTTCCCCAATGTTCTCTTGAAGTAGTTTCAGTTTCAGGACTAACAGTTAAGTCTTTAATTTTGAGTTACTTTTGAGTTATTTTTGTATATGGTGAGAGATAGGGGTCTAGTTCCATTGTTTTGCAGATTAATATCCAGTATTTCCCCAGCATCACTTATTGAAGAGACTGTCCTTTTCCCAATGTATGTTCTTGGCACCTTTGTTGAAAATGTAAAACCTCATAATGTTTAGTAAACATACCAGAAGCAAGGTCCATTTTATCTCATAAGGAAGAATTAAATGGAGGACACTTTAGAAAGTGTTTAGCACAATATCTGTATAATTTATTAAGTACTCTATACATGTTGGTGCTCTTTTTACTTCTGGTTATGTAACAGTAAAATAGCAGAAGAACTAACATAATTAACTCCATTTTTGTTTAAGGGGCCTTACCCATTCCTGCATGTAGCTAGGATAGTTTTAGAGCACCAAAGTAAAACGCAAAAATGGCAATCATAGTTTTTGAAACTAACTCTGGCATTAAAGGGGAAGTATATAAACAACAAACTATGTTTGTTAAAGATTTATAAGAGTATTGTGACCTGACCAAGGGAAAAACAGCTCCCAAACTCCTCGGACCCTCACTGGTGCCCAGATATCTGCAGTCATTCATTGCTCGCTTCTTGATTACAACCTCTTCCTCTTCCTCCTACCTTTAACATAAAAAGAGACTGAAATTTGTACTGACTTAAAGTGGTTCTTAAATTATTAAGAACAGTAGTCTAGGCCAGACATGGTGGCTCACGCCTGTAATCCCAGCACTTTGGGAGGCTGAAGCGGGTGGATCACTTGAGGTTAGGAGTTCAAGACAAGCCAGCCAATATGGTGAAACCCCATTTCTACTAAAGATACAAAAATTAGCCAGGCATGATGGTGCATGCCTCTAATCCCAGCTACTCAGGAGGATGAGGCAGGAGAATGGCTTGAACCCAGGAGGCAGAGGTTGCAGTGAGCTGAGATCACGCCACTGTGCTCCAGCCTGGGCAACAGAGTGAGACTCTGTCTCAAAAAAAAAAAAAAAAAAAGCAGAAAAAGAACATCAGTCTGTCATTTTGTCCTCTTTTCTGTTTGCTGGGTCTTCAAAATAAAGTAACTGTTCTTGCTCTAACTTCTTGTCTCTGGGCGCATGATCTGTTGTGTGGTGAACAAAATGAATTTGGACTCGGTTACAGTTCTGTGAAAAGTTACAAATCAATTTTGATTCAAAACCATGCTGGGAACTCTTACAAGTCTTAGATTCTCCCTTGGAGAGGCACCTGTTTTGAATTACTATGTCCTTCCTGAACAAGATGATGGACCTGTTGTCATTTTTTTTTTTTTTTGAGACAGAGTCTCACACTGTCACCCAGACTGTAGTGCAGTGGTGCGATGTCGGCTCACTGCAGTCTCTGTCTCCTGGGTTCAAGCAATTCTCCTGCCTCAGCCTCTGGAATAGCTGGGACTACAGGCATGTGCCACCACGCCCAGCTAATTTTTTTTTTTTTTGTATTTTTCATAGAGACGGGGTTTCACCATGTTGGCCAGGATGGTCTCGATCTCCTGACCTCAAGTGATTCACCCGCCTCGGCCTCCCAAACTGCTGGGATTACAGGCGTGAGCCACTGTGCCTGGCCCTTGTTGTCATTTTTTTTAAAGAGATGAGGTCTTGCTTTGTTGCCCAGGCTGAAGGGCAGTGTCACAATCATAACTCATTGTAGCCTTGAACTCCTGGGTTCATGCAATCCCTGTTATTGCCTCAGCCTCCTTGTTATCATTTTTAAATGTTCAACAGGGGGTTCTGTACGTCAGAAAAATTAAACTCTATTTGTAAAATTGGAGTCATTGGAAAAGTTCGCCGCATTGAAAATAATGAGATTTGGAAATTATTAGGGGAATATTGGGGCAACCTAAATTCTTGTGACTGAATGCAGATTGTTAGAGAGAGGGTGCTTCATTTCCTGAAATCTGTTTAAAAGGTGGGAGGTTGAGGAGAAATCTACCTGACAGGGCAGTTATGAGACCTAAATAAGTCAAGAGTTTACTGTGCTGTATAATTGTTAGCTTCTTCTTGTACTTGAACCTAGTATAGAAAAAACAAATACATTTTTAAAAGTTAGCGTCTTTTGTAATGTACTTTTGTTTTCATATATTCTAACGTTTTTATTTTGAGAATAGCAAGCGTGAGGCCGGGTGCGGTGGCTCACGCCTGTAATCCAAGCACTTTGGAGGCCAAGGCGGTCGGATCACCTGAGGTCGGGAGTTCAAGAGAATAGCAAGCTTGAAATTATTTTTCTCAATACATTGAACTGGTACTTAAGCTTATATATATCCAGTGCTATCTAACTGCAATAATGATTTTAAAGTGTTTACTATGCAATAGTGTGCATTTTTCTGCACAAAACAGCATATTCTTGGTGTGTAGCATAGGCAATTATTTAGTGATTATGCAATTATATACCAGTTGTCTTGCACCAAAAATCTTTCTGCACTGATGATAATGCTACATCTCATCATGTTTATTTTCCTGTTTCCTTGTTGTGAATATATTATTTTTAATTTCCCACCAACTCTGACTTCCTCCCTTAGATAATGTTTCCTCTCTTCCTAATTTGGAGTCTTATACTCTAACTTTTGGATGTTTGTACTCTTATTCTTGGGCTATTGTATTAGTTCGTTCTCATGTTGCTAATAATGGTCTCACGCTCCTAATAAAGACATACCTGACACTGGGTAAATTATAAAGGAAAGAGGTTTAATTGCCCCATAGTTCAGCATGGCTAGGGAGGCTTCAGGAAACTTACAATCATGACAGAAGGGGAAAGAAACATTTTTCTTCACATGGCGGCAGCAAAGAGAAGTGCTGAGCAAAAAGGGGAAAAGCCCTTCATAAAACCATCAGATCTTGTGAGAATTCACTCACTATTATGAGAACAGCAGCATGGGAGTAACTGCCCCCATGATTCAATTACCTTCCACCAGGTCCCTCCCACAACACATGGGAATTATGAGAACTACAATTCAAGATGAGATTTGGGTGGGGACACAGCCAAACTATATCCGCTGTTCAAATGGAAATCTCCCCACCCTTATATTTTATTCATGAAACATTTGCTGAAATTCCATTATATTCTAGTCACTGGCACTAATTGGGCAAAAGAAAAATGATCCATTCTCATTCCCTGGGCAGAGGAGTGCTCAGTCTGATGAGGAAGACAGATTTTTGTACTACAGGATGATTAGTGCTATAATAGTGATTGCCCAGGAGGTCGTAGAAGCACAGAAGTAGAAGCAACACTCGCTTATGAAACCTTCAAGACATATTCCATACCACTGAAAATGAGTCTGTTGTGTAATACAAAAAGCAGAGGATTTATGGTTGGAGACATCCGCCATTTCTCTCAAGTGAATTTCTCTCTCTAGGCATTAGATTTCTCATATTTAGAGCAAAAGTCTTGAACACGATCATGGTTTTCAAAGTTGTGTTTCATAGGCTATTACTAATATGCAAATAAAGACCTCCATGGTCAAATATATTTGTATATTACTGGGTTGAACAAAATTAATTTGTAGTTGGATTTCTGTGTTTTAATAGGTTATTGTAAATTATAAACATTTACAAAAGGAATATACTTCTTCACATATTTTTTACACCATGGAATTCTTCTGTATCCGTTAGGAATTTAGTTTGCTATATTATAGTCTCAAGAAATAGTTTTTAAACTCTTACCTTTAGACCTATGATTTATTGAGCTTTTATTTTTTATATGGCATAAAAATACGGGTCTAACTTTTATGGTTTTTTTGCATGAGATTATACAAAACTTTTGTATATATATATTTTTTAGAGATAAAGTTCTCTCTATCTTGCCCAGGCTGGCCTCAAATTCCTGAGCAATTCTCCCACCCCAGCCTCCCAAGTAGCTGGGACTACAGGTGTATGTCAATGTGCCTGACAAGGTTATTGAATTTTGACAGCATTATTTGTTGAAAATATTCATTCCCTTATTGAATTGCCTTGTCATCTCAGTTGAAAATGAGTTGACTATATTTGTAGGTCAATTTCTGGACTCTATATTCTACTCCATTGAGCTATGTATTTCTCCTTCTGTCAATGCTACTCTGTCTTGATTACCTTTATAATAAATCTTGAATCAAGTAGTGTAATTCTTTTAACTTTGTTATTCTTTTTCAAAATTGCTTTGTGTATTTCAGATCCTTTGCACATCAATTAAGAATTTTAGAATCAGCTTATCAGTTTTATAAGACAGTTTCCTGGGATTTTGGTTTATAATGTGTTGATCTATTGATCAGTTTGAGGAGAATTGACATTTTCATACTATTGAGTCTTCCAAATAATGAGTATAGTATATCTTCCTATTTCAGTTTTAATTTCTCTTAGTAATTTTTTATAGTTTTCAATGTGCAGATCTTGCACATTTTTATCACATTTATCCCTAAATATTCTGTATATCTGATGCTGTTTTAAATGTTTTTAAAATTTAAAATGTCCACTTATGCACAGCTAATATATAAAAGTATGATTCTTGTGTATTGACTTTATATTCTGTGACCGTACTAAATCCACTTATTAGTTGTTGCTTATCTGTACAAAATTCTAGAAGATTTTCTATTTGGACAACATGTTATCCATGAATAATGAGAGTTTATTGTTTTTCCTTTCCAATCTGAATGCCTTTCTTTCCTGCCTTATTTCATTGACTAGAATTTCTTCTATTCAGTATAGAAGTGGTGTGAATGGATAGATTTGCTTTATTACTGATGTTAGGAGAAAAGCATTCAGTCTCTTAGTAAGTGTGATGTGATGTTAGCTATAGGTCTGTGTAGTTATCCTTCTTTAGGGTATTCTATACTTAGTTTGCTTAGTGATTTAATCAGGAATGAATGATGCATTTTTGTTAAATGTTTTCTCTGTGTTTATAAAGATGATTATACAGTTTTTATTCTTTTATTCATATAGTGAATTACAGTGATTTATTTTTGATTGTTAAATCTACATTTCTCAGATAAACCCCCATGTGGTTATGATAAATCCTCCTTTTTATATGGTGTTAAATTCAATTTGCTAAAATTTTGTTAAGAATTTTTGATTCTTTTTGAAGGGTATTAGTCTTTAGCTTTCTTTCTTGTAATGTCTTTGTCTGATTCTGGTGCTAGGGTAATTCTGACCTCATAGAATGATTTGGGAATTATTCTATTCTCTTCTATTTTCTGGAAGATTTCATATAGAATTGTAATTATTTCTTCATTAAATGTTTGGGAAAATTTGCCAGTGAAGTTCTGGGCTCAAAGTTTTCTTTGTGAGAAGGTTTTTAAACTACAAATTAACATTTGACTATTGTGATTATTGATTTCTTCTTGAATAAACTTTGACACTTTTTGTATTTTAAGAAATTGTACATTTGTCAGTTTCACCAACATAGCCAAATTTATTGGCATAAAGTTGTTTCTATGGATTGAATATTTGTCCTCTCCAAAACTGATGTTGAAATTTAATCACCAATTTGGCAGTATTGAGAGTTGGGTCCTTTAAGAGTTCTTTATGTATTCTAGATACTAAACCATTATCAGAAATGTAATTTGCAAATATTCCCTCCCATTCTGTGAGTTGTCTTTTCACTTTCTTGATAGTGTCCTTTGAGGTCCATTTAAAAAAATAATTGATAAAGTTTAATTTATCTAATTTTTCTTTTTTGTTTATTGTTTATAACATTCTCTTATTATCCTTTTGATGTCTGGAGGATCCATGGTGATATCTCTTCTCTTATTTCTGATCTTGGTAATTTGCATCTTCTTTCTTTCTTTCTTCTGATTAGTCTGGATACAGATTTGTACATTTTATTGGTCTTCTCAAAGAACCAACTTTTGATTTAATTGATTTTCTCTGTTTTTTCCTATTTCTTATTTTATTGATTTTTCTCCCTTACCATTGTTATTTCCTTTCTTCTGCTTAGAGTTAAATTTGTTCTTGATTTTTTAGCTTCTTAAGGCCAAAGCTGGGGTCATTGATTTGAGGTCTTTCAGCTTTTCTAATATAGGGATTTAGCTATTTGAATACTCTTCTGAGTACTGCTTGAGCTGCATCCCATAACTTTTATTATGTTGCGTTTTCATTTTCCTTTTAGTTTAAAATACTTTATAGTTTCCCTTCCAATTTCTTGTAGCAGTGAACTCCAGGGACATGTGGGGAATATCTGTGCCCAGTGAAGGTTGTTTCAAGTCTCAAGGTCTGAGGCTCTGACGGAAGAGTTAGTCATATATGCACATCCTGCTAGCAACTGGCCATGGCAATTGAAACTCAGGAGGTTGGGTGCGGTGGCTCATGCCTGTAATCCCAGCACTTTGGGCGGCTAAGGCTGGCAGATCACTGGAGGTCAGGGGTTCGAGACCAGCCTGGCCAACATGGTGAAACCCTGCCTCTGCTAAAATACAAAAATTAGCCAGGTGTGTTGGTGTGTGCCGGTAATTCCAGCTAATCGGGAGGCTGAGGCAGGAGAATCACTTGAGCCCCGGAGGCAGAGGTTGCAGTGAGCCGAGATCATGTCACTGCACTCCAGCCTGGGTGACAGAGGGAGACTCCATCTTAAAAAAAGAAATGAAAAGAAAAGAAAAGAAAGACACTCAGGACCCCAACAACGAAACCAGCTTCACATACATCAATCTTGATGTTAGGGCAAAGCAACCCTAACAAGGTGCTATGGCATGACATGCAACTCCAGGTGTACACAACAAAATAGTCAATCCATCAGTGACCTAAAGAACATGCTGAAGGCCACATTCTCAAGGGGTGGCTTGGAGGCATGCAAGGAGTAAGCCACCAAACCTGCTGTGTTAACTCTTTCTTCACAACACCCAAACAGAAGATTTCTCTATTGTTAACCACTGCCACTGAGGTACAGGTTAGGTGTGGAAGTAAGGGATGTTTAGGGATTAGGCACCATCTGGTCTACAATTACACAAAACTAGGAGTCACTTGTTTTAATGGAAATTACTCTTTTTTTCATTTAAAAATATAAAGAATAGACACCTCTGCTTTGTGTGGGCTTGCTTTCCCCTGATCATGTCAACCTTTCCAGCTCTTGGAACAGAATCCAAAGTCCTTAGCATGATACACAGAGCTCCACCTGATCTCCCCACCCCCAGGACCTCCCTGTCCTCATCTCCCACTGCCCTCCCCCTTCATGGCTCCGCTCCAGCAATGCTGGCGACCTTGAAGTTCCTCACACACACCAGGCCCGCCAGCTTCAGGTCTTTGCCTGGAGTGTTCTTAGAAATCCTCATCACTGGCCAGGCGTGGTGGCTCATGCCTGTAATCCAAGCACTTTGGGAGGAGGTCAGGAGATCGAGACCATCCTGGCTAAAACGGTGAATCCCCATCTCTACTAAAAATACAAAAACTTAGCCAGGCATGGTGGCACGTGCCTGTAGTCCCAAGTACTCGGGAGGCTGAGGCAGGAGAATTGCTTGAACCCAGGAGGCGGAGGTTGCAGTGAGCTGAGATTGTGCCACTGCACTTCTGCCTGAGCGACAGAGCAAGACTCCATCTCAAAAAAAAAAAAAAAAAAATCCTCATCACTGGAGGCCTCCTGGCCACTGTATCTAAAACAGCAGCCCCTGCCATTCTCTGCGTCCTTTCCTCACACCTGACAGTATATTGTTAACCTGAATATTTAATTATTTTTTACCTGCTCCTCCTACAACTCCCAATGACAATGTCTGCACCATGGGGGCAGGGACTGTTTCTGTTTCACTGGGAGGTCCTGAGGCCTAGCACCATGCCTGGCACAAAATTGGGGCTCAGTAAGTGCCTAGTAAATGAATGAATTTGATATAGGTAGACAGTGGGCAGAGGGGGAGAAGGAGGATATTTGGAACACAGTAAGATATTTTATTTTCAGCTCAGCTCTAGGCTGTAGAGAAATACTCAACTAAATTCTTAACTTTTCTCTCAGGACTTAAGTTTCAAATATTATATTTAATACCATAAAATGTATTTTATAAAGATGATTTGGTTTCCTCTTAGAGGCTAACCTTGTCTATTAAGTTTTTTCTTTCTTTTTCTCTGATGACAAGTCACACACATTTATAGAAGAAAATTTAAATGATGCAGAAAGGAATAAGGTATAAAGTGAAAAGTCTACTGGACTTGAGGTTAGGGACAGCTGTGTCAGCAGGGCGTATAAAAATGTCCCTGTGGATAAATTGGCCACATCAAACGGTCCTGCTCTTCTGTTTATGTTCTTTGCCTATTTTTAAAGGAAAATACCTTTGAGTGTTTGTACACTTAGAACAAAATCCAAAGTCCTTAGCATGATACACAGAGCCCCACCTGATCTCCCCACCTCTGGTGCCTCCCTGACCTCATCTCTCACTGCCCTCCCCTCCTCTTTAATGTTCAAAGAAACTTGTAGAGCTCACTATATATTAAAGACAATAGCCTTGTCCATCAAATATGTTATCACGTTTTTTCTTTTTTTTTTTTTGAGACAGAGTGTCACTCTGTTGCCCAGGCTGGAGTGCAGTGGCGCGATCTCAGCTCACTGCAACCTCCACCTCCTGCGTTCAAGTGATTCTCCTGCCTCAGCCTCCCCAGTAGCTGGGATTACAGGCACACACCACCACACTGGCTAATTTTTGTATTTTTAGTAGAGACAAGGTTTTGCCATCTCGAACTTCTGACCTCAGGTGATCCACCTGCCTCAGCCTCCCAAAGTGTTGGGATTACAGGTGTGAGCCACTGCACCCTGCCTTTTTTTCCCCTCCAATTTATTGCTTTTCTTCTAACTTCGTGGTATTTTCTGCCATTCAGAAGTGATTTTCATTGAATGGTCAGTTTTATTAATCCTTTGCTTTTATTGTCTCTACCTTTGGTAGTATACT
Organism: Sapajus apella; assembly: GCF_009761245.1. Taxonomy (NCBI): domain Eukaryota; kingdom Metazoa; phylum Chordata; class Mammalia; order Primates; family Cebidae; genus Sapajus; species Sapajus apella. Next base: position 1,020,609 of record NW_022437055.1, read on the forward strand.
GAGAAAGGTCTTCCTCACCCCAGGGTTATAATACTGTTCACCTACAACTTCTCCTGGTACTGTCATGGTTTGATTTTATTCCGTCATGTTTAAATTTTAAGGCACGCCCCTTTTTGGTGATAATACACATGTATTGAGTGCTTACGATGTGTCAGGCTCTGTTCCAAGTACCTTATGTCAATAAGCTCATTTGAATGTTCAGTAAGTCCAGAGATAGGTCTGGTAGGATCCTTATTTTCACAGGTGAGGAAACTTGAAGACAGGGTGGTTGGGTACTTATGCAAGACCACACAGCTAGCAAAACCTGGTCTGTCAAATGCTAAAGGCTACACAGGGTTGCTGTAAGGTTTAGAGTTGGTGTATGCCAAGTTTCTGGAATATAGTAGGCAGTCAATAGATGGTGGGGTTTTTATTTATTACATAGTTTCTCTAAACACAATTTCTGATGGCTGCATATTATTTGGAAAATGGCATATTTTAAGGTAAGTACATTTCTAAAATATTATTCCTTTAAAAGCATGTTTAGAATTCCATGGGAACAAACAAAACTTTTATTTGAAGAAACAATTGTCACAAAAATAAATTGTCATAAAAAGAAATCCCAGAAAGATTGCATTAACATGTGTTTCACTGGGCAATGGGATTACAGGTGTGTGTGTGTGTGTGTGTTTGTGTGTGTGTGTGTGTGTGTGTTTAAATCTTTGTTGGCAGAGCAGAGCGGCCGCTAGAGGTCCCTGATGCCTGAGGAGCTGTCAGTGATGCGATGGAGCAAGCAGAGATCGCTAACATCTGAGACAGGCTACAGAGCAGCACGTGCCAGAGGTGGAAGTCCAAGTTAAACGCAAAAGGATCATCTCACTGAGAACCAAGAGTGTCAGTTATACCCGAGGCCTTGTCAGCAGCAGCAAGCCCCTGTGGTGGACTTCCAGGCGGAATTGATACAGGAATTCTTAACTGAGACACTAAGAGGTGGTTAAAGCCATATTGGAATAGCAGTAATCTGATTCCAAGCAAAAACCAGTCAATGTAATAAAGATATAATCTGTAATTTTTCAATATGATGTAGATTTATTTAGTCTGTCTTTTTTATGTTTGTTGCTTTCATTTTTTTAGGAAAAGGCTATTACAAGGTTGATTTTGATTTATTACCTTGTTTTTCCTTTGGGATTTTTCTTTTTTTCGACTTTAAGATTAGAATGCTCTCATTTCTGAGCGTTCACTATTTACTTTTTATAAAATAAGAGCAGAGAGGAAGAGGGTTTACTGATAAATTCTCTTCTAGCATTTCTTTATGTCTGCTTTTGCAATATTACCCTTCAACTTGAATTAATTAGGCCTATTTATGCCACCATTTTGAGTTTAAATCCAAGGAGACAAACAGAAATTTTCTGAGAAACTATTCTTTGTTGAATCATTTATACCTAAAATTTTCAGTTTTTTTTTTTTTTTTTTTTTTTTTTTTTTTGAGACAGGGTCTCAAAACTCCTTGCAGCCTCTGCCTCCTGGGTTCAAGTGATTCTTCTGCCTCAGCCTCCCAAGTAGCTGGGATTACAGGTGTGTGCCACCACGCCCAGCTAATTTTTTGTATTTTTAGTAGATATGGGGTTTTGTCATGTTGCCCAGGCTGGTATTGAACTCCTGACCTCAGGTGATCTGCCCGAGTTGGCATCCCAAAGTGATGGGATTACAGGCTTGAGCTGTTGTGCCCGGCCAGTACCCAGCATTTTCTAGTAATTGCATGGGCTTGGTTGCAAGCAGATGGTGGAATATGATGATTGTCTCAAGCTCTTCCCAAAAGTAAGATAATTTTTCATTGAATAGGTGTGCACAATTGATTTTTTTAACCTAGGAATTTTTGAGCTTATCAGTTCAGTTCACATATTCTTAATCATATGTTATGGTCTCGAAGTAGGACCATTTAATTTTCTGTTATTCAATTATATCCTCTTTTAGTCTAGTTTCAAATACTAGTTCTACCTAAAAAATAGTAATTTAGGGTTTCTTTAGAGCAGGGCTTGGTAACATATCTGGCCCACTACCTGTTTCTGTAAATAAAATTTTATTGGAACACAACCATGTTCACTTCCTACATGTGATCTATGGTTACACCGGTGCTACAGTGGCATCTTTGAGTAGTTGTGACAGATGGAATGACAGGTACAGCCTAAAATATTTAATATCTTGCCATTTAAAAGGAAAAATTGGCTGACCTTTGTTTTAGAGTAGCAGATTTAAAGAAGAAAACACCAAGGTGAGGCCAGTGAGCCTACTGATAATGTTATAGAAGGTGATGAAGAAAGGATTATATAAGTATATAAGGTATACATTACAGGATAGAGAATCAGATGAATTTATTGGGTAGGGGATGACTCAAAGAATCATGTTAAAACTTGCTATATAGGTAGATGGGTAGTTGCAGGGTCCAGCCCCACAGGGTCTAGTGGGTGTTCTTTTGTGTGTGGAGATGATAGATCATAGAAAAGAAAGTCACAAGACTTGGAGATAAAAGAATTCAGCTGGGCTCAGGGGACCACTGCTACCAAGGCGCGGAGTCCAGCAGTGGCTCGGAATGCCTGGACGTGCTGACATTTTTGTATACAAGGCAGGGGGGCAGGGCCAGAAGAGTAACTCATCCGACAGGATTGGTAGGGGTCAAGCAAATCATGTTCTTACAATACAGGGGGCCATGTGGGTACAGTTTATGGAGTCACGTGGGTATAGTATAGGGGTCACATGGGTATAGTACAGAGGGCCCCTCCCTCTCAGGTAGCCACTGCAAGGAGGGGAGACACATACGTCAGTATCTTTCTGTGCACTTATCAGAGAGAACAAAGGCTTTTAGGATTTCTCTATTCTTACTTCTCACAACCTCTGAGAATTTACAAGGGAGCATTGGGTGGGAAAGTGGAACATGAAAGTGGACAAGGATAGTGACCATCAGAGCGCAGCACCATGGAGAGGTGTTTAAGCCCCTGGATGTCTGCAGGCCCATCCAGCTAATGTCAGGCCTTCCTCGAGCCAGCAGAGCAGAGCTTTCTCTGAACTCCCCCAGTGAAAGGGAAACTCCCCTTTACGGCCTGCTAAGTAACGGGCACCTTCCCAGGCACAGGGATACCTAGAAGAGGCAAATTCACAGAGAAAGTAGAAAAGTGGTGACCAGGGACTGGGAGAGGGGAGAGGGGAAGTGATTAAAAGGTTTCTGTTTGGGAAGATGAAACATTTCTGGAAATAGGTAGTGGTGATGGCTTCACAACATTGGGAATGTACTTAATGCCATAGAATTGTATGGTTAAAATGGTAAATTTTATGTAATGTCCTTTTTTTCTTGAGACAGTCTGTTGCCTAGACTGGAGTGCAGTGGCACGATCTCGGCTCACTGCAACCTCTTGCCTGAGCCTTCCAAGTAGATGGGACTACAGACGTGCACCACCACGCCTGGCTAATTTTTGTATTTTTAGTAGAGATGGGGTTTCACCATGTTGGTCAGGCTGGTCTCGAACTCCTTACCTCAGGCAATCCACCTGCTTTGGCCTCCCAAAGTGCTGGGATTACAGGTATGAGCCACTGCTCCTGGCTGTAATGTACATTTTTCTACAATAAAACAACAATGGGCCAGGCACGGTGGCTCACGCCTGTAATCCCAGCACTTCGCGGGGCGGGGGTTGGGGGAGGGGGAAGGGCCGAGGCAGGTGGATCACCTGAGGCCAGGAGTTGGAGACCAGCATGGCCAACATGATGAAACCTTGTCTCTACTAAAAATACAAAAATTAGCTGTGTGTGGTGGCGGGCGCCTGCAATCCCAGCTATTCGGGAGACTGAGGCAGGAGAATCGCTATTCGGGAGGTGGAGGTTGCAGTGAGCCGAAATCGCGCCATTGCACTGCACCCTGGGCTACGGAACGAGACTCCGTCCAAAACTAACCAAATAAAAAAACCCAACAAAATAAAACAAGGTGAACTAAAATGAGAAATATCCTTTTGGAACAATACAGTTCCAAATATTCACTCATTCAACAACTAACCATTTAGGGCCAACTGCCTTGCACTGACATTTCCTTATAGCATGTAACCAATAACCCCTAATATTGTGTACTCTCGCGTGATGATTAATTAGGTAACGTTGTAAGACGGTCAAAAATAAGACATAGCCCATTGGTTATGGGAATCACCCAGGGGTCTTTGCGGCTCCCCTTTCCTGCGTCCACAGGGGCTAGAGCCGGAAACCGGGCGTGGGATTCTTGTCATCTTCTGACGGATTATGAGGTTTGTATTAACTGGGATTTCCCCTGTTGGTGTTTTTCTGCCTCGCCTGTTTAGCTTTTTATGGTCCCCTTTTCGGTATCCAACTTGCTCTTTCTTAAGTAAAGGTTCCGATTAAAGCGAGAGCTTCGAGTATGGGGCCTGACCCTAGTTTTTCACTCGTTAATGTCTGACGTCCAGTAGGTGCTTTCTCGATCTTTCTCCCTCCCTGTCTCCCTTTCTTCCTTCCCCTCTATCTCCCTTTTTCTCTCTTCCTTTCCCCCTCCCTCCCTTCCTTACCCTCTCTCTCCCTTTCTCCCTCTTTCCCTTCCTTCCTTCCTTCCCTCGCTCCCTCCCTTTCTCTCTTTCTTTCCTTCTTTGATGGAGTCTTGCTCTGTCACCCCAGGCTGGAGTGCAGTGGCGCGATCTCAGCTAACTGCAACCTCTGCCTCAGGTTCAAGCGATTTTCCTGCCTCAGCTTCCCGAGTAGCTGGGACCACAGGCACACGCCACCACACCCAGCTATTTTTTTTTTTTTTTTTTTTATGTTTAGTAGAGACGGGATTTCACCATGTTGGCCAGTCTGGTCTCAAACTCTTGGCATCAGGTGATGCACCCGTACTCCTAAAGTGCTGGGATTACAGGCGTGAGCCACCGCGCCTGGCCTTGATCTTTATTTTATTATTGAGCCCAGGCACCTCACTAAATTCGGCTCACCCCAATGTCTCATTTTCCTACTTTTATTTTGAAGCCTTTGCCCCACCCCCTCCACGTTGCCGCCTTTTTCGTACTCTGCGCGCGCAGGGCATCACGCCCACCACTCTCCTTGCCCCACCCCTCAAGCCCCGATAACCGGGCGAGGCCTCTTCCTGTCGCTCTGCGCCTCTTTTCTAGCACGCGCCAGGTTGGTAGGTATCGCGGTGACGAGGCGACACCTCTTTCCCCTCTGGCGAGCACATTAACTGCAGAAGCTGCCAAATGCTCACGCCTTAGCTCCCCTACCTCCGCTTCCCGCAAGCCTGGTTGCCCCACTAGGCCTCTGCGCCCCCAGTGGTTCCTCCCCTCGCCTTTAGACCCCTGCCGCTTCCGCCTCTTATTTCGCGCCTTTGTTTTTAGGCTTGGAAGGGGCGGAGTTGAAATGGCTGCGCCACCGTTGCCGAAGCAACGCCTTGGTTACTTCCGTTGGCTTCAATGCTTCCGGGTTGGCACTGCAGTAGCGTTTCCGACTGTGGGAGCCTCAGCTTCCCAGTCGTCCGATGAGCCGGAGCAGGTGAGGGGGAGCTCCTGGACTTCCAGGCTGGGGAGCGGGGCTGGGCCGCGCCGGGCCGCGCCAGGCCGCGCGGGGCCGGGCTGGCCTGGTTCCCGGCCTGGGAGGGGCTTAACGGTCCTCTGGTCTCTCTCTCCCCTCAGCTGAGTCCCTTCCCTGTCTTTCACTCTTCTGGCATCGGTGGTTTTACTTCTTCGATTGAACCCTGCTTCCTCGACCCCCCTGGGAGGCCGCCTCCTTCAGGCGCCTCCCTTCTCTCCACGAGCTCGCTCTGACAGCTGAGGAACTGGCAAGATCCTGCTACCCAGAGGGTGAATGGGTATCTTTCCCGGAATAATCCTAATTTTTCTAAGGGTGAAGTTTGCAACGGCGGCCGTGATTGTAAGCGGAGTAAGCAAACACCTCCATTGTATTAGTGTGAGGGATGCTGTTGAGAGATGCTCCCCTTCGATTTCTACCCCCTGTCACTCCTGAGATCAAGGCGTTGAAGGCATCTATTAAAATGCAGTTCAGTTACTTGATTGGCAGGACAGCTGTACTTTCTCAGACAAGATAACAGCAGGGACATTTATAGTTTCCTATTAGTGATTCCTTGTTGTTTTTTCCCACCCCCAGGCTAGAGATGCTTAGCGTTATCTTGAACTCTTCCCTCGTCTTCATTCCCTACATCATCAAGTTCTTTGTGTCTTCATTTGGGAAGTCTATCTCTAACCTCAGTGCTAACAAGCGTCTTTGTCTGCTGTACTTTGCACCATCCTAAGCTAGTCTCCCTGGCTCCTGTTTGTAATGTAATCCACTGTTTCCTGCAGCCCTAATAGGCTAACTAAAATGTGGATTTTCTCAAGTCATTTCGCTGTTAAAAACATATACACATGCAAAACTTGCAGCCCCCTCCTATATCCCACCACCCCACCTCACCCCCACCCCTTGGTTTCCAGCCTTTCAACATAACATACTCCTTATCACACTTCTTGTCTGATACTGTTCCAGTCAACAAGGGAATTCTTTGTTCCAGTTAGGTTCCTTTCTTCTTAGCACAAACCATGCTGATGCCTGCTTCTACATGCTGTGCTTGTTCCCACGTTTCTGTTTCTGTTCATTCTGTCTCTTCCCTGCCCCTCTCCCTTCCCTGCACCTAACCAGAATGTACCTACCCTCTCTCAAGGTTCAATTTAGGTTCTCTCACCTCCACAGTTTTCAAATTATTCAAGCCCATGCTGATTGTTGTCTTTTCTATGCTCCTCTTGCTCTTAAAGTTTGTACTACACAGTTTTAGCACTTAATTTTTCTCTAACGAACTGCTTTGATTTCTTCCACCAGATTATAAGCTCTTGAAAGGCAAGTACTGTATTTTGTACTTTTTTCCCCTGTCCCGTCTCATTGGTTATTCAGGAAAGATAGTTTGAATGGTAAATATTGTCTTGGTGCTAGAATGTATAGCTGTGTTTTTCTTTCTTTCTTTCTTTTTTTTTTTTTGACACTTGTGATTTCTAGTTTTTCTAGTAGCTGTGTTTTTCAAACATGATTATACCCAAAGTACATTGCAGGTTTGGGCATTTGGCATGCCTTCAGTAATATCTGCTTAGCTGTCCATTGTTACCTTATGAATCTGAGAATCTCTAATTCCTACTTTTTCTTAAAGGAGAAAGCAGGAAAGGGACCCAGAGTTTCCTGACCAGATCTTTGGAGTAGTATAGGGCTATGTAACTTGCATTCTAAGACATTCTTACTCTCACTCATTAATTTATCAAATTTTCTGAAGTCAGATCTTCAGAATAAATGTTGACATTTTTATGACAATTTTCATTGGTTTCTTTATGCAGTAAAAATATTTAAAGTACTATATTTCTATTTTACCTTATATATGACTACTTTTACCCATATCTGGGGTTAGCCCCTATAAGTTAAAATAATTTTTAGAGGGCTTGAAGTAATTCCTTGCAACAAAATTCTCTGCTTGTAGGCAGAGAATATCTGGGGATCAAGATAGTGTCATGTACAGGGTGTGTGTGCGGTATTGACCAGGTCCAGCAAGTTACCTTTCTGGTTTCCCCTGCAATCCTTTATATACAGGCTGCATACAGAGGTAAAAGACATCACACTGCAAAACCAACTAAATTTTGAATGGATGTGTACTCAGTTCTGTGCAAGCTGTAATGGGGGTTATAAAAAGTACTGTGAGATATAGTATCCTCCCTCATAGATCTTACTTAGTTAAGACAGGAAATAACATGGGACATCTTGAAGCTGAACCTCATCCTAGCCATTTTTATGCCTGAGATTAAGATATAGAAGGGATAAAAGAAGGTTCAAGTAATATTGCTCACCTGTCGAATAGGTGTGACACAACATGCATGCATGTAGACAACTTTATTTAAAAGACTTGCGGGTTTCAGCTGACAGTTTAATGATTTGATAGTGTGATGTGGCTCCCAAAAAAGTGAGTGCTATTTTCAGCTGTAGTAATTGAAGTATAATGTGTGAATGAAGAGAAGGATCATGGATATGTAGTCCGAGAAACATAAGATGTAAGAGAACATCACAGCTGTCTTTAAGTGTTTAAAGGGCTTGCCTAGGGAAAAAGAATGCATCTGTTGAATATTACTCCAAAGACTGAGTACAAATTAGAGGAAGACAGACTTTTGGCTCAGTATGAGGAGGGAGTGTCTAAAGACAGATCTAATCAAAGATGATCCAGGATTTGTTCATAAGATTTTTTCCGAACATTGGAGTGAGAGACATTTTACTGTTAGAGGAGGGTGGTAGGGAAGTGGTGATTGTGGCAATGTTGAGTTTTGCCTGTGGTCCCCAGATTTTTGGATTTCATGGGCCAGTAAAATGTAAATGAATGTGTGGGGAGGGTACACAAATACAGGCTAGTCAGCCTATGCTCCAGGTGTGAGAAGAATGTGATCTCTTAATAATAGACAGTCTCGGCCGGGCGCGGTGGCTCACGCCTGTAATCCCAGCACTTTGGGAGGCTGAGGCGGGTGGATCACGAGGTCAAGAGCTCGAGACCATCCTGGTCAACATGGTGAAACCCCGTCTCTACTAAAACTACAAAAAATTAGCTGGGCATGGTGGTGCGTGCCTGTAATCCCAGGTACTCAGGAGGCTGAGGCAGGAAAATTGCCAGAACCCAGGAGGCGGAGGTTGCCGTGAGCCGAGATCGCGCCATTGCACTCCAGCCTGGGTAACAAGAGCGAAACTCCGTCTCAAAAAAAAAAAAAAAAAAAAAAAAAATAATAATAATAATAGACAGTCCCTAAATTAAATACATTTACCTGGAATAAAAAGCACTAAGTGCCCTTATTATTGTCATTTCGCCCCAGAATTGTGGGAATTTCATTAGGGAACCACTGGGCTACTGGGATTTGGTCTTCCTGCCATGTCCTCCTTGCTCCCTGCCTTTCACTGATTTATCATTGCTCCCTAACCCTAAGCACATCTTTCTTATTAAAGGGCTGGGTATAAGGTTGTAAAGTTGTGACAGAGGCTTTCTCTATAATGCAAAGAGTTGAAAAATGTTGTAAAGAGAAAGTTTTGGAGAGAAGTGCAGTTGCTGTCTGAAACCTTTAAGACTATTTTGGGGCAATCTCGAACTTTGTGAATGGAGAGTTAATTTTTCCTCACAAACTCAAAGAGGGGATATGCCATGGTCTTGCTTTTCCATTTCTACTCTCACCATATGTGTCATAGTTTACTATTAATTCTAATCAGAAAACGTGGGCATAACATAAATCTTGATAAGGTAATATTTGGTCTTCAAGACTCTTATTTCCAGCTGCAGTTGATATTTGAAATGGCTATTCCTACTTTGCTCATTAGAATTCTTTTCAACAACTTTCCTCCAAAAGGGCTATCTATCCCAGACTCTATATGTACTGTGCTTGAGAGGAAGCCTCCATAATGATTTTTTGTGGTCTGTAACTAAAGCATTTAATCAGTATGTTTGCTATCTTCTCTGAAAAATTGTATTTTGCTTAGTTACAGAGAATTCCTTATGTGGAAGCAAAGCAAAACCTTTAAAGGGATACTGTGACTCAAAGGTGCTAACCCCAGATTGGGCAATGGGAGGGAGGGGCGGACAACAAGTAATATCTGTTAAGATGTAAATTTGGGTACTTAAATGTTTAAAAATGTAGTAATGATGGTTAACTAACAGTTACTGAGCTAGGTGCCAGGCACTTTTCAAGGCATTTTATATATATTATTTAATTTTCACAACAACCCTATTATATAGTTTTTATTATTAGTTCCATTTTACAGTTCAGAAGGTAGAGGCATAGACAGATTAAATAACTTGCCCAAGGTCACAGAACTAGTAAGTGGTGGAGTCAAGAAATGAATATGGAGTTAGCATTTAAATTTTAGCAGTCTGACTTCAGGAGTCTGCATTCCTGCCCATAAACCACTTGGAAGTTGCTTTTGAAATTCAGATGTATACGTGCTGTGAAGCTCTGAAAAAAGAATATTTGAAGGAAATCTGAGAGTCTGTGCTAAGAACAGATACTACTTTCAGGTGGACCAGGATTTAGTAAGCAATGCCTAGAATAGTTAAGTGTGGAAGCGTCGGCGTTATTTGGGATCTTGCAAATTCTCAGGGCCACAGCACCAATCAGAAACTCTAAGGGGGAGGCCCAACAATCTATGTTTTAATAGGCCTTCTAGGTGATTCTAATACATGCCAAAATTTGCAAAACTAGAGGCCAGAGCTGTGGAAAAAATAAAATCCAAGAGAGAACAAGCTGAGAATGGCAGAAAAAGAGTAAAGTTGAGAAGATTGACAATGACAGGTCTAACGGGGGTAGGATAGGGAAGGAGAAAAGGGAGGCTGGGAGCAGAATATGTTGTTAAAGAACTAGAACATAAAAGAAAAAAAGTATTTGTGTGTTTTAAAAGGCCAGGAGGAAGGAAAAGGAGACCCACTAGATGGATGTACATTAAATGTCAGAGGGAAGAGAGACATCATATTGCTATCATTCCTTTGGGGGCTGGCTAGAAGGAAGGTGAAAAGGTGCTTAGCTCAGCCTGGGCCTGGTTGAGAGGCAAAGTTATATATAGCTAGAAACTTTAAAGTTTAGTGGAGCATATAGGAGGGCTAAGAATATGAGAGGGTAGTAGTGGCCTGTGCTTTGTACCTGAATCAAGCTAACTGAATACCATGAACTGCTTTTATAAGATGCCTCAGCCTATATAATTTAAATTCCAGATTCCTTCATTTGTAATTATCTAGTTGAATGTCAAAGTTGGGTGTGCTGGATGGACTGAAGCCTCTTCTCTGGGTGGGGATGAGTATAACATTAAAGAGACTAGAGAGAATGAAGGGCACAGGTTGATCTCTGAGTGAATCACACGCCTACCCCTGCAAAATGTCAGTAAAGAACAAACTCATGATCATCCAGCACATAAAACAGGATCCCCCATTTTGTGTCATTCCCCTTGGTGGGTTTTTTCCTTTACATCTGTTTTATTTGCCAATTTGTTTATCTAAATTATATGATCAGTTGCTAACAAATGCTCCTCACTCTTGTGCCTTGTTCTGATTTGTGTTTATTTTTAGCACCAGAAAAGTACCACTGTAAGTCATGAGATGTCTGGTCTGAATTGGAAACCCTTTGTATATGGCGGCCTTGCCTCTATCGTGGCTGAGTTTGGTAAGAATGTGAGAAATGACAAATCTGCATTAAATGGTATAGATGGTAGCTTATGGTGATGGTTATTTTTGGTGAAAGCTAGATAAAAATAAGAAGCTTGCCTTATTTTAAAAATTGTCTCAAATCCGTGGAGTAATATTTCAGAGAAAGTACTACTAATGGTATAGCAGATGAAGTTAAGAAAAGTCAAACTCAGGAAAGCTCTTTCGGTAGTTTAGTTATTTGTTAATTTGCTAGGCTTAAGTAAAAGACATGCATGTACAGAGGGAGCTGGATATGTCATAAGGGTTTTTGCTGTATTTCTTTATTGATGGTCTTCTATGCTAAATTGTTTATAAGTTTCTTTGTACTGAAAGTCCTTTTTTTCAAACCTCTGTTCCATTTTAGAAGAAAATGTACTAACGAGATCAAACAAGATTCTCTTCTATATGATTTTAATTTTAATATATTTTTAGATTGTCATTTTTTCATCTTCCAGATTTTCTCTTTCCTAAACTATTCATAAGTGACTACTGACTTTCTTGGCATATCCTGTGGTGTTGTAATATTCGGGTCATCAGTGACCAGAGCTACCTAACCACCTTGTTAGTTTTACACCCTGAAATATATTTTGTCAATGTAATGACCACTTCTGTTTGTTGACATAAGATGTTTGGTTAAAGAAATTTTCCCCCCAAGCACTCTACAGGTATTAGTCCTGAATTACCTAAGGGACCAGGATGAGTAGAACCAAATAGGACTTTGCCATTATCTTTCATAATATTAGAGGAGTATTTGTTTCTTGTAAACAGATAAAAGAGAAAACCCACAAAACTTTGTAACACCATATAAGAGCATCTGGAGCAGCAATCCCATGCTTTCCTATCTTTGTGAAAGTTTGGGGAGATTTTATGAGACATAGAGGTGGGGAGACTTGAAGTGGGAAGGGGAAGGAAGGAGACTGATAAGTGCCAGATTGTATGTTACAGATGAAATAATAAACATTTAATTATTTTGCATGTATAATACATTAGGACAAGCTTAAAGCATTTTATTATATTACAGTTTGAAGTATACTGCAGGTCAAATGGTGCTGCCTGTGTATAGTATAATGCATTTCATTTACCACATACAACTCATGTCTTCTGACAGTGGTGTTCTAGTAGCGCTCTTCTATGTGTTATAAAAAGGACTTTGTCTCAGGATTCAAATATTGTCCTTGGCTTATATTTAGCAACAACTTAACTGTGATTCTTTGGACATACTTATAAATGAGCGTGTTCCTTTATAGGAACTTTTCCTGTGGACCTTACCAAAACACGACTTCAGGTTCAGGGCCAAAGTATTGATGCCCGTTTCAAAGAGATAAAGTATAGAGGGATGTTCCATGCGCTGTTTCGCATCTGTAAAGAGGAAGGTGTATTGGCTCTCTATTCAGGGTAAGACTGATTCTTTCCTTATATCATTAATAGAAATGCTTTTTGAAGAAGTCATATACTTCAGCTGTCTGATAGTTTGTGTCTGTTTCATATTCACTATTTCAACTTGTAATTCAGTATTGATAAGCCAGTTTATATTTCCCCTAAATCTTGAGCTTTGGGTTTTGTGTTCATTGACTATAAGTGATAACATTTTAAAATGGATATGTCATTGCAGCATAGGCTTTCTCCAGATTTCCCAAGAGTCATTAATAGTCACTGTTAATAACAGCACCAATTAATTGTATATATTTTGTGATATCCCTCCTGAGTTGGCAAATTCTGACTTCCTCTAAAATTTTCCTCTTTGAAAAAATATTATTCTTGCAGTGTAAACAGAAAGTGCATAATGAGAGGGAGGGAGACTCATCTTTATTGTCACCTTTTGATTAGCCATACGTTTGTGGTGTCCTGTCTAGCTTGTAGTTCATCTGTTGCCAGTTTCCTAGGCCACTCCTGCATCTAGGCTACCAGTTTATTACTCAGAGAATGACGTCAATTTTATCGTTAAACTATGTTACATCGTTAAACTATGTTAGACTTTAAAAGGTAACTTTCTTGGAAAAATCAAGTAGTACATCCTGAAGATGATCCACCATTCTGACTTGTGGATCATCTGTTTCACCTTGTTCTTTAATCAGCATGGATGAATCACAAGATATTTTCTTTTCTGATAGCAAGCAATAAAGTCTGAAATATGCATATTTAGTCATCATTTTAAAATCCTAACCATTTGAGCTCCTGCTGTCTTTCTATTTATACCTCCTACAGTATAGTTCTGCAATTTGGAAGAATCCCAAAGGAGGTATGAATGAGAATGTCTCCAGTTTAAAGGAGAACTTAAATAGGGTGAAATTTTGGCTCTAGGACCTCCTTGTTGATATGAATAAAGACATATCTGCAACTGTTAGGAAGTAGAGGTTGATTTAAAAAAAAATCTCTGTTAGGTGAGTAATGATGTATAATTCTTTTTATAAATCGCTGGATTCAGTTTACCAATATTTTCTTAAGGATTTTTGCATCTAAGTTCATGAGAGACATTGGTCTGTTGTTTTCCTTTTTTGTACTGTTTTTATCTGGTTTTGGTATCAGCGTAATACTACTTAAAATAAGTTGGGAAGCATTCCCTCTTCTGTTTTCTGGAAGGGACTATGTATGCTTGGTGCTAATTTTTTAAATGTTTTGTAGAATTCCTCAGTGAAATTATCTGGGCTTGAAAATTTCTTTTTTGGGAACATTTAAATTCGGAATGCAAATTCTTTAATGGTTGTCTTAGTTTGGGCTGCTATAACAAGGTACCATAGACTGGGTGACTTACAAACAACCGGAATTTATTTCTTACAGTTCTGGAGGCAGGAAATCTGAGATCAGGGTGCCAGTATGGTCAGATTCTGCTGAGGGCTCTTTTCTGGGTTGCAGACTGCCAAGACTTCTAATTGTGTCCTCACATGGCAGAAAGAGAGTGAGGGAACTCTCTGGGATCCCGTTTATAAGGGCACTAATCCTATTCATAAGGGCTTCACTCTCATGATGTAATCACCTCCTATTGCCTTCATATTGGGGGTTAGGATTTTAAGATCTTGATTTGGGGATGATACAAACATTCAGTCCATTGCAATGGGTATTAGTCTTATTCAGATTGAGCTGTTTTATCTAGTTGAGTTTTGGTAGAGCTTGTGGTTTTCAAGGAATTTGTCGATTTCTTCTAAGGTGTTAAATTTATAAGTATAAAGTTGTTTTACTATACTCTTATTGTCCTTTTAATAGCTGCAAGAATTGTAGTGCTAGTCCCTGTTTCATTTCTGATTTGCATCTTCTGTCTTTTTATCTTTGTGAGTCTTGCTAGAGGTTTATCAGTTTTGTTGATTTTTTTTTTTTTTTTAAGAGAGCCAACTTTTTGTTTCGTTGATTTTTCTCTATTTTCAATTTCATTGATTTGTGCTTTTTACTATTTTCTTCCTTTTGCTTGCTTTGGGTTTATTTTGCTCATCTTTTTCTAGCTTCTTGAGGTAGGAACATAGATTATTGATTTGAAACTTCCCCTCTTTTTTTAAATGTAAGCATTTCATGCTATAAATTTCCCTCAGCTCTGCTTTGGCTGTATCTCATAAATTTTATAGGTTGAATTTTATTGTCATTCAGGTCTGTGAATTTAAAAATTATCCTTTGACACTTGGTCTGACCAGTAGATTGTTTAGAAATATGTTGTTTAATTTCTAAATGTTCGAGGATTTTTCTTATTGATTTCTGGTTTGATTCCATCATTGTCAGAGAACATATTGTATATGATTTCAGTTCTTTTAAATTTGTTGAGGTTGATTTTATGACCTAGAATGTTCAGTTTCTTGGTGAGTGTTTCATGAGTGCTTGAAAAAAAATTCATATTCTGTTGTTGGGTGGAATGAGATGGGTAGTGCAAATGAGTAGGCTGTCTAGATATGTATAATCTGCAGATTCATGTTGAGTATAACTTTTTTATTCTTTTTTCTTTCTGCAGAATTGCCCCGGCTTTACTAAGACAAGCATCATATGGCACTATTAAAATTGGGATTTACCAAAGCTTGAAGCGCTTATTCGTAGAACGTTTAGAAGGTCTGTATACTCACCCTCTTTTGAGGTGATACTCAAAGGGATTGTTGAAGTCATGCTTAGTGAGAAGTGTTGGTCATGAGGTGCCTGAGAAGGGAGGAGAGTCACTGCAAGGACAAAGTGAGCTTGTTCTAACTTGGAATAAATCTTTGCAGAGGTGATATATGAATAAGAGAGACCTGTTCTTCAAATTTGTCCCTTTTCGTATCAACAAAAAAGGCATCTGATTATCCCAAAAGAAACATGGAACAATCTTGTCCAGAAGATTAATGCTATTTTCATCAATAAGAGGACTTCAACTGTAAGGCATTTTCTAGCTGGCAATTTTGATAAGCTTTTATTAGGCGGAATAATTTTAGGCTATTTTCTAAATTCTGATGTACTTGTGGCCACCTTATGCATATTCAGCATTATCATATGTCTGTTTGCTGCTGTAGCATTTTCCATCCTGATACTATACTAAATGGTTATTTTACCACAGGCCTGGGGCTGTTGGATGGTTGGGGACAGCTGGAAAGCCTTTCGGTTAGTAATGTGCTTTGGATCACTTTATTGTCCTAAAATCAGCTTTTCCTGAAGGCTTTTTTTGGGGATCGTGAAGGGTTCTCTTCTACCTTTTTCTAAAATATTTTTTTCCATAGATTCTTTACTTGGGTTAATTCAGTTTCTGTTTGTGGGGTCTTCATGGTGTGAAGGAACGGTGAAGATTGAATTTCACTATAGAACAATATGCTCTGTGGTTTCTTTATTCTTTTTTCTCACTGAGGAGATTTAGTTCTAAATGATTGCTTTTTCATATTTGACTATGAAAGCCTGTAAATTAACAGAGGCTAGGAGAGATCTCAGGCCTATCGAAATTAATATTCAGATAAGTTTTTGTATTAGACCTAAGATTTTCTCTTTTAACATTCAGTTCCCGAATGTTTAGACTTGATGATTACCCAGAAAAAGACTTTAAAATCATGTTCTTCAGATGTTTGAAAAAGTTGAAGGCGAAATACTACCTTTCGAATTTGTGTGTGAAATATTGTTAGGTAGAAGAACAGGATGTGTTCCAGTGTCCTTTAGACATAATGATTTTTTTGGAAATGATTTATATTTTATAATTTTTAATATATTTTAGCACTGTTTTGAGATCTAGAAATATTTGAGTTTCTTTATTTTCCTAAGCTTTATGGTTCATTTTTAAAGTCATCTCTCTAACCAAGTTTCCCTTCCTCTAGTAGGTCAGTACTGTGTTCTCAGAAACTGGTACCCTAATACAAGCAGACCTTTCTTTTTCTTTTCCTTTTTACAGATGAAACTCTTTTAATTAATATGATCTGTGGGGTAGTGTCAGGAGTGATATCTTCTACTATAGCCAATCCTACTGATGTTCTAAAGGTAAGAGAGATACAGTGTGATTTGAAAAGAGCATAAGCTTTGAGTCAGATTTGGGTTCAGATTCCCACTCTGTCACTTGCCAGCTATAGAATCTTGGGCAAATCAGTTAACTGCATTAAGCCTCAATTTCATCATTTGAAAAATGAAGATAATACACTGTTTATAACAGAGTTGTAAAGGTTTAGCGATAATATATATATGTATAAACTGCCTATCATTGTACTTAGTGTAGTAGATGCTCAATAAATGGCAGTCAATTTATTATGATATGAATTAATCCACTGGTCTTCACACTGAGGTATGCAAGGCCCTATAGGTTTTTTACAAGGGCTGTGCAGTTTTATAGGAATCAATTTCCAGATCTCTTACATCCATTTGTACTCCATCCTAAAACTGGTCCGAGAATAAATCTGTGTTTATAATAGACCTTACTCAATTTTACAAAAGAAAGACATGTCCCCAAAAAGTCTGTTGAGCTGTGGTATAACCTGGGATGCCAAACAGGCATAAATTGAAATACAGTTTTTGGAGAAGCCTACTTTAATAACTAATTTGGGTACCTTAAGTCTGTAATGCCTCTGTCTTTCCCTGTCTTATTAATATTTCTATTAAGGGTGAGACTTTACATTATAAATGATACATTTTGGCCTGTATGGGGATATTCTGAATTCAGAACCAGAATAGTATAGGTTGGCAGTGCTGATTTGTTAAGAGTGTAATTGGATTTCTTTAAGATTTTATCAAATCAAAGACTGAAACATTGATTTTAATGTCAATTTTCATCTTTATTTCATAAAATGGTAAATATTTTCTACTTATTTAAACTTATGATTAATTAAAAGCACTAAATATAGAATTAAAATATATGAGGGGAACCCAAAGTTTTAAAAAATTGTTTTAAAATTATTTTAAGGGAATTGTGAGAAAAAAGTCAGAGGACACATGCCTTTTAAAATTTGACCACTAGTAAAACCACAAGTGGCTAGGTTAGTGAAGGAGAGATCTGTTTATTGCAATTCAGAGAGGGGTTTGAGAACTGAGAGAGAGAGACTTGAAAAACAATACACATGAAATAAACCACTGGTGGTTGATGGATAAAAATATGAGATAGTCTTTCTGGACTAAAATGATGGTAATTTACAGAATTTTTATAGCATTTTAGATTTACAGAACAAGTTTTTTTTCAACTTTTATTTTAGATTCAGGGAGTACATGTGCAGGTTTATTACATGGGTATATTGTATGACGTTGATGTTTGGGATACAAATGATCCCATCACCCAGATAGTGAGCACGGTACCCAACAGTTTTCAACCCTTGTCCACCTCCGTCTTTCTCCCCTCTCTTATTTCCTGGTGTCTGTTGTTGACATCTTTGTCCATGAGTATGCAATGTTTAGCTCCCACTTATAAGTGGGAACATACTATATTTGGTTTTCTATTCCTGCATTAATTCACTTAGGATAATGGCCTCCAGCTCAATCCATGTTGCTGCAAAGGACATGATTTTGTTCTCTTTTATGACGCATAGTATTCCATGGTGTATATATACCACACTTTCTTTATCCAATCCGCTGTTGGTGGGCACCTAGGTTGATTCCATGTCATTGCTATTGTGAAGAGTGCTGTGATGAACATAGGAGTGTATGTGTCTTTTCGGTAGAATGATTTATTTTCTGTTGGATGTATACCCAGTAATGGGATTGCTGGGTTGAAGGGTAGTTCTGTTTTAAGTTCCTTGAGAAGTCTCCAAACTGCTTTCCAAAGTGACTGAACTAATTTACATTCCCACCAACAGTGTCTAAGCATTCCCTTTTCTCTGCAGCCTTGCCAGCATCTGTTGTTTTTACTTTTAAACAATAGCCATTCTGACTGGTGTGAGATGGTATCTCATTGTCATTTTGATTTGCATTTCTCTGGTGATTAGTGATACTTTGCATCTTTTCATGTTTGTTGGCTGCTTGTATGTCTTCTTTTAAGAAGTGCAGCAAACTGACACAAGAACAGAAAATCAAACACCGCATGTTCTCACTCATAGGCGGGTGTTGAACAATGAGAACACATGGACACAGGGAGGGGAGCATCACACACTGGGGTCTGGGGTGGGGGGAACTAGAGGAGGGACGGCAGGGTGTGGGGAGTTGGGGAGGGATAACATGGGGAGAAATGCCAGATATAGGTGATGGGGAGGAAGGCAGCAAACCACACTGCCATGTATGTACCTATGCAACAATCTTGCATGTTCTTCACATGTACCCCAAAACCTAAAATGCAATAAAATATATATATATATATATATGAAATGTCCATGTCTTTTGCCTACTTTTTAATGGTGTTAATTGGTTTTTGCTTGTTTAATTAAATTCCTTATAGATGCTAGATGCCAGATTTTCATCAGATGCTTAGTTTGTGAATATTTTCTCCTATTTTGTAGGTTGTCTGTTTACTCTGTTGGTAGTTTCTTTTGCTGTGAAGAAGCTTTTTAGTTTAATCAGGTCCCACTTGTCAATTTTTTGTTTTGTTGCAATTACTTTTGAGGACTTAGTCATAAATTCTTTCCCAAGGCCAATGTCCAGAATGGTGTTTACTAGGTTTTCTTTTAGGATTCTTAGGATTTTAGGTCTTACCTTTAAATCTTTAATCTGTCTTGAGTTAATTTTTGTATATGGTGAAAGGTAGGGGCCTAGTTTTATTCGTTAGCTAGTATAGCTAGTGCGCTATCCCAGCATCATTTATTGAATAGGGAGACCTTTCCCCACTGCTTATTTTTGTTCACTTAGAACAAGTATTTATGAAGAGAATTTAATTGAAGAGGGCCTTGTTCCTCTTACTCTCAGCAGACAACCGCACCTCCTATAAACCTCCTATAAACCGCCTGGCCTTACACCTCTCAATTTCGTGTCCTTTCTACCTTTCACATGTAAACTTACATCTATACCCATCTTTACCGTGTTCTTACTGTAGTGGTTTTTCAGACCAGACCAGTATTACCTGGGAACTTGTTAGATATGCAAATCATCAGGCCCTACCCCACACCTACTGAATCAGAAAGGGTAGGATGGGACCCAGCAGTCTGGTTTGACAAGACTTTCAAGTGATTTTGATACATGCTCAAGTTAAAAAAAAACACCCTGATTTTACTCTGCTTTTATTCACTTCCATTTCATCAGGGACCTTTCTCTATCATTTGTCCTTTTTCCTCTTCAGCATCTTCCTCTTTCCTGGTTATCTGCTCTCAAATGATAAATATGGTCAAGTCTCTCTATCCTAAAATATTTTCTTGATCCTCTGACCTCCTTAAAACACCATGCTATCTCTTTTCTTCCCTTCTCATCCAGATTTTACAAAAGAGTAATCTGTACATTCCATTCCCTCCATAACCTTCTGTAATCACTTCTGCTACTTGATTGAAATTACTCTCCCCAGGGTCAACAGTAATGTCCACATTATCCAATCCAGTGGACATTTTAGTTCTCATCTTACTTAACCTATTTTGACTAATTCCTTCTACTTGAAGTTCTTTTTTGGTTTTGTTACCACACTATTTAGATTCTTCTTCTAGGTTTCCTATTCCTTGGTTTCGTTTGTGGGCTTCCTTTTTATGCATATACCTTAAATCTTTTTCTTCTCCCACCTAGGTTCCATCTTTAGCTCTTTTCTCCTCTTCAGTCTCTCCCTGTTGGCCGTTTTCATTCTTAGTACTTTAGTTCTCACTGTATCAGTTAAGTTATAGGCTAAGCTACTGTCACAAAGAAACTCAAAAATATAAGGTCTCCATATACAAGTATTTCTCTCAGGTAACCATTTAGAGGACTACAGTCAGTGCTGGTAAGGCAGCACTACTTCATGCAGTCATCCAGGATCCAGGTTTCTTTATTTTTGTTGCACTGACATCTCCTAGGGCAGGGATTGGCAAACTACTGTCTGTGGGCCAAATCTGGCCCACTCCCTGTTGTAAATAAAGTTTTATTGGAACACAGCCACCCCATTTTATTTATTGCCTATGGTTGCTTTTGTGCTTCAGTGGCAGAGCTGAATAGTCACAACAGAGGTCATAAGACCTGCAAAGCCTAATGTATTTACGTCTGGACCCTTACAGAAGACGTTGGTTGACCCCTGTCCTCTGGTATTATTTTAATCTGTATAGTTGAAGTTGGACCACCATCAAACCTCCATTCCAGCCCGTGGGAAGAGAGTCGAGGGAAAGCAGTTTCCTTTTGATTTGTTAAAAATAAAAGCAGGAAAAATTTTAAACTTTATTGTATACAATAAGAGAAAGTACAGATCTCAATCCGGGGTACTTTAAACCAGGTGGTAACAAGCTTATCTTACAGCAGTTTATAAAGTAGAAGGGCAGAAACATTTTGACCTTTTTTGTGATTGGCTGTTATAAATGATCTTTCTTTTAAAGGCAAACAGCTGTTTAAAGTGATTGTCTGTAGTTATTGGTTTCATTTCACTGAAGAATTCTGACAAACATGTAAAGGTTATGTTTTATGTTTATGATTAGAGATAGCAGTTACGAGGAAATTGGGATGACTTCAGTTTCGGTTACCTGATGATGGGTGGCTGGCCTTGGGGTATATCTCAATTGTTTTCTCCATTTTTGTCTTTAACAGTTTAAATCTTTAAATATGTAGTTTTTCATAAACAATTTCGAACATATGAGTGAGTAGAAAATAACATAGTGCAGTGAATGTCTTTGTACACCGAGGTAGCTAAAATTTTGCTACGCTTGCTTTTTTTATTCCCTTTTTCTGAATTATTTTAAGGCACATTCCAGACATTGTTGTTCCCCCCCCCATAAACTTCAATGTGTATCTCATAAAAGGAATATTTTCCTACATAACCATGGTGCCATTGTTACATTCCTTTATAACCACAATGCTATTGTTACATTTAACAAAACTAACATTAATTCATTAGTAACATCTAATAATCTGTGTTTACATTTCCAGACTGTCTTAAATATTTTACAGTTGATTTGTTTAACTTGGGCCCCAAAGCCTATGCATTATATTTAGTAGTTATGTTTCTTAAGTCCCTTTTATTCTAGAGTACCCCTCTCCTGTCCATGTACCTTTTATTTATTTGCTTTTTGCCATTAACTTGCCAAATAAATGGGATCTAAATTCTAAAGCTCTCCTTTAGAATTTCCAAGTTCTGGATTTGTGTTTTTGCTTCCTTGTGATGTCATTTAACTTGTTCCTCTAAATCTTCTATCTCTATAAAAGGAAGGTTTCTGTAAAGGTCATACCTAGTCATGTGAGCAGGCACACATTGTTTGGCTGTCCCAATATAAGGATGTTAAGATTGATCAGTGAGTTCAGGCGTGACAGCCCAATTTCTCCTTTGTAGTTTCCTGTCAATCCTTCATCTAATGGTTTCTTCCATTGGTGACCATTATCTGAATCAATTACTTCATTTAAGGTCACAAAATGGTGATTTTTTAATTCCATCATTCCATCCATGTTTCTTAGCTAGAATTCTTCTGCAAGGACAACTTTATTTTATTTTATTTTTTCCTTTTTTTTCTTTTTCCTGAGATGGAAGGAAGCCAACAACTTTTTTTTTTTGAGATGGAGCCTCACTCTGTCACCCAGGCTGGAATGCAATGTCATGATCTCAGCTCACTGTAACCTCCAGCTCCCAGATTCAAGCAATTCTCCTGCCTTAGCCTCCCTGGTAGCTGGGATTACAGGTACACACCACCATGTCCAGCTAATTTTTGTATTTTTAGTAGAGTTGGGGTTTTGCCATGTTGACCAGTCTAGTCTTGAACTACCGAGCTCAGGTGATCTACCCACCTTGGCCTCCCAAAGTGCTGGGATTATAGGCATGAGCCACTGCGCCCTGCCAAGGACAACTTTTTCTCATTTAGTAGGGCTGTTTGGCTATTCTGAAATACAGGCAATTTTCTTCTAAGGAAGACACTAGGAAGTTTCAACCATTATTTCTGTTCATGTCCCATTCTAAAGGACTTAGTTCCATGGCTATATCTAGCTTCAAGAAAGGCTGGGAAATGGAGTCTCTAACTGAGGGACCATGTTCCCACTAAAACTCTAGTTATTGAAGAAGGAGAGAGTAGATTTTGGGAGACAACTAATAATGTACCACGTTACCCAGACCTACTGGGTCATCTAAACTAGACACCTAGATCATCTTTGATTCTTCTGTATCTTTGCTTCCTTCTAGTATTGGATTCAGTATCAAGTTTGTTAATTTTGCCTCATCTGTATTTCTCAACTTTGTCCTTTCCCCACCATTCTTGTTGTAGGGCTTCATCTCAGAGCCTCCTAACTTGTCCCTTCACTCTAGTGTGTACTCTACTCCCTCAACCCATCGCCAGACTGAAGCTAGAGTGATCTATCTAAATCCATATCTGATCTACTATGTATTGCTTCTTTGCCTTTGCTCATGTAACACTTTCTTCCTGGAATATCTCTCATTTTCCTGGTGAATTTGTCCTTCAAGACCAGGCTCATACACAGGGCCAGGACTAGGGCAAAACAAGTAAGACAGTCCACTTTGATGCAGAATGTGAGAAGGTACCACAAAACTCAGTAATCAATATAAACAACATTTGTATGTAGTATTTTTAAACTATAAAAATTAATGCAAAAAATTCATAATGAACGAAATACCAAAATTTCATATAACTCATCTCATTTACCTCACCCTAATCCTGGCCCTGTTGGGTCCTAGCTTTAGTTAAACTTGATATTTGATTGATCATGGCTTTTTGTGGATTAATTTTGGTTAAAAAATATCATATTGAGACATCATTTATCTTGATTACTGAGGTTTTCTTCTACTCCCTTACATTTCATGCCTAAGAAAAGTACTTCACTTGCCTCACGCTAGTTCCAGTGTTGCTCAGGAATCACCTCCTTAAAGAAGTATTCTACTTACCATAGTGTATTAGTAGTTTTGATTTGTCTTTGTGATAGTTTGTATCTCAGTTTAATGGGTTTAGGTTTTTAAAATATTTCAGAACTCTTAATAGAACAGTTAACTTTTTGCATAAAAGCAGGTTGCCGTTTCATGACTTACCAAAGACATTTGTTGAAACCTAGAATGGTCATAAAAATCAAGCCTACATTTGGGCCACTAGTATTTAGTGACTGATTACTAGGATTGTATGTGTGCAGAGTCTGTGGGAAACTTACCAAACCTTTTACGTGGCCATTTAATGCTATCTTTTCTTTCCTTGCAGCTCTCAAAGGCCGCTTGGTAGAATATAATATCATGCTTTTATAAATAGAACTCAACTTAAGGTCTCATAAACATAAAATTATATTTTAAAAACTTTTCCTTTTTGTAATTATGTAAGCAATGCATGTTTAATGTAGAAAAATGTGGAAGGCAGAAAAAATCCAGAAGAGAGAAATGCTTACTTGTAGCCTCATCACTCAGATATAAGCCACTGTCAGTATTTGGTTTTATATGTTCATCTTGTCTCTTTGCTGTGCTTATGGATATTTGTAAGTTTACATGTTTTTAATAAAAATAATATGGTACTTTGCAATCTTTTCTTTCTGGTTAGCAATTAAGTTTTGATGTCTTTCAGTGTCAGCAAATACCATCCTACAACAAAATTTTATAGTTCCATTAAATAAATGTGTAACCAATCTGTGTAGTTGTTGCTTTGGATATTGTTTCTCATTTTTCACTAAATGAATCATTTTTTTTACTCTTGTTAAGTACTTTTTCTTTATTTTCCCCAAATTTTCTTCTAGCTCCAGAAATAATAGACTTAGTGCGAGGAATGTGGGGCCGATGAAAATCATCTTTATAAAATACACTTTGACACAAAGTATATTCTTTTTCTACACAGTTTAAGTATTTTCATCATAATAGCAGATATTTTTCTGGGATTCCCAAATACTGTTTTATAAATTTTAGATGAATTTAAAATGAATTCAGCATTTTGGTTCTCTGTGATAAAATAAAATGTTCACCTCTTTTTGTTTTAGATTCGAATGCAGGCTCAAGGCAGCTTGTTCCAAGGGAGCATGATTGGAAGCTTTATCGACATATACCAACAAGAAGGCACCAGAGGTCTGTGGAGGGTAAGTACTCTTTTCCTGGGATTATTCTACACTCCCAGTTCCTACAATTTGCAAAGAATACTTTTTTTATATAAAGCCATAAAATCGTGAATTATAATCCAAAAACTAAAGTAAGAAACTCCTCATCTCCTTTGAAAGGCCCAAAACTTATCATTGGCCTTTTATTTCTGCATGATATTTGGGGATTGTGTAGGTGGGGAAAGTAATTGCATTATATGAGATGGCCTTTTGATCTAGTTCACAGTGAATGTAGTTGTTCTGTACTAATACGACCTGTGTCTTTTTTTTTTTTTTTTTTTTTGAGACGGAGTCTTGCTCTGTTGCCAGGTTGGGGTGCAGTGGCATGATCTGGCTCACTGCAACCTCTGTCTCCCAGGTTCAAGTGATTCCCCTGCCTCAGCCTCCTGAGTAGCTGGGACTACAGGTGCAAGCCACCATGCCCAGCCAATGTTTTGTATTTTAGGAGAGACGGGGTTTCACCATGACCAGGATGGTCTTGATCTCCTGACCTCGTGATTCGCCTACCTCGGCCTTCCAAAGTGCTGGGATTACAGGTGTGAGCCACTGCGCCCGGCCCCGATGTGTGTCTTTATAATGCTTAGGTTCAAAACCTGTTAACAGCTGAATGTGGTGGCACATACCTGTCATCCCAGCACTTTGGGAGGTCAAGGCAGATGGATCATTGAGGTCAGGAGTTCGAGACCAGCCTGGCTAACATGGTAAAACCCTGTCTCTACTAAAAATAGAAAAATTAGCTGGGTGTGGCGGCGCAAGCCTGTAGTCCGAGCTACTCAGGAGGCTGAGGCAGGAGAATTGCTTGAACCCTGGAGGTAGAGGTTGCAGTATGCTGAGATCATGCCACTACACTCCAGTCTGGGTGACAGGGCGAGACTCCATCTAAAAAAAAAAAAAAAAACAAACTGCTATCTTAAACAATTTTTTAACCTAGAAAGTGTAACATGTACTGTAAAATATTGAGAAAATATAGAAAGTAAAAAGAAAAAAAATCCAGTAGTCCCACTGCCTAGAGATAATCTCTGTTAAACATTTTGTCATGTTATCTTTCAGTCTTCTGTTTATACTTTGCTTTTTGGTTGTCATTGGTGCTATAACTTTTTAATCCTTAAGTGTTATAATATTAATAAGATTATTAGTAGAATATGCAGAGAGAGTGGAATGGGAAATCTGTTAGTATGCTTTTAAATAAAAATGAGAGCTTTGCTATTTTTCTTCCTTTATAATTTTTCATAGCATAAAAAATTTCAAGCTTAAGGAAAAATGGAAAGAATAGAACTATGAAATACATATCCATGAGCTGGATTTGAAGACTGTTAAAGTTTGGTTGTATTTGCTTTATCTGTTTACATGTATACATTTCTCTCTCTCTCTCTCTCTCTCTGTCTCTCTCTCTCTCTCTCTCTCTCTCTCTTTAACTATGCTAAATGAAAGTAGGTTGCAGACATCATGGCACTCAACTAAATACTTCATTATGCGTCTCCTTAGAATAAGGATATTCTACCCAATAACAATACCATTATCGTATCTAAGAAAATGAACAAGTCCGTAATACCTAATATCTAGCCCATATTAAAATTTCCTGTTAATGTGACCAGGCTTATTTCCTTCCTTCCTTCCTTCCTTCCTTCCTTCCTTCCTTCCTTCCTTCCTCCCTTCCTCCCTTCCTCCCTTCCTCCCTTCCTCCCTTCCTCCCTTCCTCCCTTCCTCCCTTCCTTCCGTCCATCTGCCTGTCCATCCTTTCTCTCTCTTTTCTCTTTTTCTCCTCCCCTTCCTCCCCTCCGTTTTGAGGCAGGGTTTTGCTTTGTTGCCTAGGTTGGTCTTGATCTTCTGGCTTCAGGTGATCCTCTGGCCTTAGCCTCCCAATGTGTTGAGCTTATGGATGTGAGCTACCATGGCTGGCCAGGCTAGTTTTCTTATAAAATATTTCCTCATGGTGTTTATCTTGTTTATCTTTTGTATTTCCTATAAACTGTAAGTAGGGTCCATTAGCTTGATTAGATTCATGTTAAACATTTTTGGTAAGGGTGCTTCATAGGTGAAGCTGTGTATTTGATACTGCATCACAGCAAGAGGCACATAATATTACATTGTCTCATGATTAGTGGTGCGAAGTTTGATTCCTTGGTAAGATGATATCTACCATATCTCGCCATTGTAAAAGAAAGTTTTTTTTCCCTCCTTTGCAATTAGCAAGTAATCTGGGGGGTGATAAAATTCTAGTAACATGCATATATCCTAATATCTAATCACCTTTCATCTAACTAATGGTCTTTGCATCCATTAATGATCCTTGAGGTTTGCTTTTTGGTAACAGCAGGGTACACTTTCGTGATATGTCTAATTTAAAGCCAGAAAAATAGAACTAACTAGAACTTTTTTACAAACTGATGACAAGGAACAAACACAGAGGAATAAATAGAATTGGAGATTTTTTCACAGGAGTATGGCTACTGTGTTTTTTATTGTAATAAATAGTAGCCATAGAATTTACCATCTTAACCGTTTTTGATGGTTCAGTAGTGTTACGTACATTCACATTGTTGTACAACCAGTCTCCATAACTTTAGGTTTTGTAAAACTGAAACTGTACTCATTAAACAACCCCCCATTTCTCCTTCCCCTAGCCCCTGGCAACCCCCATTCTATTTTCTGGACCGCTATGAATTTGACTAATATAGGTACCTCATGTAAGTGGAATCATACGATGTTTATCTTTTTGTGACTGGCTGAATTTACTTAGCATAATGTTCTCAAGGTTTATCCATGTGATAGCATGTGTCAGAATTTCCTTCCTTTTTAAGGCTGAATAATATTCCATCATATGTATATACCACATTTTGTTTATCCATTCAACCATTGACATTTGAATGGTTTCTGCCTTTTGCCTGTTGTGAATAACACTACTGTGTAAATGGGTGTGCAAATATCTTTTTTAGACCCCGCTTTTAATTCTTTTGGTTATATAGCCAAAGTGGAATTGCTGGATTGTATGGTAAATCTATGTTTATTTTTTGAGAAACTGAACATAACTGTTTTTATGATCCAGGCTACTTACATGATCTAGGCACCTAACATGAAGAGGCAAAGTACATTGTTTAATGTATTCTTCTGAGACAGACATGTTTTATTTGCATGTTTAAAATATAGGAATTATTTTTTCATTTCAATAAGAAAATACATTTGCATTTTGCTTCAAACATATGCTCATCTTAGTCTGTTTTATTTTCCTGCTCTGATTGTAACATGGGTACTGAAATCATTTTACTTTCTTCCTAACTTCATTGTAAGAAAAAATAGCACGAGTACAATAACAAAGCATAACTGGCGCTTACCACAGAGTTGGAGAGAGAGTAGTGTGGTGGAGACTGTGGTCCTGGAGAGCACAGTCCCCGTTGAAAGAGGACAGCCATTCCTTAGCTCCAGCCCATTGCTGCCATGTGTTGATGGTGAGCCCAGTGTGGTCAGATTTTCTGGCCTTTCAAGAGAAGCTGGAAATCTGCATTTCTGTGTGAAATACCCTGATTTTTACACATTAACAGCCAATTTAGTCTTTTGGAAACACTGTGGGCCACTCAAAACATGTCTATAGCCTGACTTTGGTCTGTGGGCTCCAGTTTGGGGCTTTACTGTTCACCAAATCAGTCTTCTGTGAAGGGCACCCTCTTTATGAGAAGCAGGTTGAAGAGCCAGCAAGGAAGGCACTCTTCGGCTAGCCAGCCGTATCAGTCAAGCATCTTGGCACGGCTATGTCATTTCCACTTCATTTTTTTTTTTTTAAGTGAAAGCGAACTTATTAAGAAAGTAAAGGAATGAAGAATGGCTACTCCGTAGGCAGAGCAGCCCCACTTTATAAATTGAGTTTGGGAACTTAGAGATGATTGAAAACTTTTTAATATAGTAGTTATCCCAGAAAGCATATGTCCCCATAGTATGTTATTTTCAATTTTAAGTGACACCTAACACAATTATAAAAGTAAAACATTCATTGTGAACATGTAAGAAGAAATAGATAGGCATAAAAATGAAAATTAACATCTCTTACTCTAATACCAGAGGAAAAAATATTTTGATGTATTTCATTATAATCCTTTCTAAGAATTCGGCATGTGTGTGTATACCTTTTCCCCTGAAGATGGAATAATACTATATATAATTTTATGCCTTGCTTTATTTAACATGATAGCATAAGCATTTTCTTGTGTCATTAATATTCTTCAAAAATGTGACTTTTAATGCTCTAGCAACCCTGTGTTGTAATGTGGGTTGTGACAGGAGCATCGTGCTAGTGAGTGAAACACTGGTAATGTTACCACAGCAGGACATGTAAGCGAAAGACCACTTTCCCTTGGCTTTTCCTCTTGCTTCTTCATACCTTTGCTGTCACTCTAGTGTTTGTCCTTTCTGCATATCTGAAAATTCTGTGAATTAAACTTGGAAGCTCTCTTCTCCCACTGATTTTTGCTTCATGATTTTATTTATAAACAGCTTTATTGGGATAATTCACATCTTATAATGATAATTCCCAGTATTTCTTTATTGGGATAATTCACATGAAATTCACTGTCTTTAAAGAACACAATTTGTTTTTAGTGTATTCATAAATTTGTGCAGCCATTACCACTGTCTAAGTTTAGAACATTTTCATTACCAGACAGAAACCCTTACCCTTTACTCGTCACTTCTCATTTCCCCCAGCCCTCCTAGCTGTAAACAACTCCTAATACTCTACTTTCTGTCTCTATAGATTTGCCTGTTCTAGGTATTTCATGTAAATGGAATCAGGCAATATGTAGACTTTTGTGACTGGCTTCTTCCATTTAGCGTACTGATTTTAAGGTTCATCTATGTTGCAGCATGTATCAGTATTTTATTCTTTTTTTATGTCTGAGTATTAATCCCACCGTGTGGATATACCACACTGTGTTTATCCCTTCATCAGTTAATGAACAGTTGGGTTCTTTGTACATTTTGGCTATTATGAATAATGCCACTATGAACGTTTCTGTATACATTTTGGTATGAACATATATTTTCAGTTCTCCTGGGTATATACCTAGGTGTAGTATTGCTCGCTCATATGGTAATCTGTGTTTAACTTTTTGAGGAAATGCCAAATTGTTTTCCACAGTGGCTGCCCCATTTTAAATCCCCACTGACAGTGTATAAGGGTTTTAATTTCTTCACATCCTCACCAACAGTTACACTTTTACTTTTTTTATCTTTGAGGCAGGATCTTGCCATGTCACCTAAGGAGGAATGCAGTGGTGCAATCATGGCTCACTGCAGCCTCAACCTCCCAGGCTCAGATGATCCTCCCACCTCAGCATCTTAAGTAGCTGCGACTACAGGCACATGCCACCATGCCTGGCTAATTTAAAAACATTTTTAAGAGATAGAGTCTTACTGTGTTTCCCAGGTTTGTCTAGAACCCCTGCTCAAGTGATCCTCCTGCCTCAGCCTCCAAAAGTGCTGGGATTACAGGCATGAGCCATGGCACCTGGCCTTCTTTTACTTAAAAGAAAAATCATTATAGCCATCCTAGTAGGCGTGAAGTAGTACGTCCTTATGGTTTTGATTTGCATTTCCCTAGTGAGTAATGATGTTTAGCATCTTTTCATGTGCTTATTGGCCATTTGTGTATCTTTTTTGAAGGAAATATCTTCAGGTCTTTTGGCCATTTTAAAATTGGATTGTTTGCCTTTTTTGTTGTAAGAGTTCTTTATATATTCTGGACGCTAGTCCCTTATCAGATATGTGATTGGCAGATGGTTTTTTCCATCGCGTGTGTTGACTCTTCAGTTTCTTGGTGGTGTCTTTTCAGTCACAAAAGTTTTTAATTGTGATGAAGTCCAACTGATATTTTTTTTCTTTTGTCTCTTGTGCTTTGGTTGTCATATCAATTATTTTATTTTTAGCATAGCAAATGAATTGGAAAATTATAAATGTTCCATTATTAGTCATTGATTTGAAGAGTGACCTCTGTACTTCAGCCTTGTATTTTTCTGTTGCTTTTCAACTCCTGACCTATTTTGTTCACTCTAAGACATCATTCCCTTTGTATTTCCTTGGTGCCTAATGTCACTTGTGTTTCATAGGGTGTGGTTCCAACTGCTCAGCGTGCTGCCATCGTTGTGGGAGTAGAGCTGCCAGTCTATGATATTACTAAGAAGCACTTAATATTGTCAGGAATGATGGGAGACACCATTTTGACTCATTTCGTGTAAGTAGGACGGGATGTGCTCATTTCATTTCCAGCATTTTGAGCATAAAAAGCCTCTTTTACTGAAATCCTCAGGTGGAATTCAATAACTGGTACGTATGGTCTAAATACCCTTGTCTCTCCTATTATCAGAACTTCAAGCCTTGTGAACACTTAATACTTCACAGAAATCCTAGGTGCTATGGGGGCTTGGGTACTTGGGAACATTGTCTAATACAGCAGCCTATCAGAGGCCTATTTGATTTATATTTAGCCATACACAGCCTCTATATCTAATAAGCACATCTATTATTTGCTTTGGTTAATTTTGTTTGAGAAAGCAAACTTTTCTCAATGGGAATCAGAAAAAAAAGGTAAAATTTTATAAGGTCTGTGAAACTAAAGCACAGTTTTTTGGTTAAAGACTGTTGATAATCTCATTTTACATTTTCTTTGTCTTGCAAACTTTGTGTTATTTTGTTACTCAAATGCATTTGGCATATGATGCTGTGGTTTGAAAAATTAATGTAACTAATAGATGGCACATGACACTTTCTACTTAGGAATCTTGTTAGGTTTAGAAGCTCTCCTTTAAAAAAGAGGCTGAGTTTCAGATTGAAAACTGAAGGGATGGCCGTTAAATGATGTCTTTTTAGAAAAATGTCCTTTCTCTTTAGATTCTAGTGAAAGGCCAAGTGCCAGGTCTTATTTGATGGGCCTGAGTTATTGTACAGTTTATGTTTGGCCTAATTTCTGTTTAAGTGGGCAGGGAGTAGAAGTGGGGCAATTTGCCTTCTTAAAGTTTTCCTTTTAGTTCCAGCTTTACGTGTGGTTTGGCTGGGGCTCTGGCCTCCAACCCGGTTGATGTGGTGCGAACTCGCATGATGAACCAGAGGGCAATCGTGGGACATGTGGATCTCTATAAGGGCACCGTTGATGGTATTTTAAAGGTAAATACATTGTGGATTTGGGTTACAATTTGGTTTTCTTTGATGTCTTAGACCTTTCTTCAGTTCTTATTATTAGTTGCCACATACCATTTGGAAGGTGAAAGAATCATATTTTTTAGTAGCTTCTCAGTCATTCCCAGGTAGAAAAGCTGTCTCCTTAGCAATCTGCTAATTTGCAGTGGTACTTAATATAATTATTTCCATTTGAATGCTTTAGAATTCAGGATACTTGTATTAATAGTGTCATGTAGAATTATTGATAGAAAAGACAGCATATCCCCAATTTGCCTACTTCATATGACACAGAGACCCTGCAATAGAAAACCCAACACTTAAGGAAAAAAACCCTGTACTTTATTTCAGTTCAGGATGGTGCTGTTGTTCACTTTGGCTTTGAAAGTTTCTGCTGTTGTGTTTGTGGGAACTGAATAGTCTAAAAGTATTACATAATTCTTGCTGATACTATTGCTACCGAAAACAAATTGAGGCTAAAATACGATGTTGCCGTATGGTTTCTCTCCTGTTACCAGTTTTGTTTAACAACTATTATATATCAGGCACCATTTTAGTATTTATGGAGAAATTACAAATATTACAAAAGTACTGTAGGTATATAAGCAGATAATCAGTATAGCCTGATAAGTGATAAACTCTGAGTTCTCAATTTGGAAGCATTGAGGTAGGCTACCTGTAGATGGTGGCATCTTGAGTAAGTCGCATCCACTGAGTGTTTAATTGTGTGTCAGGAACTGTCCTAATGAGACTTACGTGTATTCATTCATTCAATCCTCACTGTGACCCCACGGGGTAGACACTGAAGCACTGAAAGATTAAGTAAGCTGCCTGAGGTTTCACAGCTACTAAATGGGAGAGCTGGAATTTAAACTCAGATCATTTGGCCTCAAACTGACATTCTTTACACTATGGTGCTTTCCTAATATTGGTGGCCAAGGGTTAGATTAAAAAGGATACTGAATGCTATATTGAAGTGCTTGGACTTTTTTTTAACTCATCTTGGGCACGCATTGGAATCACTTGGGGGAACTTTCTCAGCTCTCTCCTCTCTCTTAGACCAATTAACTTAACCTGGGGAGTAAGGTCCAGGTGTCAGTATTTTAAACTATATCAGGTGACTGCAATGTTCACCCAGGTTTGAAGACTACTAAGGGGATAAGCCTGGAACAGTAGTTCTTAAAAGATTAACATGCATCAGAATCACCTGGAGGGCTTGTTAAACTGCAGTTCACTTGGACCCATCTCCGGATTCTGATTTAGTAAGTATGGAGTGGGGCCTGGAAATTTGCGTTTTTAACAAATTCCCAGGAAATACTGATGCTGCTAGTCTGGAGACCACACTTTGAGAATCACTGACCTACAGTTAGGGAAGGTGATTAGAAGGCTCTTGTTATCTGAGAAAGAGGGGGATGAAGGCCTGAACTTGAGCAAGACATTGGAGATGTAGAAGGTGGGACAGAGTTAAGAATGATTTAGTTGATAGAGTCAACAGGATTTGGTTGACTGGATGTGGAGAGGTGTGGGAGAAAGGAGGTGTCAAAGATAACCTGGGTTTTTGGAGTTGGTGACCAGATGGTGACATTCATTGACAGAGACATCACAAGAAGAGAAGCAGGTCTTGTGGGAGACATCAACTCAGTTTGATGTGCATGAGAAAAATCCAGTGGATACATTTGCATATTCTAGCCCTGACTCAAGAGAGGGTTCATGGATATAGATAAACACCCATGGAGCCATTACTACACAGGTGATACATAACTGTGGAGAAAGTTGACCAAGAAGAGTAGGTAGAGGAGTTCACAACCTTTTTACCTTCCCAGCATAGTGGAGTATCATAAAATTCCTTCCCGCAAATAATGACTGACTGAGGCAGCAATTCTCAGACCCTGGAAAGTACAGTTTGGCAAAAGCCCCCATTAGTATTTCTGCATTTGGCAATCACTGGTTTAGAGGGAAGAGTACTAGGCCAAGGAAAGAACACTACAGAATACCAATTTTTAAGGTCTTGGTAAATGAGGAACCTAGGAAAGACACCAAAGGCGAGGAAACTTAGGAGACAGTAGTGTCATGGGAGCCAAAGGAGTTAATGAGTTTATTTATTTATTGTACGTTAGGTTCTGGGGTACATGTGCAGATCATGCAGGATTGTTGCATAGGTACAAACATGGCAATGTGGTTTGCTGCCTCCATCCCCCCGTCACCTACATCTGGCATTTCTCCCCATGTTATCCCTCCCCGATCTCCCCACCCCCGCTGCTGTCCCTTCCTTGACCCCGCCAACAGACCCCAGTGTATGACCCCTGTGTTCTCATTGTTCAACACCCGCCTATGAGTGAGAACATGTGGTGTTTGATTTTCTGTTCTTGTGTCAGTTTGCTGAGAATGATGGTTTCCAGATTCATCCATGTTCCTACAAAGAACAGGAACTCATCATTTTTTATGGCTGCATAGTATTCCATGGTATATATGTGCCACATTTTCCTTGTCTAGTCTATCATTGATGGACATTTGGGTTGGTTCCAGGTCTTTGCTATTGTAAACAATGCCACTATGAACATACGTGTTCATGTGTCTTTATAATAGAACAATTTATAATCCTTTGGGTATATACCCAGTAATGGGATTGCTGGTTCAAATGGAATTTCTATTTCTAGGTCCTTGAGGAATTGCCACACTGTCTTCCACAATGGTTGAACTAGTTTATACTCCCACCAACAGTGTCAAAGTGTTCCTATTTCTCCACATCCTCTCCAGCATCTGTTGTCTCCAGATTTTTTAATGATCACCATTCTAACTGGTGTGAGGTGGTATCTCAATGTGGTTTTGATTTGCATTTCTCTAATGACAAGTGATGATGAGCATCTTTTCATATGTTTGTTGGCCTCATAAATGTCTTCTTTTGAAAAGTATCTGTTTATATCTTTCACCCACTTTTGAATGGGTTTGTTTATTTTTTTTTCTTGTAATTCTGTTTTAGTTATTTGTAGATTCTGGATATTAGCCCTTTGTCAGATGGGTAGATTGCAAAAATTTTTTCCCATTCTATTGGTTGCCAGTTCACTCTAATGATTGTTTCTTTTGCTGTGCAGAGGCTCTGGAGTTTAATTAGGTTCCATTTGTCTATTTTGGCTTTTGTTGCCAATGCTTTTGGCGTTTTAGCCATGAGGTCCTTGCCTATACCTATGTCCTGCATGGCTCTGCCTAGGTTTTCTTCTAGAGTTTTTATGGTGTTAGGTCTTAATGTTTAAACCTTTAAAACATCTGGAGTTAATTTTAGTGTAAGGTGTCAGGAAGGGGTCCAGTTTCTGCTTTCTGCACATGGCTAGCCAGTTTTCCCAACACTACTTATTAAACAGGGAATCCTTTACCCATTGCTTGTTTTTGTCAGGTTTGTCAAAGATCAGATGGTTGTAGATGGTGGCCTTGCTTTCAAGGCTTCTTTTCTTTTCCACTGGTCTATATCTCTGTTTTGGTACAAGTACCAAGCTGTTTTGATTACTGTAGCCTTGTAGCATAGTTTGAAATCAGGGAGCACAATGCCTCCAGCTTTGTTCTTTTTGCTCAGGATTTTCTTGGCTATGAAGGCTCTCTTTTGGTTCCATATGAAGTTTAAGGTGGTTTTTCCAGTTCTGTGAAGAAGGTCATTGGTAGCTTGATAGGGATAGCATTGAATCTATTAATTACTTTGGGCAGTATGGCCATTTTCATGATATTGATTCTTCCTAACCATGAGCATGGAATGTTTCTCCATCTGTTTGTGTCCTCTCTTATTTCCTTGATCAGTGGTTTGTAGTTCTCCTTGAAGAGGTCCTTTACATTCTTTGTTAGTTGTATTCCTAGGAATTTTATTCACTTTGTAGCAATTGTGAATGGGAGTTTGCTCATGATTTGGCTCTCTGTTAGTCTGTTATTGGCGTATAGAAATGCTTGTGATTTTGCACATTGATTTTGTATCCTGAGACTTTGCTGAAGTTGCTCATCTGTTTAAGGAGATTTTGGGCTGAGATGATAGGGTCTTCTAAATATACAGTCATACTGTCTGCAAATAGAGACAATTTGGCTTCCTTCTTTCCTAATTGAATACCTTTTTTTTTTTTCCCTCGCCTAATTGCTCTGGCTAGAACTTCCAATACTTTATTGAATAGGAGTGGTGAGAGAGGGCATCCTTGTCTAGTGCCGGATTTTAAAGGGAATGCTTCCAGTTTTTGCCCATTCAGTATGATACTGGCTGTAGGTTTGTCATAAATAGCTTTTATTTTGAGATATGTTCCTTCGATACCTGGTTTATTGAGAGTTTTTAAGCATAAAGGGCTGTTGAATTTTGTCGACGGCCTTCTCTGCATCTATTGAGATAATCGTGTTTTTTGTCTTTGGTTCTGTTTATGTGGTGGATTATGTTTATAGACTTGCATATGTTGAACCAGCCTTGCATCCCGGGATGAAACCTACTTGATCGTGATGGATAAGCTTTTTTTTTTTTTTTTGAGACGGAGTTTCACTCATGTTACCCAGGCTGGAGTGCAATGGCGCAATCTCGGCTCACCGCAACCTCCGCCTCCTGGGTTCAGGCAATTCTCCTGCCTCAGCCTCCTGAGTAGCTGGGATTACAGGCACGCGCCACCATGCCCAGCTAATTTTTT
The DNA here is from genome assembly GCF_009761245.1 of Sapajus apella. Lineage (NCBI taxonomy): Eukaryota > Metazoa > Chordata > Mammalia > Primates > Cebidae > Sapajus > Sapajus apella. Next base: position 1,057,092 of record NW_022437055.1, read on the forward strand.
GTATTTTTAGTAGAGACGGGGTTTCACCATGTTGACCAGGATGGTCTCGATCTCTTGACCTCGTGATCCACCCGCCTCGGCCTCCCAAAGTGCTGGGATTACAGGCTTGAGCCACCGCGCCCGGCCAGCTTTTTGATGTGCTGTTGCAATCAGTTTGCCATCATTTTATTGAATATTTTTGCATCTATCTTCATCATGGATACTGGCCTGATGAAGTTTTCTTTTTTTGTTGAGTCTCTGCCGGGTTTTGGTATCAGGATGATGTTGGTCTCATAAAACGATTTGGGAAGGATTCCCTCTTTTTGGATTGTTTGGAATAGTTTCAGAAGGAATGGTACCAGCTCCTCTTTGTATGTCTGGTAGAATTCAGTTGTGAACCTGTCTGGACCTGGACTTTTTTTGGTTGTTAGGCTATTAATTGCTGCCTCAACTTCAGCCCTTGTAATTGGTCTGTTCAAGGTTTCAGCTTCTTCCTGGTTTAGGCTTGGGAGAATGCAAGTGTCCAGGAATTTATCCGTTTTTTCCAGATTTACTGGTTTATGTGCATAGAATTGTTTATAGTAATCTCTGATGGAGGTTTGTATTTCTGAGGAATCGGTGGTGATATCCCCTTTTTCGTTTTTTATTGCATCTATTTGATTCTTCTCCCTTTTCTTTTTTATTAATCTGGCTAGCAGTCTGTCTATTTTATTGATCTTTTAAAAAAACCAGCTCCTGGATTTATTGATTTTTTTTTTTTTTGGAGACGGAGTTTCGCTCTTGTTACCCAGGCTGGAGTGCAATGGCGCAATCTCGGCTCACCGCAACCTCCGCCTCCTGGGTTCAGGCAATTCTCCTGCCTCAGCCTCCTGAGTAGCTGGGATTACAGGCACGTGCCACCATGCCCAGCTAATTTTTTGTAGTTTTAGTAGAGACGGGGTTTCACCATGTTGACCAGGATGGTCTCGATCTCTTGACCTCGTGATCCACCCGCCTCGGCCTCCCAAAGTGCTGGGATTACAGGCTTGAGCCACCGCGCCCGGCCTATTGATTTTTTTGAAGTGCTTTTTGTGTCTCTGTCTCCTTCAGTTTTGCTCTGATCTTAGTTATTTCTTGTCTTCTGCTAGCTTTTGAGTTTTTTTGATCTTGCTCCTCTAGCTCTTTCAATTTTGACAGTAAGGTGTTGATTTTAGATCTTTCCTTGTGTCTCTGGTGGGCATTTATTTCTCTAAATTTCCCTCTAGACACTGCTTTAAATGTGTCCCAGAGATTCTGGTACATTGTGTCTTTGTTCTTGTTGTTTTCAAAGAACATCTTTATTTCTGCCTTCATTTCATTGTTTATCCAGTCGACATTCAGGAGCAGGTTGTTCTGTTTCCATGAAGTTTTGTGGTTCTGAGTTAGTTTTTTAATCCTGAGTTCTAATTTGATTGCCCTGTGGTCTGAGAGACTGTTTGTTATGATTTCCGTTCTTTTGCATTTGCTGAAGAGTGATTTACTTACAATTATGTGGTCAGTTTTAGAGTAGGTGCAATGCAGTGCTGAGAAGAATGTATATTCCGTGGATTTGGGGTGGAGAGTTCTGTAGATGTCTATTAGGTCCGCTTGGTCCAGATCTCAGTTCAAGTCCTGGATATCCTTGTTAATTTTCTGTCTCATTGATCTGTCTAATATTGACAGTGGAGTGTTAAAGTCTCCCACTATAATTGTGTGGGAGTCTAAGTCTCTTTGTAGGTCATTAAGAACTTGCTTTATGTACCTAGGTGCTCCTGTATTGGGTTTGTATATATTTAGGATCGTTAGCTCTTCTTTTTGCATTGATCCTTTTACCATTATGTAATGCCCTTCTTTGTCTCTTTTGATCTTTGTTGGCTTAAAGTCTGTTTTATCAGAAACTAGGATTGCAATTCCTGCTTTTCTTTTGCTCTCCATTTGCTTGATAGATCTTCTTCCATCCCTTTATTTTGAGCCTATGTGTGTCCTTTTACGAGAGATGGGTTTCCTGAATACAGCACACTGATGGGTCTTGACTTTTTATCCAATTTTCCAGTCTTCATCTTTTGATTGGGGCATTTAGACCATTTACGTTTAAGGTTAATATTGTTATGTGTGAATTTGATCCTGCCATTTTGATGCCAGCTGGATGTTTTGCCTGTTAGTTGACACATTTTCTTCATTGTGTTGATGGTCTTTACCATTTGGCATGTTTTTGCAGTGGCTGGTACTGGTTGTTCCTTCCCTTGTTCAGTGCTTCTTTCAAGAGCTCTTTTAAGGCAGACCTGGTGGTGATGAAATCTCTCAGCAATTGCTTTTCCATAAAGGATTTTATTTCTCCTTTGCTTATGAAGCTTAGTTTGGCTGGATATGAAATTCTAGGTTGAAAGTTCTTTTCTTTAAGAATGTTGAATATTTGCTCCCACTCTCTTCTGGCTTGTGGGTTTCTCTGGAGAGATCTGCTGTGAATCTGATGGGCTTCCCTTTGTGGGTAATCCGATCTTTCTCTCTGGCTTCCCTTAGCATTTTTTCCTTCATTTCAACGCTGGTGAATCTGATGATTATGTGCCTTGGGGTTGCTCTTCTTGAGGAATATCTTTGTGGTGTTCTCTGTATTTCCTGGACTTGAATGGTGGCCTACCTTGCTAGGTTGGGGAAGTTCTCCTGGATAATATCCTGAAGAGTGTTTTCCAGCTTGGATTCATTCTTTCCATCACATTCAGGTACACCTATCGAACGTAGATTAGGTCTTTTCACATAATCCCATATTTCTTGGAGGCTTTGTTCATTTCTTTTCACTCTTTTCTCTCTATTGTTGCCTTCTCATTTTATTTCATTGAGTTGATTTTCAATCTCTGATATCCTTCTGCTTGGTCGATTCAGCTACTGAAACTTATATATGCTTCATGAAGTTCTTGTGCTCTGTTTTTCAGCTCCATCAAGTCATTTATATTCTTCTCTAAGCTGTTTATTCTAGTTAGCATCTCATCTAACCTTTTTTCTAGGTTCTTAGTTTCTTTACATTGGGTTAGCACATGTTCTTTTAGCTCTGAGAAGTTTATTACCCACCTTCTGAAGCCTGTTTCTGTCAATTCATCAAATTCATTCTCCATCCATCTTTGATCCCTAGCTGGTGAGTTGTGATCCCTTGGAGGAGGAGAGGCATTCTGGTTTTTGGTGTTTTCATCCTTTTTGTGCTGGTTTCTTCCCATCTTAGTGGCTTTATCTACCTGTGGTCTTTGTAGTTGGTGACTTTCGGATGGGGTCTCTGAGTGGATGTCCTTTTTGTTGATGTTGAAGCTATTTCTTTCTGTTTCTTCATTTTCCTTCTAACAGGCCCCTCTGCTGCAGGACTGCTGGAGGTCCACTCCAGACCCTGCTTGCCTGGGGATCACCCGCGGGGGCTGCAGAACAGTAAGGGTTGCTGCCGGTTTCTTCTTCTGTTATCTTTGTCCCAGAAGAGTACCTACCAGATGTCAGCCTGAGCTCTCCTTTGGGTATACGGGAGTCAGGGAGTTGCTTGAGGAGACAGTCTGTCCCTTATAGGAGCTCAAGTGTTATGCTGGGAGCTCTGTTGTTCTGTGCAGAGCTGCTGGGCAGGTACCTTTAAGTCTGCTGCAGTGGAACTCATAACTGCTTCTTTTCCCACCTGCTCTGTCCCAGGAAGGTTGGCTTTATTTATAAGTTCCTGAGGTGCTACTGCCTTTTTTCAGAGATGCCCTTCCCTGCATGGAGTAGTCTTGTCAGTCTGCCAGCAGAGGTGTTGCTGAACTTCTGCAGGCTCTGCCCAGCTGCTGTGTGTACTGCCTTGGTAGTGGTGTACTGCCTCGATAGTGGCAGATGCCCTTCCCCCCAGTGAGCTGGGCCGTCCCAGGTCCAGCTGCACTTGCTGGGAAACTCTCAATCCAGAGCATTTCAGATTGCTTGTTTTGTGGGGGTGGTATCCACAGAGCCAGATCGCCTGGCTCCCTGTCTCCGCCCCCTCCCTTTCAGTTGAATGGGTGGCTCTGTCTCCCAGGCATTCCAGGTGCCAGTTGAAACGGCCATCCAGATTTGTGTGAGTTTCTATATGCCAACCCGCAGCATCAGCTGTGCTGAAAACTTGTGGCACTTTTCGCCCTGGGAATCTTCTGGTCTGTGGGCAGTGAAAACTTGTTTGGAAATGCGGTGAGCACTCACCTTCTGCATTGTTCTTGCTGGGATCTGCACTCTGGAGCTGTTCCTATTCGGCCATCTTGGATCCTCTCTCCTAATGAGTTTTAAGAAGGAATGAGTGAATACTTAATGTCACATGGAATAGAAATCTGATATGATAAGGAGTGTAAAGTGTCTATTGGATTTAATATTTTTGAGAGAAGGTTTGGTGAATTGGTGTTTGCAAAAGCCAATTGCTGTGCATTGAGGAGTATGTTTGATCATTCAAGTAATAAAAAAGAAAAAAATCAAGCTGACTCTTGAAGCACTCCCTCTCCCCCCATAAAGAAATAAATGTTTGTGTCTCATGTACTAGGCATTGTTCCAGGTTGTTGATGATATATTAGTGAACAAAAATGTCCCTGTCTTCATGACACTTAGATTCTAATAGAAGGATATAGGTAAACACAGGAAGTAGTGATAAATAGACAAGTATAAAGCACTATTTCAAGAAGATTGGCTAAAAGATTTACTATACAATAACATAGTAATAGCTAATGTTTACTGAATGCTTATTCTGTCCCAGCTACTGTACATAGAATAGAATATATCCTTTAACTCTCACAGCAACCCTGTGGATTAGATAATATCTTTCCCGTTTTTGAAAGGAGGAAACTTAGGTTCAGAGTAGCTAATAACTTATACAAGAGTATACAATTATAAGAGGCAGATCTGAGACTTAATCTATAGCCTGTCTGATTCCAAAGTTTGTACTTATAACCACTATGCTGTATTGAATCTTCAGAAACATGTTTTATGTTGACAGTAACCTTTAATTACTTAGATTTGCTCACTTATTTACTTACTTGCTATTAAAAATTTTTAGTAGCAAAGTCATTTTTTAATAGCAGTCATTTTTTAAAATGACTTTGTTCTTTATTGCCATTATATGTAATAGCATCATACTTTATTATTTTGTCTGTGCTTAACTACAGAAGTTCTTTGTTTTTACACAACTGCCTCATGCCAAAAAGTGCCTCTCATTTCTAACATTGTGAAGAAATTGGTCACTGTTCTTAGAAATTAATAAAGATTTAAGCTGGGTGCTGTGGCTTGCATCCTATAGTCCTAGCTACTTGAGAGGATCACTTGAGCCAGAGTTTGAGGCTACAATGAGCTACGTAGGCGTGCCACTGCACTCCAGCCTAGGCGACAGTGCAAGACTATGTTTCTTAATTAAAAAAAAAAGATCCAGATGGCTCACAGGAGTGTTAGAGATCCTTATTGTTTTTTTGTTCAACTCTTCAACAAATACTAATGGGAAAATTTCTTGTGCCACACATTGTGTTAGGTGGTGGTGACACAATGGTAATCTCTGTTGGAGATTACATTCTAGTTGAGGAAGATACAATAAACACATGATACACGGTAAAATTTTAGACAGAAATAGATGTTATGCAGAAAATAACAGCGTATTGAAATAGTGATTCAATAGTGGGGAACTACTTCAGCAATGATGGTCAAGAAAAGCCTCTGAGGAGGTGACATTTGAGCTGAGATCTGAATAATGATGAATTGGCCATGAGAGCTGGGAGAAAAGCATTTTATAAAGAGGGAACAGGTTACGAAAGGTCTGAGTTGGAAATAACCTGGACATGTTCAAGGGTTAGAAAGAAAACTAGTGTTGTTGAGTGTGTGGTGAATGAAGGAGAAACTAGTAGGAGATGAAACTGGAGAGAGAGGCAGCAGCTAAATCATGTAGGATTATATAGGTCTTTGCAGAGGATTTGCGATTAGAATGAAATCCACCAGGAGGGCATTTGAGAGCTTTAAGTAAGAAGTGATATGATCCGATTTATAATTTTAAAAGATTGTTATAGCTTCTAGGTAGAGATTTTGGACCAATTAAAAGTCTATGGTAGTAGTCCAGGTAAGATATTATGAGACTGGATGGTCTCTCAGAGGGCCCTTGTCATTTAACAGTCTCAGTTCTAGGTTATTCACCTCTGGGCTTTATTTGGAGTGACTTTCACAATTTTCCAACATCAGTTTTGGTCTCAGACCTTTACTATTTGCTGAAGATCCATGGGGGAAACATATTACCACTATATCTTCATAAATATTGTGCCTATTATTTTACTATTTGTTCCCAAAAGTGGCTAGTAAGGATAATTATCTCTAGTATACCTAATGTACAGAATGGGATAAAGGATATTTACAGCTCTGGCTTCTTATATTATTGTCTTATCCAAATATATCTTTTTTTTTTGAATTGTGGTGGGTTTCACTTCACTACTGGAAAAGCACATAACATTTTTCAATGTCTAACACAATGCCTAACACACTGTAGTTACTTAATAGAAATTTGTCCATTATATATGAACTGTTAATGCTGGCTAAATTTAGCACATGCCACCAGTTTACAAGGTTTATGCATAATTTATCATTTAATTCTCATATGCATGTATATAAGACCCTTGTATAAAGTAGGAAACCAAAACTCAAAACACTTCACATTGTCCTTCATGTGATCCTCAGAGCATTCACATGAGGTAGGCCATGGCATTATATAGAATTTATAATGATGAAAAAGGCTCAGAGAAGAATAATGACTTGCCTAACTTTCTGTTTTCTTATCCTATGTTAGTTTTCTTTGTAGCACTTACCATTTTTGGATATAATATATATCAATTTGTGTATTTGTCAGCCCCACTAGAATATATACTCCATGAGGGTAGAGACTGTAGAGCTTACCTAATGCTGTGTAACAAATTCCTCTAAAACATTTGTTATTTTGCAGTTTCTGTGGTCCAGGGATTGCAAAGCAGCTTAGTTGAGTTGATTCTAGCTTAGGCTGTCTCCTGAGGTTGTAGTTTATATATTAACTAGGGTTGCTTCCATCTAAAGGCTTGACAGGCTGGGATAGCTGCTTCAATGATCACTCATGCAGCCGTTGGCTGGAGTCCTCAGGTCCTCACCATCTAGGTCTCTCTTCATGACATAGCAGATGGTTTCCTCTAGAGTGAATGAATCCAAGAGAAAACAAGGCAGATGCTTTATTATATATAAAATGTATTTTATAACCTAGCAATGGAAGTGACATGTTTGCTAGTACCATATTCTGTTGGTGATACAGACCAAATACTGTGGGATGGGGGCTACACAATGGTACACAATAACTGGAGGTAGGGTTCATTGGGGGCCATCTTGGAGGCTGGCTACCATAGACACTTGTTATGTCTTGTTTATTAGTATCTTCTCAACATCAAGAATGGTGCTTTGCATATGTATAGTAGGTAAATATTTGTTGATTAAGTGGGTGGATGGATTTTGACTACAGATGAATTTAAAACGGACCTTTAGAGAAAAGACTATTCATGGAGCCATAAGTTGCTCTGGGGTGGGAGTGGAAGATCATGTTCAATGTAGAGAAAGGTGAATTCACTCTGTTTTTGGTTATATCTTTCCTCAGATGTGGAAACACGAGGGCTTTTTTGCACTCTATAAAGGATTTTGGCCAAACTGGCTTCGGCTTGGACCCTGGAACATCATTGTATCCTTTGAGAGAATGAAAGCAAATGCTTCAAGCTCCCAGATAATTCTAGGCAATGGGAAGAAAAATTTTATTATTAAAGTCTTTTAGGCTAGTGAGAAATTCAAGCATCTCATTGGTGACGCTTGAGAATGGAATTAAGTAGAGAAACAGCTTTCAGTTGGAGGCTAATACCAACTAAAGGGGAGAGAAAAGATACGTCAGACTTTCCACTTTAAAACAAAATGACAACAAACGCAGCCAATCTGGAAGGAGCTATGAAGTTTTTAGAAACCCTCATGGAAGAAGCCTACTGGAAAGTCCATGCTGAGGTGATCCAGATTTCCCACCCCTAACTATAGGACCAAAATAGCTGGCAAATAAAAACAGGACAGAAAACATTCACAGGGTGAAGGAATCCACGGCCAAGTAGGCGTCTTTCTTCATGGGTGAATCTGTCTCCTTCAGTTGTGTTTGAGTGCCTCCTAAGTGCAGAGCTATGTATTGGATACTGTGTGTGTGTTGTGTGTATAATGGTGAGCACTGCAGGGTTGGAAAGTAATTTCCTGCCCTTGTGGGGTCTGTAGACTGAGAGGGAATATCTCTTTCCCTCTTGGAATCACTCTGATCATCTAATTCTATGTTGTCATTGATGTTCTTGGTTTGTCTGTGTGTGTGTGTGTGTG